>NC_090932.1:1603775014-1604075014 GCF_040938575.1 Ambystoma mexicanum
TAAGCTTCCACTGAATGTCATTGTGTACCAACTCACTGACGGTAATGCAAAATGTGCATGCACTACATGATCCACATGGGAAATATCCAATCAACGGATCTAGCGGGATGTCCCAAAAGGTACTTAGAGCGTTTGATCTAGGTGCTCGAGAAGGTATTCTGGAATTAACCGGATAGTCCCTCATATTCTTACCATGTTTGAGAGCGAACAATGGCATTTGTAAAGTGCATCCGGTATTAGTGACCAAGTTCCAGTATTTCTTCACTCTTTTGTAACCTGTGTTTTGTTTGAACAAGTGGTCACACGGGCAAGTCTATCCATGTTATCCACTTCAGCCTGGCTCCTTAGGAGTTCTTCTCGGTCTGACTAGAAGGCCCGTTTAGCTGATTTTTTTGAAGGCTTTCATGGGTAGCCTCTTACAAACTACCCATAGGGCACATTATTCCAAAGGACTAAGGGGTGTTGGCTGTTGTACATTAGTATTGTGTTGCGATCAGTGGATCTCCTGAACAGGCTAGTATAGATTGACGGATCAAGGCATAGGACACACCCCAGCTCACCCCACCGCAGCACAGTCACACCGCCTCAATGGCCCCAAGACACCAGGGGGTTGCAGCCTCAACCACCCCAAGACACCAGGGGGTTGCATGATGTCAAGGTAGCCACCAGTGGAACCAACACAGAGGACGGGCACAGCAGTGGCTGAATGTTAGGTCAGGGCTACAGGTCATCTGCACGTTGAGGGAATGGAAACTCTTCTGGTTCCTGTAAGCTGCCTCATGGTCCGGGGTGCTAAAAGTGCAACATGTGTGCAGTCTATGGCTGCAATGATGTTCCGGACTTGGGCAATGGCATGGAACTGTGCCTTGACTTGGAAGACCTGTGCCTGTGTGGCTGGAAATGCAATGTGCTCATTGGCATGGACCAGTAGTGCATCCAGCACCTGTCCCAGCACGGCACTGAAAGTGGACTGGGCCATACCATGCATCTTGGCAACGGTGTGTTGGAAGCTGCCAGTTGTGAGGTACTGTAGGACAGGCACAAGCTTCACAAGTGGGGGCACAGCAGTTCTGATGGCTATACAGCTTCTTATGTCAGCCTGGATTGTGTCCAGCAACTGGGTGATGGTTGCCTTGTCCAGCCTGTAGTCAGACACCAACTACCCATCAGTCAGGGCCCAGGGTGTTGGCCTGACCCTGGGGATGGCTGGCCACCTTGCTGGTGCTGGTCTCCTCTCCTCCCCCCACCCACTCCTGTGCTCCCAGGACCCTGGCCAGGTTGTCAGTCCTCTGTAGCTCTAGGCGCAGCATGTACATTTGATTCCCCCTGGGCCCTTATTGCCGTCTCCTCTCTGCTCCTAATGGCTACATGGTGTTGGGGAGGGTGTGTAGGCCATGGGTGGGTCTTGTGTAGGCCTCTTGTGTGCATTTTTATTTCACCAGGGCCCTTATTACTGTCTCATGTGTTCTTTTACCTCCAGCATTTGGCTGGGGGTATTTTCAGCGGTATTAGCGCCGCTTTTCCGGCGCTATGAGCGCCAATGCTGTATTTGTGATAGGTCTCCAACAGCGCCTCTGGTTGCCGCGCTATTACAGCCGGCGCTATTACAGCCAGCTGTTTCAGCATCGGCTGTAATAGCTCCGGCTGGTTTTACAGTCGTGATCCGGCGGCGTGGTATTGGCGGCGCCAATACCATTTCAGCCGGATTTAAGGGCTCCTACCCAACTCGTGATGAGGCCCTTTGTCCTGAGCCTTGGGAAAAGATTGACCAGGAAAATGGTTGAAACAAATACAATTCTGAAAGCAAGTCAGTCTTTGGAGAAATATTGGCTTGATCAGAAGGCTTTCCATGTTGGTCTCACTGAAGGACAAGACGTTCTTGTCATGGAAACTACCAAGCCTAGAGCTTTGGAGAACAAGTGGATTGGTGCCTGCAAAGTTGTTTCACAACCTGGGGAAATCAACAGACTGATTTGGGGAGGGCCCCAGAATCTTCCATGTCAACAGGTTAAAGCCCTACTTTCATAAAAAAGAGGTGACTGCCTTGTTTTTTTGGCATCTGGCAAGGAGGCGGGAGAAAGTGAGCACATCCTAGACCTTTTCAATGCCCAAAGATGGTTCAGTGGAAGGATAAACCTCTGTCCACAGTTGATTCCTCAGTCGGTGGGAGCTTCTAGGGCTTTGCTCCAATCTGTGTGCGTCAAGATGATATAGACACCGGGGAAAGTGTGCCTGACAAACTCAGAAGAAACAGAATTTCTGACAAAGTCGGAGACCACATTAAAACAGAGGTCGCCAAGATGTTGGACTTGGGAGTAATAGAGAATTGTAACATTCTTTGGTCCAGTCCTGTTGTGCTGATAACAAATGCAGGAATTAAGGAGTTACGTTTCTGTGTGGACTATAGAGCTCTCAATGCAGTAAAAAAGACGAACATACTCACTCCAATGAGGTGGTAGAGAAACTAGGTGCTGCCAAATTCTTGAGCACCTTTGGACTCCCTTCGGGCTACTGGCAAATAGACTTAACAGACAGTGGCAACGAAAAAACTGCATTCTCCAATGCAGAAGGCTTGTGTCAATTCAGAGTCATGCCTTTTAGACTAAAGAACACACCTACAATTTTTCAGAGGCTGGTGTGGACTTGGGAATATGCATGTTGCCTACGTAGATGACATAGCTGTCTTTTATGACTCCTGCAAGGACCATATAAACTGCCTCAGTCTGGTGTTGCAGACCTTAATAGAGGCCCAACTGACTATCAAGGCTTAAAGGTGCCAGATAGGTCAGAGTACAGTGGTCTACCTTGGTTACAAGGTTGATGGGGGCAAAATGTATCCTCTTCCCAGTAAAATCCAAGTTGTCCTGCATTGGGAAACACCAACAACTCAGACACAAATGAGAGCCTTTTTGGTCCTCACTGGCTACCAGAGAAACTTCATGGCTGATTATGGCACCATAGCAGCACCTCTGATTGCACCGACTCCCAGAAAATACCTCCAAATGTTTCATTGGACAAATGAATGTCAGAGGGCCGTTGGTGGCTTGAACGAAGCCTTGTGTAAAACACCTTTTCCGAAGGCTCCTGACTAGAGTTAGCCCTTCAATGTCCAAACTCATGCTTCTGAAGCTGGAATGGAAGCAGAGCTCCCCAACTTCATGTAAAAAGCAGGAAGCATCCCATCATTCTCATTAGTAAAAATCTCAAGGGTAGACCTTAGGTGGGCCATGGTTGAGAAGGAGTGCTTTGCAGTTGTGTGGGGCCCTAAGAGTTCGGCTCTACCTTACTGGATCCACCTTGAAGATTCAAACATATCACAAACCCCTCAAGTGATTAATGACCATGTAGGGGAAAGCCCAAAGTTGACCAGGTGGGCCATGTGAGGGGTCAATAATGTGAGACTCGCAACTGTGTTTAGTTTTCTCAAGGTTTGACATTTTTTTTTAAACCAAATCAGAAAATAAACCCTAAATCTACCAGGGGATTCCTTACCTAGTATAGGATCTAAGGAAAAACCTCATAGCATACACAAAACTAAACCTCACGCTAAAAATGTCACTAACCTCTCTCTCCTACCCCCCTCTCAATCTGGCTTCATACCTAAACACTCTCCCGAAACTGCCCTCACTTATATCCTTAACTCCCTTCTTTCTGCTCGATACTCTAAGCAATCCTCTGTCCTTATACTCCTTGACCCATCTGCTGCTTTCGATACTGTTGATCACCCCCTACTTCTCAATACTCTGTCTCCCTTTGGTTTCAAAGGCTCTATTCTTAACTGGCTCTCCTCCTACCTCTCCTCCAGCACATTTGCTGTCTCCTGGGGCGGCTGTTCCTCGCCTACCCTCCCCTTGGAATACGGTGTACCCAAAGGTTCGGTTCTTGGCCCTTTCCTATTCTCTCTCTACACCTCTCTCCTTGCCCCTGTTATCTCTTCATTCGGTATCTCTCACCATTTCTAAGCTGATGACACCCAACTCTTCCTCTCTTTCTCTTCCTTCTCTTCTGATCTCCACCTTAAACTCTCTTCCCGTCTTACTGCCATTAAAAACTGGAGGTCATCCCATTTTCTTTCTCTCAACACTGATAAGACTGAAGTCCTGTTCTTTACCTCCAATACTCTTCACCCTCCTTCTCCTCCACATTTCATTCACTTTCCCCCATCCAATCTCCCCATCTCTGCCCACGCTCGCAATCTAGGCATTCACTTTGACTCTTCCCTCTCCTTTGCCCACCATATTTCTCTTAGCTCTCACGCCTGTCCCTACCACCTCTTCAATATTCGCAAGGTCCGCTCCTCTCTCACCTTCCATGCAACAAAACTTCTAATCTCCTCCCTTATCTTCTCTCGCCTCTTCTACTTCTCCTGCCTACTCTTTGGACTACCAGCTTCTCATCTTGCTCCCCTCAAATCTATATACCACTCAGCTATCCGTACCCTCTGTCTCCTTGCCCCGCATGACTCCATTTCTTCTTCGCTCTCCTCTCTTGGCTGGCTTCTCTTTCACTCCCAACTTAAATTTCATTTCCTCTGTCTAGTCTTTAAATCTCTTCATGACCTGGCTACTCCTTATCTCTCCTCTTTCCTCTCTTTCTATAATCCCTCCCGCCCCCTCCGTTCAGCCGACCACTTCCTTCTCACTGTTCCCCTTTCCCCATGTGCCGCCTCCTGTTTCCGCTCCTTTCAGCTCCTAGCCCCACTCCACTGGAACTCCTTACCTCTTTCGATCCGCTCCACACCTACCTATTCCTCCTTTCGCACTTCCATGAAATCTCTTCTCCATTCCCCGCCTTGAAACCTTCCCCTCCTCCCATCCTCTCCCCTTCCCTCGAATTCCCCCTATGATCCTCTCCTCCCTCATTTCACCCTCATATCCCTTCCCCCCGCTACCCTTTCCCTCCCCCTTACTGCTGAATTGCTCTGCTTACTGTTTTTATTGGTTTGATTCATTGTAAATTGCTTCTTGGTTATAATGTTCTATGTATTCTGTTGTTATGATGTAAAGCGCTTTGGATGCCGGTCAAGTGGCACAGCGAGTAGAGCGCTTGCTTTGACATCCGTGCAGAGCTTGCTAACGCAGGTTTGAATCCCGGCAGGGCCAAACTCAGCCTTTCATCCTTCCAAGGTCGATAAATGAGCACCACACACCGTGGGTAATAATATGCAGCGCTCAGATACCTGAGGGTTCGTAGCGCTGTATAAATGCAAAGTTATTTTATAAATAATAAATACAATACAAAAACAGAAACATTCAAAGCAGCATAGAAACAACATAAATAAAAGGTTACCAAACAACCAGTGATTTGAATGACTTCTATTTTTCCCAGGAATGTCCAAAAGTCAATTTTTTCCAAGGAAAGGAAAAGTCTTAAATCAAGTCTTGAAATGTTCCAAAGAAACCAAGGTACACACAAATAAAAATCCACTGGTAACAGTTCCTTTTTGCATTATGAAAGGATTCCCTTTCCAAGTTACACAAAGAAAACAACAGCACCAATAGTATTCCTGGATAACCTCCTTCCAGGAAAGAATGGGTAAAGTTGAAGACAAAAGTACCACTTAAGCAATATGCCCCGGGCATTACTGACTCAGGTAATGCCACGGAGGCCATAGCTCGCTCTGGCCTTAACGAAGGTCCTGGGGCATTACCAGAGTCGGTAATGCCCCTGCTGCGACGGGCATATAGCTATTAGTACCCCGGGCCGCAATATCTTCATAAAAAAGCATTTTTTTCTGTCCCGAAACGCTGCAGCGGCAAAGAAAATGGCCACCGGGAAAGGAAAAATTGAGTCAGTTTTCCCTTTCCATGGCGGTCATCGGGAGCGGATGCGCTAGGAACAGAAGTGTTCCCAGCGCGTCCATTCCCGAAAGAAGACAGAAGAAGGTAAGTGGGGTTGGGAGGGCGGAAGGGAGGGAAAATAAAAAAAAGTACCTGGGTCCCCAGTGGGAGACGATGGGAGCGTCCAGACGGCTAGAGGCTGCAACCGTCCCACACCGGGGACAAAGGAGCAAGAAGGTAAGTGGGGTGGGGAAGGCAGGGAGAAAAGGGGAAGGAAGAAAATAAAAAAGTCTTACCTCAGTCCCCGGCGGGGAGTGAAGGGAGCCTCTCAGCAGTGGGGAGGCTTGGAGCGGGGATGGCCCCGCTTCGAGCCTCCTCATTAGCTGAGGGGCTGCCACGCCCCCCGCGAGGAACAATGGCAGTGGAATCCCGACCGAGGAAATCCCGGCCGGGTAATGCCTCGGCGAGGGCCAATCAGAACGGTTCTTTCATTCCGATTGCGCCCTCGCCGGGTACTAATTCTGCTTAACAACAACTCTTCTTCTTGCAACTTCTGTGGCGTCTTTAAATACAATTGTCTGGATGCTTCTTCTTAGGGTTGGCTCCTTCTTTAGCAACACCCTTCTGCCAATGATACTGTGGGAGCAGGCTCCCTTGCTCCACAGTTGACTTCTGCTTCTACTACATTCAACTGCTACAGTTTTGACAAAGGTTTCAACAACCACAGTTCTACTGCTGCTTATACTTTTAGGCAACTTCCACTACCGTTACAGGTTGGCAAGGCACTCTTCTCTCTTGTATAACAAGAGGGGGTGGCCTCTTTGCCTTTCCTTTCATTTTCCAGCTACCAGAAAATCTGTTTTTAGCTTCCAGACAGTTTCAGCTCTACAGATTTTATTAAGTTTCTTTTAACAAGTACTCGGCTCCCTATGTAATTTGCCTCTAGTAGTTACTCCTAGGCTGTAGGGCCACTTTTACCCTTGGACAATCTTGTAACCCTTGTATAAGAGGACTTGGGGGTTACAGAAACTTCAGCGACTTTAAAGTATTGAAATTTAGTTCCTAAATGAGCTCGTTTCACTTTAACAGGGTTCGGTCTACTGGCCTTGGTAAAACTTGGTCGGAATTCAATTTCAGCCACGTCTGAAACTTCTACAACAATGTTTGGTACATTACTATAAGTATCAAGTTTCTTAATGGAAATTAAATTAGAGGTACGCAATTTCATTCTGATGTTGAAATTCCACTTCAAAAGGATAAGTGTTCCTGCCTTTCGGTCAGCGTTAAGCTTCCAAGGCAATCGGGAAACAGTGTTTCATGTGCAACCGCTTCTGAAGTTAAATGCACTTGTAATATTGCGGAAAAGTCAAGTTCGGTTTCAATAGGTTTACCGGCAACATTCTCTTCTTTAACAAGAGACACACGACCGCTTGGAAACAGGTTACATCCAACAATGGGGAAAAGAGATGCTTTCTATACACGCGGGTACTTCAGCTTTGTTAACATACGCGCGTGATACAATTCCCTTGTTAGGATGACTGCCCACTTCTGCAAGCAACTTGTACTTGCTTTTATGTGCACGCAAGTATAAAACAAGCCTGTTACAGTTACCGGCAAGGTATTCTTGATGACTAGGTGTATGGAGCTTCCCTTTGCTGACTCAACAATCACAGCAGCTGCTGGCTGCTTCCCGGCTTTGTTTCTTCTACTGCTACTGCTACCAGCACTCTTGGGACCCACACCCCTCTGCTGCACGGGTGCCTTCGATCCGGCCTCATTAAAAGGAGAGTCTTCCACTGTCCAGCTTCCCTCAGCTTGCTTCTGCACACAGGTCTTGGGTGGATGCACGACTTCAGCTCTGCATTCACAGCAATTAGGCGCACCTGGAAAGACTGCCCGTTTCTTCCATCCTCTTCCAATGCTGCCACAGCCATGCAGGGTTTGTGAGCACATGACCAACTCAGAGCCTGTAGGTAAAATCTACTCTTCTACTCCTCCGGTGACCCTTCTGTGGTCACACTTCCTAGTGAACTGCCAGCCTCGTGCTCTGCTTCTTCTGCTACTGCTGACCTTCCAGCTCCAGCTTCTTTCTACTGCTCCCTCCTGTTGCAGCCTTTTATGCCCCTCAGGTGGATTAATTGGCTTCAGGTGCAGACCCTTAGGTTTAATTGCCGGACCTTGTCAAAATCTATTAGGCTTGCCTGCTTGTTCTTGGCTCCTGCATGCCTCCTCAGCCCTCCTCTTCGTCACAGTCCCTGGGGGATTCTGGGACATGGAGTCCACCTTAAAAAGATTCTGTTTTCTTACTTCTTTAAAAGGTTTAAGAATTTCCTCCATTGATATTACTAAAAGAGGAGATCTAAGGTTCAACCTTTTGAGAAGCAGATGGGACATGAAGACACATATTCATTGTTCCTTTTGACATACCAGAACCTGAGACCCACCATGTGGATTAGTTCTCCAGTACTTATTAGTCTTTAATCTGGAGGGTGGGAGTGGGGGTTGGGGTGAGTGTTTGGTAGAACGCCCACTTTTTACTGCCTTTTCTGGGTTTTGGACTTTGTTTTTTTTATCCAAGCCACACTTAATCCAAAGTCTGATGGAAAATGTGTCTTTTTACCAGGAAGGATTTTTCTCTATTGACTTTGAGGTGGATTGAGCCCCCACCTTTTGACACCCCAGAACAAGACTTCACTAGCCTGTATAGGAACCATTGGTGCACCCGCAAGCGAAGGAGCGGGTAAAATCGGCCCAGTATCGAGGTGGAAATGAACTGGCAAATTGCAGCCGAAAACAAAAGTAGATTTCCCTTGCGGCTGGTGCGCCAACGCAGGACCACCATCGGGGAGAGACGCTGCTCTGTTGAGCAGAGGACAGCGGAGTGGTCCAGGTGGGGAGGTAAGTCTTAGCTCCCCCCCCAACTAACGCGGCATACCCTCGCTGGGGCACCGAGGAATAGGTGAGCACCCCCCCTCCCCAACAGCTATCTCGGCGGCCGGCGTGCTCCTGGGAGCCGAACCGCTGGGGGGAGCGGCTACCTCCTCTTAGAAAAGAGGAGTGTTCAGAAGGCTAGCCAGGCACAAGGGAGGGCCAGAGAAGCCTGCTGTAGACCCGCAGAGCCTGGTAAGTGCTACAGCCCAGTGGGGGACTGGAAGAGCAGCCAGGCAAGCCTCAGGCGATGCCCCTGCTGGACAGTGAAGGGGGTGTAAGGACCTAAAAACACCCCTTACTTGAGTTGAAGGCGCAGTAGGAGCCCAGGGGATGAAGAGCCTGAACCTGGAAAAGTAGGGCGAGGACTCCCCAAGGAGGACAATGCCCTGGGAAGAGGCAGTCACAGCCACTGTTCGAGATCAGGAGACAACACAAGGAGGAGGGGGGACAGCTGGGAATGGTAGATATCCGAAGGTAAAACTGCACAAAGGTGCTGAGTGAGAGGAGTCCACCCCCCGCCCTGACGTGGCCCATATTTCACTGTTGCCGAGCCCCGCTTGCGATAAAGGACATAGCCCAGAGTCCAGAAGGGGGGGAAAAAAAGAGGGAAAAGAAACATTGAGCAACCATAGGGGGGACCCCGTATTACCCACGGAGCAGTGACCCACAAGGACCACCCATAGCGCTTGGCCTGCCGGATTCCGGGACAAAGTGGACAGGAGGGCCCTCAGACCAAGCTCCACCTAACAGGGTTCAGGCCCCCAGGTATGTGCCCGACCTATGGAGGCACCAAGGTTCTAACCATCGAAGAGAACCGACGACGTGGAGCAGGGGAGGGGAAGACAACACGAGGGGATGGTGGTGGCTGGACTAGAAGCTGCCCCCGCATAACTGGCCTGTGGTTACCAACAAGCTAAGGAAACAGGCCAAGGCGTGGGGCCCCAGATCCCTCGCCTGGGGCGTGTGCCTGCAATGGCAAGGGGCAGCATCATCTTGACTGCTCGTCTTGGCGGGGTCACTGAAGGTCAATGACCCCCCCCCCCCCGCGCCTGAAAGAGGGAAGGAAGGAGGTGATCCACAGCCGGCCCCACTCATTGGAGCACTCCAGGTACGAGGACTGGGGGAGCTGGGACAGAGGCTGATGGCTGGATGAGATTTCCCCCAGGCAAGGGTGAACCGGACTCATGGGCGGGGAGTTAATCAGCAGGGGCGCAGGTCTGAAGCATTAACCCACCGAAGGATCAGGGCACTAGCCCGCACATGGACTGGAGAGCAAAACTTGAGCACTTTGAATACCGAAAGTCTGAGTTGGGGAGCGAAATATCTAATCGCATCAATTCTGAGAAAGGGTGCGACACCATGTCCACCAAGAAAGATATTGCCTCTCTCCTGGAAGAAGTCAGGGGAATGAGGGCAGACATCGGTGGAAAAGTCGACACAATAAATGTTTGAATTGATAGCATGGACGAGAGGTTGCAGGCGGTGGAACATAACCAGACCGCCCTTGAAACACTAGAAACACAGATGGCTATGAGGCTGGCGGAGCTGGAGAGAAGGGAGGGCGAGATAGGCCTAAAGATAGAATACTTTGAGAACCATGAGAGAAGAAATAACCTGAGATTTTTTGGAATCCCGGAGAAGGAAGGTGAAACGGAAGAAGACCTGCAGAGAACCATACACGAGGTGGTTAAGACGCTGCTCGGCAACAAGAATATGGATGAGCTCAAACTTGAGGGTTCATAGAGCCGGGGCAGCCAGGAAGGGCCCGCGCTCAGTACTCGCGCGCTTCCACAACTATCCAGATAGATAAAATATTCTTGAGAAGGCACGGGGGCTGAGCACAGTGTCGATGGAAAACGCAAAGGTGGCGATCTAGCAAGACCTGTCGGCGCTCGCACTGGTGAAGAGGCACCTATGTTCCCCCCTCACAAAGTGGCTTAGCGAGAAGGGGGTGAGATACAGATCGGGATTCCCCTTCTCTGTCTCCTTCGAGGTAGAAGGTTACAGTTATAAACTGGTGACTGAGGAAGACATAAGAAGGGTCACAGAATAACTGCTGGGAGGAGATGGGCAAAAAGTGGCTGATGAAGAAAAGGGCCAGGAGGACAGACGTTAGAGTATAAATGGTCCGAATAGACGCAAAGTCCCAGGCTCTAGAACATTTAGGAAGCTTGTCTCACCTCGGGCGGGCCCCTCCTGAGCTGTAGAACCTGCCGAGGAATGTAGCGCAGCTGTTGGATGTCCACCATGGGTGGGGGGAAAGGGGGTTGAATTCAAGTTGGTAGAAGGCAAGGGGGTGCTGGGTGTCGACTTAGAGTGCTTAGTGAAGATGATCCCTATTGGGGAGGATCTCTGGTGATTCAATCTCGTCAGAGGAAATGGTTCTGGGTAGGGTTGGATGCCGAGGGGGAGGGAGGATGTGGGGTGTTGGGGGAGAGAGGAGGCGGGGTGGTGTGGGAGAGAGAGATGGATGTTCAAGAGGTGAAGGTTTTTAACCAATGGTGCAGTATGGAGGCCCGATTGCAGGGGACTCCCATATAGTTTTGCCTCAGAGGAGGGGGGGGAGTGGAGTGTGCCCTTGGGAAACTTGAGCTGGCTGGTCGTGGTATGTGAGGATTGGCCCCCTAAATGTTCGGGGCCTTAACTCACCTGCTAAGAGATCTATGGTATTCCGTGAGTTCAGGAGGTCCAATCTCGATTGAATGAGTCTACAGGAAACACACTGGTACAAGGGAGTTGTGCTCCCTGGAGGTGGGGGGAGTGATTACGGCCTCCAACGTCAAGAAGAGCTGTGGGGTAGCTCTTTTAATTTCGGCCAGGCTGAATTTCATGATAGATGCAGTGTTGACTGACACCAATGGGAGGTTTGTGTTTGCAAAGGGTCACTTACACGGAGCCAAGTTCACGATAGGTTCAGTTTATGCACCGAATGTGCAGCAATGCGAGTTTTGGGAGCGGGTCAGAGATAAACTGATCCAATTCGCCGAGGGTAAACTGGTCGTGGGTGGGTACTTTAATATGGTGTTGGATCCACTGAGAGATCGCCGGAGGATGGGGGGGAACAAATGAACAGGGCCAACCCAAATGACTCGGAGCGCTTTCACGTGCTTGGACTGTGCGACTCCCTCCACCCGAGGCAGATGTGCCGTTCACTTTTGATTCTGCGGTCCAGGACTCCTTCTCGTGAATAGATATGATTTTGGTGGACTTGACCTTAAAGGAAAAAGTCTTGCAATCCCAAGTCACCCCGATAACGTGGTTGGACCACGATATGGTAACAATTATGGTACACACGGGGGGACTCGGAGGCCCCCAGGGGAACTGGAAGTGTAAGGATGTCCTGCTGAAAGACAAAGAGGTGCAATAGGAACTCCTCAGGGGAATCAAAGAGTACTTTATGTTCAATGATACAGGGGAGGTGGGGATCTAATCCGTTTGGGATGGTCTCAAGGCGACTATCAGAGGGAAACTGATGAGAATAAGATATGAGAAAAAAAGAGAAAGGGAGGAGAGGGAGGTCAAGTTCTGTAGGAAAATTGAGGAGATACAACCGGGAGGCACCCAGAGGCAGTATATCTCGCCCGCTAAGGTGAAAGAGCTTAGACAGTATAGGACACAACAATGCCATATTGACGCAAGATACGGAGAAAAAAAAACTCCATGAAAAGGGGGACCTAGCTTATAAGATCCTGGCATGGAGATTAAGAGAGGAGATAAAGAGTAGGACCATAGGGACTATTAAGACAGAGGATAATAAGTGTCTGCATGATGCCCAGAGCATAGCAAGTGAATTTGTAAAATACTACAACACCCTCTATTCGTCGGAATGGGTGGGGGAGGAGACCCGGATAGACAAATTCCTGGATAGGCTACCAATACCAGGCCTGCCTGAAGAGGTAGCGGGTACTCTAGAGAACCCCATAACCGTAGAGGAAGTCGTGAGGGTCATCACAGGAATTGAATCAGGGACCGCCCCTGTGGAAGACGGGTTTACGCTCAAATGTTATAAAATGTTCAAATCCCTGCTAGCCCCACGATTAGTAAAGGTATTTAATGCATGCTTGGAGGGTGAATCCCCCCCCCACAATGATGGCGGCTGTCATAGCTGCGATCCCTAAGGAAGGGAAAGATCCCACTAGATGCTCTTCTTATAGGCCCATATCACTTCTCAACAGGGATGTAAAGATACTGGCGAAAGTCTTGGGAATGAGACTGGAGGGGAGCATGCTGCTTCTAGTGCATGGGGACCAAATGGGATTCATAAGGGGAAGGCAAAGCTCACACATCAGGAAAACTATCAACCTGATCCACCGAGCACAGGTGGGAGGGCTGGATGCATGTCTAGTGACACTGAACTCAGAAAAGGCTTTTGACAGGGTGGAATGGACCTTCATGATGAAGGTTCTGGGGAAGATGGGGTTGGGATTGAACTGAAGGAGGCCTTTGAACTCAAAAGAGGTACTAGACAGGGATGCCCCCTCTCCTCAGTTTTATATGCCCTTGCCATGGAGCCACTGGCAATCTCAATTAGAATGAACAACCAGATCAGGGGTATAGCAGGCGGTGCGGGGTGGAGGGGTCGTTGAATGTAACATTTTGCTGTTTGCGGATGATATACTGCCCTCAAAATGAATGTGAGAAAGTCCGCTATTCTGCCTCTGCTGGAACGGAGTCCCCTCCTAGACATGAAAGAGAGCTACTGCAGTATGACGATTAATCAGCAGAGTATTAAATACCTCAGCATCTGGGTGATGAGGGATCTAGAGGAGATGGTGGTAGCTAATTATAACCCCTTTCGTGCTCAGCTCACGGCCGACCTGATTAGGTGGCTTCCTTTGGTACTCACCTGGTATGGCAGGATGAATTCTATAAAAATGAATGTGCTCCCCAGATATGTGATATGATATATGGCATTTATAACATGCCTATACACAAGTGTTTCAAGGCGCGACGAGGCAAAGGAGGGGGGACAGAAGGAAGACAGACAGCGATCCTACTAGGCCAGGTGACATACAGATCGCGCAAGTGCATGGGAAGGGGGAAGTGCAAGGGAAAGGGGGAGGGGAAAGTGCAGTACATGGAATAAAGAATAACAATAAGAAAAGTATGGCGAGCTGGTGGCAATTGCAAGGGTAAGTGCATACATCCGGTGTCAAGTGCTGGTAGTGGGACTGTAGGGATACAGAGACAGTCACGAGTGCAGGGGTTGCCAGGAAGGCCGTGCAGCTGTGCGACTGGCGGTGGACAGGTAACCAGTACAGTTTCAGCCAGGGATTCAGGAGGGGAGAGGAGGAGAGCAAGCAGAAGCAAAGAGAACAACAAGTTACTTACCAACTGTAACGTTCTTTTGATTGGATGTTCCTCCCACATATTCCTCATCTTATATCCTTGCCTACAGCTTTGCTGCTTCGGAAAAATGTTTCTCTCTCCACCAGCGGGCGCTCCACTCGAGGCTGCAGCGTCAATGTCCCTCGGCGGCATCCGTCGAGCGCCAACGTCATCTGCTTTATAAATGCCTCGAGCGCGCCCGTTGGCCTCAGTTCTGTTTTTTCGTATATTGTAGCCAATGTATTGTAGTTAATGGCGTGCCTCTTTTGACCCAAGCCTTAAAGGAATTTTGAGTGTAAACCACGTAAAATGTAGTGTGGGGTAGGCTGGGAGAGTCGATGAGGAATACGTGGGAGGACCAGCCAATCGAAAGAACGTTACAGTTGGGAAGTAACTTGTTCTTCGAATGGATTGTGTCCTCCCACGTATTCCTCATCTTAGATAGACTCCCAAAGCAGTTTTGTATTGGAGGTGGGAGTACAGAAATATTCGTCATGTACAGAATTAAGTACTCATTTAGCAAAAAGACCGCCTTGTGAAGAAGTCGAATCTAGAGCATAGTGTCATGGTCATGAAGTCAGGGGCAGAGGCATGCAGGGGTCGCATGCACAGGAGACCTGAGTGGACACTGTCCTGGTGCCTTTGGCACCAGGCTCATGAACAAAAGTAAACAAGAACATCCATTTAACACCAAAAAGCTTTTATTATGGACATGGCACTTCAGATGCTTTAACCTTGAACATTCCATCCATTAAGCAGGATGCATTAACCTTGAACATTCCATCCATTAAGCAGCCCCAAGTGTATTCTTGGGTGTGGCTGCTAATGGATTGCCTTCGCACGTGCTCACTCTCTAGGAGTGGCAGGGTGTGGCTGGTATGCCGGCCCTAATGGGCGTGCCCACGATCTCAGCTATATAAGCTGCCCCATTCCTCAAGACAGACGCTTTGCGTTATTCTGCACTTGCAAGCAGCGTAACGCTCACCATCGCCTGTGGTCAGACTTACCTTTGAAGATCCTGCTTCCCGGACATCCTGCTTCCTGCCAGCATACTTAACAACTGGGGGAAGCTGTTCTTACCTGTACATCTCTTCGGCAAACCAAGTATTCATCTTTACACTTTCTGGAATGCCGTAATCTTCATTTTGGCACTGCAGCACGCCACGCTCCATCGTCGACAGCAGCGCCTGCAAGGATAAACAGAAGACAAGGTTAGACATCGAAAAAACAGTCAGTTTAAGGTTACGCTTCGCCATATTTGCGCTTTTCTTAAACCATCATTTACCTGCTGTCGAACATTGCGGTAGCATCCATCTTCCTTCCGGCCCTGTCTTGCGTCTCACAGCTGCATTGAGGCCGCATTTCCATCTAAGGGAAGAAAACAGAAGAGAGACATTATTGCGGGCATAAATAGGAGCAACATATAAAGACATTAAACAGAACGAACAGCATGGTTTGCCGCCAACGACCTCTGCCTTAATGCCAGTAAGACTGAGATTCTACTCATCAGCACACCCACTCCCTCCTTCCCTGCAGCTCTCTGGCCGGCCTCTCTTGGCCCTCCTCCCACTCCCACCTGCAAGGCTAAAAACCTCGGGGACATCTTCGACTCTGCAGTCTCCTTCTCCCCTCACATCTTCGACGTCTCCAAGAAGTCACTACCAGCTGCACCTCCTTAGAGGTAATCTTCCTTTCCTCTCCTTCCCCCCAGAAGCTCACTGTCTCCAGAGCCCTGGTCCTCCCCAAGCTGGACTACTGTAACAGCCTCTATCTAAATCTGCCTGCCTCTACTCTCCGCCCTCTGCAACTTATCTAGAACAGGACTGCAAGACTTGTCCTTGGCCTCAAGCCCAGGGATCGTATCTCTCCAGGACTGAAATCTCTGCACTGGCTCCCAGTGGCTGCAAGGATTAAGTTCAAAACCCTCTGCATTGTACACAAGGCCTTCTGGGGTCAGGGACCAAAATACCTTCAACTCTCTCTACCTAAATATCTCCCTTCTCGAGCTCTTTGCTCATCTGCCTCCAACTCCCTTAGGATCAGTCGCTTCTCCAAGCAACGTGTTGGTGGCAGATCACTCTCTTCAGCAGGGGCCTCTCTCTGGAACAGCCTACCTGAAACTTGAGGAGAACCATCTCCGGTTGCGGAAACACCTCAAAACCCTCTTCTTTGTTTCTGCTTTCTCTCCTCCCCTCCCTTGCTGAATTCTTGACCGTAATTGCCCTGGTTACCTGGCCACCTTTTGATCTCTAGCCCAGGCCTCGTCAATTACCCACCTGCACTGCCTCGCTGGCAACCCCTGCACTTGGGGACCGCTTTTCTGTATCCTTTCAGGCCCCTTACTAGCACTTACATCTGCACTTCCTTGCACTTGCCACTAGCTGGCTGTTTATGTGTCATATGTATTCCACTTCCCATGTACTGCACTTCCCCTCTCCCTTCCCCCTGCGTACTTTTACTTTCCCCCCTTCCCATGCACTTGCGCGATCTGAATGACACCTGGCCTAGTAGGATCGTTGTTTGTCCTCCCATTGTTCCCCCCTTACCTCGTCGCGCCTTGAAACACCTGTGTATAGGCGCATTATAAATGCCATATCATATCACAAGAGCTCAAGAAAGACTTACCAATCATAAGGAGAAGCATAGTCGCAGCTGGACTGGACTAATCCTCATCAGGGATCAGTGAAGGAACTAGATCCCATTCGACGCGCCCCTGCCAGAAGTAGCAGGACTGAGAGCTTATCTTCCATAATTCACGGGTGAGCTTTATGGGCCGGCGTATGCTCACAGAAACCGTACTTTGGGGTGAAGGGTTCGAGAGGTACAACAATCACAGATTGGCGCACTCACACACTCTTATCTCCATGTAGGAGCAGTATCACCACGTACCACCGCTCACAGCTTTTCTACTGAGGGAGAGGCCTGAAGGGGATGATTCAAGTTCAGGGAGGGCTGCAACCGTGCCCCAACGCCTCAGCAGGGACCAGGTGAGCATAACAGTGTTCTATAAAAGTGTGCATGGATGACCATGTGGCTACTGCGCAAATGTCTTGCACTGGGACACCCCTTTGAAGTGCTGTTGAAGTCGCAATGCCCCTGGTTGAATGAGCCCTCAGCCCATCTGGAGGATCTTTCCCAGCCAATCTATAACATTCAGTTATAGCCAAAATTATCCATCTAGATAATGTTTGCTTAGTCACTGCCAGTCCCAATTTACGGCCAGTGTATCCCACAAAAAAGTTGGTCACACTGACGTAATCTTGCCAATCTTGAAATATAGAAGCTGAGAGCCCTTCTAGGATCTAATCTATGTAGCCTTTCCTCTTCCTTACTTGCGTGAGGAGGAGGGTAAAAAGCAGGCAGTGTTATTTTTTGTGACAGGTGAAAATCTGAGACCATTTTTGGCAAAAAAGAGGGTTTAACCTCAAGGACAACTTTATCTTTATAAAAGATGATGTGAGGAGGCCCACTAGAAAGTGCCTGCAACTCACTTACCCTGAGGGCTGATGTAATTGCCACAAGAAGTATTGTTTTTAAAGTAAGGAGCCTTAACGGACAAGAATGTAAAGGATCAAATGGGATGCATGTGAGGACCTTTCATACTAAATTTAAGCCCCACACAGGTACTTGAAAAGGTATTAGAGGAAAAACATTATCTAGACCTTTTAAGATTTTTGTTATCATAAGGTATCTTGAAGTAAGATTCTTCCTCGGAGGAGCGCTTGAAAATAGAGTGTGCTGCTAAATAGCTCTTTATCGTGCCAACCTTGTGCCCCAGATTAGCCAAGTATAACATAAAAGACAATCTTGTGGGAATATTACACTGAAGCGGGTCCCCATTCTTATCTCAGCAACAGTTACTGAACTTGTTCCAACAGAACCGGTACAGAGATTTAGTTGCTGGCCTGGCCGAAAGCAAGATCTTCATGACGTCATCCGGAAGGTCCCAATCCTTGTACCTCAGCCTCTCAGAAGCCATGCGTGAAGGTTGAGTGTCTTGACCTCTGGATGGAGTGCGTGACCTTCCTCTTGCTAGAGAAGATCCTCTCTTTTTGAAAGACGTATTGGAGCACAGATGCACATGTCAGAAGGTCCGGGTACCACGTTCTCCTCGCCCAATCTCGGGCAATTAGGATCATGCTTCTCTGCACAGTTGTAGTGACCCTACTTTCCTCTCTTGTTGAGGTAGTACACAGCCACCGTGTTGTCCGTCATTATCAGGACATTCTTTCCCCGTAGAGAGGGCAGGAAGGCCTTCAGCGCTAGACTGATTGCCTTCAGCTCCAATAGGTTGATGTGTAGTTTGGACTCCGATGGAGACCAACGACCGCTGATTCCAACGACCGCTGATTGTGAACTCGTTGGTGGGAGCTCCCCACCCTGTGAATGAGGCGTCCGTCACTACTGTTATCTCTGGCCATGGTTGCCAAAAAGATTCTCCCTTGAGCATATGTTCCCTGCAAGCCCACCATTGAAGAACCTGTGCTACTCTGGTTGGAACTTGCAAAAGATCTGACATTTCCCCTGAAAATTGGGACCATCGAGTCCGGAGGGCCCATTGAAGGGATCCCATCCTCAATCTGGATTCTGGCACCAAAAAAATGCAGGATACCATAAGACCGAGCAACCTGAGAAAATCGAAGGCCGGTAGATACTGTGCATTCTGGAATTTTATCACCATCTGCAGAATGTGGTGAGCTCTCTCCTCGGGAGGCGAGGCTTTGCCCGAACAAGTATACAGGAATGGTCTGATAAACTGGAGTTTCTGTCATGGTATCATGTTTGACTTTTTCAAATTTAGAGAAAAAGCCTAGTTTGTGAAGGAAGTGGTAGGTCTTGGACGGATGTTCCTGGGCTTGTTCTTGTGAACGTGCCCTAATCATCCAATCGTCCAGTTAGGCGTAGACATGAATCTCTCCTCTCCTGAGACTCGCTGCCACCATCAGCTTGGTGAAATCTCTCGGGCGGAAGTCAACCCGAAAAGGCAGAACTCAAAACGGATAGTGAGAATTGCCAATTGCGAACCTCAGGTACTTCCTGTGTTTGAGATGTATTGGCACATGAAAGTAAAAATCTTGAAGGTCCAATGATACCAACCAGTCAGAGTTGGAGAGCCTGAAGGATCCGAGAAAGTGTGACCATCTTGAACTTGTCCTTTCTGAGGAACTTGTCAAACTTCTCAAGTCCAAAATGGGTCTCGGTCCTCCTTTCTTCTTTGGCATGAGGAAATATGGGGAATACCAACCCTTGTTCCTATCCGCTACAGGTACATGTTCTATTGCACCTTTCTGTAGCAGGGTTAAGAGTTCCTGCAACAGGAGTGGGTCTGGATGTTTGACAGAGTTGTATACGATTCTGAGGTTTCTTTTGAAAAGGAAGGCAGTAACCTTGGGATACTGTTTCCAGTGCCCAAGCATCTGAAGTAAAGCCCGGCCATTCTTCCAGATGCTGTGAGATCCTGCCTCCCACCAGGGTCTTGTGGGTCAAACCTCAGAGTGGTTTTGCGGCAGCTGCAGCAGCGGCTGAAAGGACAGTTGCCGTTGCTGGGGCAGATCTAGTACCTTTTCCTCGCCCCAAGGAAATTTCCTTTGTCCTCTTTGACTGGCCTGTCCCCCTCCTTTTCCAAATGAGGAATAAAATCGAAATGGATGACAACTCCAGGAAGATGACCCTGTGTAGGGGCGTTGTTGAGGTTGTCGTATAGCGGCACAGAGTTATTTTGCCGCCGCTTTGGAGGTCTACAGCTTCTCCAAACTTTCATCCGCCATGTTGCCAAACAACCACGAGCCGTCAAGTGGCATATTGAGAAGCCAGGATTATACATCTGGTGCAAAACCTGACTTCCTCAGCCACCCAAATCTGCGTAGCACCGTACTAGATACCATGGACCTACTGATACTGTCAGCTGTGTCCAAACCTGATTGAAGGCATTCCCCCGAAGCCTCCTTTCCATCCCTTACTATGGACAGGAACCCTTCACGTTCCTCACCTTCAGGGATGTGTTCAGCTGCCGCTGTCATACAGTCCCACAGGGTATATGTAATTCTTGCAAGGGTGCAAGTTACATTTGTAGATTTTAAAGCCATGCTCACTGACGTAAAAATCATTCGGGACCATGCATCAATCTTTTTATCATCCCTATATGGGGGAATTGTAGGATATGCAGCATTTCTAGTAGAAGTAGCTGCCTGAACTACAAGACTTTCAGGTGATGGGTGTTTACTCAAATATTCAGGATCTGAGGAACAGGGCCTATATTTTGACACATTTTTATGTACTGCTGGAGTAGATTCAGGGTTTTCCCATGCAGTGTTAACCCTCCTTTGTAAGGCTACATGAAAAGGAAGTATGGGGTCTTGCTGAGGTCCCCCTGAAAGGATGTCAGTCATATCATCCTCCTGATAGACAGGTGAATTTCTACTCCATCCCATGAATTCAGTTACCCTGTTCATCAATTTTCTATATCCTGCATCATCATGCTCAGCCGGGTCAGGCTTTTCAAATTCATATTCTGGAGATCTATCTAGACCACTTGCTGAGTGCAAGCACTCATAAGTCTTGCATCTTAGATTGAGGGTCAATTAACTCCTCAGGGACTTGTTTTGTACCAAATTTCACACCTGTAGGTGAAACATCTTCTGCCGATGAATCTCTTTCATATATGGAGGACATGGTTCTAAAGAAATCATGTCTATTTTTTGGATGAAATACCTTTTCAGGTGGCATAGACTTCGACACAGGTGTCGATTTTGTAATTGGAGTGAATGAAGACGTCGACAAAAGTGTCGATGGCGTTGATGTTGCATTCATCACCTTCATTATCGTCGAGGTAATCTTTGACCACTACGAAGGAATTGTCGACACCGTCGAAGGAGCCTTCGACACCGTCGATTGTGCAACCAACGTAACCTTTTTGGGATGTTTTGTCAACACCTTGTGCTCGACTGCCTTCGTTAGAGGCTTTGAGGACATTTTAGACAAGGATTTTGATGGCGTATGAGAATCTGACGCCATTTTCTTGAGTTCCACTATGATTTATGCACCGTAGGTGTTTTTTAGGAGGCGTGGGGGAAGATTCCCTGGACGACACCCTTGATTTTTTGTCAGATTCTCTCGTCTTAGATCTTCCCCTGTCACTTTGTTTATGAGTAGGGGCAAGGTGTTCACTAGACTTTGAGGGGGCCTGGGCCGCATTCTCAAAAATCTTTAGCATAGATGCTCTGAACGCTTCCCACTTTCTTGGGGAATCATGTTTTGACGGACATCTAATGATTTCCTCAGACAACGTCGAGGAAGAGGGAGACCCGTGTCGTCTTTTCTTTGCCTTTTTTGAGGAATAAGAAGAGGACTTCCTCGATCTACTACTCGACCTAGATTTTTTGTGACGTTTTGATGAAGACTCAGCTGAGTCTTTTCTCCCCCTCGAATTAAAACTTCAAGGATTCCTCCCCCACCACTAGTTTACCTCTCCGTTCCTTTAAGGCCTTATGGGTCATCGAATGACAGGAACCGCACTCGTCTATACGGCGGTCGGAACCGAAGCACCAGAGTCAATTCCGATGGGGATCAGTCAGCGACATCTTTCTCCCATATTTCGGGCATTTCTTGAATCCAGTCTTCGGTGTGGAAGGATTAGATGAAGACGACATTCTTACGAACTGAAGCACGATTATTCGATCCGAAGCGAAGCTAACGGAAAAACAGAACTGAGGCCAACGGGCGCGCTCCAGGCATTTACACAGCGGATTACGTCGACGCTCAACGGATGCCGCCGAGGGACATCGACGCCGCAGCCTCGAGTGGAGCGCCCTCTGGTGGAGAGAGAAAATCTTTTCCGAAGCAGCAAAGCTGAAGGTAAGGATATATCTAAGATGAGGAATACGTGGGAGGACACAATCCATTCGAAAGGTTTTGAGGTGCTTCCGGAACCGGAGATGGTTCTCCTCAAGTTTTAGTGAGGCAGGGAGGCTGTTCCACAGGGAGGCCCCAGCCAAAGCGAGACATCTACCACCAACTTGTTGCTTGGAAAAGGGACTGACCCTGAGGTAGTTGGAGGCGGATGAGCGAAGAGCTTGAGAAGGAAGATATTTAGGTAGAGAGAGTTGAAGGTATTGAAGTCCCAGAAGGTCTTGTGGACAATGGAGAGGGTTTTGAACTTAGTCTTTGCAGCCAGTGCAGAGATTTCAGTCCTGGAGAGATACAATACATGGGCTTGAGGCTAAGGACAAGTCTTGCAGTCCTGTTCTGGATGAGTTGCAGAGGGCTGAGTTTAGAGGCAGGCAGATTTAGAAAGAGGCTGTTGCAATAGTCCATCCTAGAGAGTACCAGAGCTCTGGAGACAGTGAGCTTCTGGGGGGAAGGAGAGGAAAGGAAAGAAGAATACCTCTGAGGAGGTGCAGCTGTTAGTGTAACTTCTTTAAAACTTCAAAGATGTCAGGAGAGAAGGAGAGTGTGGAGTCGAAGATGACCCCTAGGTTTTTAGCCTCACAGGTGGGAGCAGGAAGAGGGCCAAGAGAGGCCGGCCAGAGAGTGACAGGAAAGGAGGGAGTGGGTGTCCGATGAGGAGAATCTTAGTCTTACTGGCATTAAGGAAGAGATCATTGGCAGCACACCACTCCTGGATGGCGGACAGACAGTCAGAGATGAGAGAGGGAGAAGCGGTTGCTGAAGGTAGCCTGACAATGAGCTGAGTGGCATCCGCTTAGCACGGGACGTTGGGGCAGAGCGCAGCAATGCGGTGGGCAAGAAGTGCCAGGTATTGGTTAAGCAGCCAGGGAGAAAGGTTCGACCCCTGGGGAACACCACAGGTAAAGATAGAGCAGAGGAAGGACCCAAGTTTAAACTGAGAGGGTCGATCAGAGAGGAAAAGTCAGCCACGCCAGGGCCTGACCAATGATCCCCAGGTTATCACGGAGACGATTGAGCAGAATGGCTTGGTTGACCGTATCAAAGGCAGAAGAGAGATCAAGTAAGATGAGGACACAGGGGGTGTTGGAGTCACGTTTGGAGAGCAGGTCTTCACGGATGTTCAGGAGAGCAGTTTCCATGCTTCTCAAAGCTCTGAAGCCAGACTGATGGTCATGGAGGCAACCAACAGATTCAGTGTGAAGATTAAGCTGGGAGATGGGCAGCTTTTCCAGGAGTTTGCCCAAGAAAGGAGTGATGGAGATCGGGCGATAGTTGTTCTGGCAAGATGGGTCGGCAGAGGGTTTCTTAAGAAGAGGGTGCAGAAGGGAGTGCTTCAGGGGAGAAGGGAGGACTCCAGTGGCGAAGGAGTGGTTGCAGAAGTCGGCCAGGGCAGGAGCCAGGGAGTCAATGTGGTCCTTAATGGTTTTCGAGGAGCAGGGGAGAACCTGTTTTGACGAGACTTTCATAAATCGGACTTGTCTGTAAACCTCATCAGGGCAGAACGGGGAAAGGCAGAGAAGGTGTAACGCTCACCTGATTCCCACGGAAGCGCAGGTCTGGCTTCGAGTGCTGATGCTTCTTCAATGGTGAAGCGCAGGACTCTGTAGATGGACAGGAAGGGCCCTCTACTCTGGCTTCTCCGGCTCGCAGGAATATTCCCCTGTGCGTGAAAAGGGAGTATTACCTACTGACTGAGTTATGCTCAAGCCTCCCACTCTCTTCCAACCCTCCACGATACCCTTCCACGATTCCCCATGAAGTCTCACCTTAGGGTCAGGAAGGATGAGCTCTCCATCCTGCTTCTGATGCAGGGGCGCGTTGAAACCCAGTTACTTCACTGGATTGAGGATTGATGGGAGTTCAGGTAAGCTTGACTATTCAGGTAAGGCTCTGTAAAAGTTCTGTTGCAAGTTCAAAAGTCCAAGCTTAATAATATTGTTCATTGTCTTTTTGCAGCGAGCGGTAATGCTTATGTCTTTTTTCCCCTTAGGGGCCGGGGTTCGGAATGCCGGAGATATGGGGCCGACCCGAAGTGAAACATGCAGTTCCAGTTCCAGTAAATGGCAGGTTAGTTCTGGATGAGCGCTCGGGAACTGTCTTTGCATACGCTCATTCAATGTCTTTGTCTTTTTTCCCCATAGGGGCCAGGGTCCGAAAAATGCCTGGAAGCGGCAAGACCCGAAATGAAATGGAAATGACCCAACAGGTAAGTCTTATTCCCTTCCTTCTCTCACCTCTTATTCTTGTCTTTTTCTCTAGGCTCTGGGAAGTGGCTGTGTATCCGGATGATCGCTGCTGAAGATGGAGGAACCCAGGAAAGTAAAATGCAGCACTGCAGCGATCGTAACGAAATGCTTTTAAAAATAATGTCTTCCCTTTCAGGATCGTCAGTGATGTCTCCGTGGAGCAGATTTAGCTGGTAAGGTCTCTTGTCTCCCTTTGCAGGTGACCCAGGATGCTGACAGGCGTGGCTGAAGTCCAGATGCAGGAGCCGACACGGTGAGTGTCCAGCTGCGAGGAGCAGAACAACGCGAAGCGTGAGTTGCTGATCGGATGTGGTTTAAATAGCTTTGGAAGAAGTTCCAAGTGTGTATCCTTCCTCCGATCAGGTATGTATCCTCTCCCGACCACACCCGGGTGGAAAGTAGTCCCACAGGTAAAGTAGTTCCATTCAGGCCTCAAGAGGGCCTGGATGTGGCAGCATGGTCTGCATCAGGTAAGTGCACATAAAAACACTTGAACACATGTCTAGCTTTATGAGCCTGGCGCCTAAGGCGCCAGGACTGCGTCCAAAGGGCCCCAGCTTGGGCCCGCTGGCACTCCACTGGGGGAAATGATGCCTGCCTCTGGGGTTGCTGGGTCGGACCTGGCTCCTTGGAGGTAGGCATCATGACAGAAGGAGGGAGGAGAGGTTGCCGAAGAAAGGCCAGAGGAAGAACTGGAAGTGGAGGGAGGAAGGTGATAGGAGGAGAGAGAGGACAGGATTTCCTGAGTTTTAGAGATGAAATGAGAAGCCAGAGCCGTGCAGAGGGGCTGGGTAGGGACAGGAGAGGTAGAGACTGCAGCAGGATTGCTGTATCTGTTTGCGGCTATTGCAAGACAGCTCCCAGATAGGTTTCTCCTTGAAGTCACAGGACAACTACGTAGATTTATATGGGGGGAACAAGACCCCACGGGTGAAAATGGTGACCTTGATCCTTCCAGGGGACAAGGGGGAATTTGGGTTCCCAGATATCCGCCTGTATTATAAAGCGGCACAGATCAGGGGGATGCTGGAACATACGAGTTAGGATCTGAGGATGTATTGGACCCATCTCGAGGATTTAGCAGCGCACCCCTTTAAGGTCAGAGATTACTTCTGGGCCCCACTTAAATCAGTACCAGAGCGCCTCCGCTCACATCCTGTACTGGGGGTCTTCTGGTCAATTTGGTGGGAATCTGAGGAAGTACAGAGATACACATCATGGCCTTCCCCTATGTCCTCAGTATTATCAGGGATTTAAACATTCACAGAAGTGGTCAGATGTTGGGCTTGAGAGAGTGGGACAATTGTTTGAGGGTGGGAGCTTCAAGGAATGGGGTGTGGTACGGGATATGCTGAGAGGGGACTCAATAGTCGAATATCTCTGCATCAAGGGTATTTTGACCGACCCGAAGTGGAGGGAAGTGACAGGAACAGAATTAAAAGCAGTGGAAAATGTCCTGGACCAATCGACGACAAGGAAGGGGATACTTTCCAGGCTATTCAAATCTATGAACGAGACCTGTTTACAGGGGAGGCAAACCTTTCAGAGATATTGAGAGGAGCTGGTGGGTGAGGAGATACCCGAGGAGGATTGGGCACGAATATTTAAAGTGGTCTTCCAGGGGTTGGGGTGGGGGGGTTGTTTACCTCCACAATCGAACATAGCTTTAAACTATTGATGGGTTGGCACAGAGACCCGGTGAAGGTATCTAAGATTTTCCCGGGTGCATCTCCGTGGTGCCCCAGGGCTATGGGGACCAGGGTACATTGGCACACATGTGGTAGCGATGTCCCAAAGTGCAAATGTTTTGGAAAGAGGTGCTGAGATGGATGGAAGAGGTGATGGGGATAAGGCTGGATCTAGGCCCACTGCAGTTGCTGCTAGGGCTGCCACAAAAGACCAAGGAGGAAAATAGGCTGCCGAGGATGTGGGAGGCCATTCTCAGGGCGGGGAGATTGGCTATAGACGAAGGCTGGAAAAAAGAAATGCTCCCCACAAAAGAGGTATGGGAAGGAAAAGTGCAAAGCATGATGAAAAGCTTACTGCAGTGGTGAATAATAGAACAGGAGAATTTCCGGCCGAGGGGTCGGCCCTACTGCAAAAATGGGGATGAGGGGAAGGTAAGTTGGTGGATAGACCCGGTGAATAGGTGGAGGAGGTTGAGAAGGAGAGGAGGGGTCCTATAGGAGGAGCCTATGAGGACTAGAAATGGATATTATGAGAACCTTTGAATCTGAGACATTGACGCAGGCAAACTGCACCATGGACTAAGAGTTGACATGTATAAGGGCTCTGGGAGGGAGGGAGGGAGGGGGGAGGAGGTGGGGCAACGACGGGGGGGCTGGGAGATTTAGATTGTTTTTGCCTAGGTGGAATACCCTGGTGCTTCGGGTTATGTAGCAAATGTTTTGTTCTGTCCATAAATGCTAATAAAATCAGGTTTTTAAAAAAAGAGATGGCCAATGCTGCCCTTGATCTCTCCAAACGCGACCGTATCATGGCATCCAGGAAAGAAGCACACTGACTCCATATCCGGGAGTGCATCAAATTTAAAGGTATCGCCATCACACACTGTTGCCTCCCCAATACATCCCCATCATGCCTGACAAAGATTCACAAAACCTATCACCACCAGACCCACATGGTCCTCCAATAGCCATTGCCTTGCCTTTTCAAGATTCAAATAAAATGCAGCAGAGAAAGAGGCTCCAGCTTCCCAGTCCCTGCTTCCTTACTTTGGGACTCACTGCCGCTCTCCCTGTGATAATAACAATCTAACTGACCGTTCAGAAGATAATTAAAAACATACCTTTTCAACTAGCTTGAATGTTCCTATCTACTACTTGATCATCTCATGTCTTACTCCATCCAACTGCCTTTTCTTTGCACTATGACAAGAGCCTAGCTGCCGTCGGGTTTAGTGCGCTTTACAAATGTAAAAAATAAAATAAAAATGAACTGTGTGTACTGTTAGCCACCCCACGCCACCTCCTGAGAGTCAAGAATGGGCTGCTCTGACATGGCTACCCCCTATAGTGTCTTGTGAGCTTCAGGAAACCACTAGCAGTACCTAAGTCAGGTAGATAGACTAAAGACTGACCACAGGGCTTAAGAAAAATCTCCCCCAACTCCCCCTGCGCTCTGAAGCAGCACATTACAAAAGCCCTGAAAATAAATATTGCGCGACTGCAATTATTGCAGAATCCGAGAGCCATCTATCCTTTAACATCTGATATATTTCCTTTACCTCATTTTAATGGTGACAATTTCCTGGATCATAATTTCGATTTTATACTTAATAGGTGCTTGGAAAAGCACTGATTAGGTGGGGTGTTATTGGGGTCGGCCTGAGGCATGGCCAGTCTGTACGGTTGCCCAGGGCCCCGCTGTTAGAGGGGCCCCACCGGGACCAGTGCCAGCCTCGACCATGCTAAGTAATATTATTTTAAAAGGTGGTTGTGCTGCTTCCATGTATGAGGCTTGCTTTTCTGTTTGTCCAAGTGGGACACTATCGCCTTCCAACCCCATGTGATGCTCTAGAGACAAACACCCCCTGCCAGGGACCATCAAACACTGCAGGCCCCATAATCACTGCTGATCACTTTCTTTCTTCCAGCAGGGGTTTTTACAGTAGGATGGGTTTATAAGGCATTGCTAATTTAAGAGACCATTGTTTTGGACAGACGTTCTTAACGTTTCTGTGTAAAGAAATGCCAAGGGACATTTTTATTTTACAAACACACACAAAGCACCAGTTAGATGCCTAAATCTTCGCCCTCTTCCAGGCCAATTGAAATATTTCACACAAAACAGTTTGAAACTAGTTCATTTTCAGATGTTCATATTTAACACACCAAAATGGATTTACTTTGGGTGGAATGTAGTCTTTTCATGACATGTATGAAGCCAGCATTTGGTTGAAACACAAACAGGTAACCTTGTCACATTACCTTTTGAGGCTTTACATCTTGAAAGTACATTTTCAACACCCAAAATGCCATTTTTACCTCCTTCTGAATTGCATTCTAGTATTTGTAGTTGCCCATTTAAGATGGGGTGGCCGGAATAATGCCACAATTGCACATTTTGTGCTTAACATATTTCTATAAGGATTTATGTATTTGTGTAAGTAGCTTACTATGGTTTATGTACTTTTCAAGCCATCTTTATAAAACAGAGTATTGTTGAAAGTCAAACCTGGGGGTGAGGAGGGGAAATGGCATGTGGTAAAGTGAGTCATGAATATTTGCCCAGGTTGTAGCAAGAGAGATTGCACTACTGGGTACTGGAGAGATTTTTTTTACCTGGTTCTGGCCATGTGCTGCTTTTCAGGGCACAAGTAGAGGATACATGTGGGTATACAGTGTCCGCCCACTTTTTTCTGAGTGGTGGATGTAACCACCCTTGGGTGTTTTTGAGGCCATCAAGCTTGCTCAAGTGTTCAGCTACCAGGATTTCACCCAGGTTTTCATGTTCCCAGTATAGACGCTTACCAACCAGACCACATAAAAGTGTCATCAAAGCACAGGTCTTGTATTGAAATTTTATTTTCCAGGAATAATTTCACTATAGATATTTGGGCTTAAAAGGTGGGCCCATTTATACTACCAGCGTAGTTATTGGAAAATCACCTCTCTCATGTTATTTTTCGGATGTTGATAAACTTCTTTGAAAGGCCATTGCTCTTTTGTCAAGTGCACTTTCTTCCAAGAGGAAAGGTCAATTGAACTAAATTTGTATACAACTTCAAGATAATGTTCACTTGCTGTGGGTATATTCATGGATGCCAGCTTTTCATTTTCGCTATACGGGCAGAGGTTCCCACACCGGGTGAAGCGACAAAGCTGCACCCATCCCCAAATCAAAACACCACATTTTGCAGGTGGAATATAAAAACAGTACTAATATAATATCTGAGAAATAGTCACCCAACCTGCCTTTGCAACATTCAGCTATAGGATCTCTTTCTTCCCCCTGCTATTCCAGCGCCCGCCAAACAGTTTTGCCCTGCTCACCCCCCAAATCCATGCTCATGGGGTACATTGATAAGGCCCCCTTCTCATTTTGAACAGGAGAGCGCTTGATAATTTTGCAAGATGCATGCTAACACTTCTCCAAGCCTGATCACACCAGGAGAAGAGACAGTGATTTAGAGGAGCAGGGTACTCAATCCGTTTTTGTTTTTTCATTTGTTTTTGGTCTCCCCATGCAAATACTTTGCAGAATCTCCACAGGGGCAAAATGACACTCCTGCTCACGTTGTTGAAGCAGAACGGGTACTTATTGAGCCCCCCACTTTGTTTAGGATGTGAGCCCTGTTAACATTTTGTTAACATTTTAAGACCATGCGAAATTGCTTACTCTCACTGCCTAAAGACCACCCAGGATAATAGGCTCTATCTCACTATAAATCAATCTGCAGTATACACAACCTGCTCCGTCTGCCCTCGGCCCAATCCCTGCCCTGACATGACATCCTTGGAACCTGTTTGGAGTTCATTTCTTTTGACAGTCAAAATGATACTTGTCTGTAGCTTCTGAAATGAAAACATAGTGCTAGTTTGGACAATATGGTGAAACAAACACAATAAAAACAACTGTGAAACTTCTGCAAAAAAAGCATTTAGGTTAGGATGACCAGATTTAAAAAGTAAAAAAACCGGGACAGGGCAACTAACATAAAAGTAGGACTAACTCTTGAAAGTGGCTGTCAAGGCACTACACTTCAGTGGAGATTGGAGGAGAAGGGGGTTTAAGTGTTACTGTTCAAATAAACACATATTATAATAATTTATCACAAACTAACACTATCTGAAGTTGTAAATGCAGCATTTATTCTTCGCGCTCTGAAACACTTGTGTACGAGCGCGATAGAAATAAAATATCAATGTGTGAGATTGTGCATTCATGCCTGTCAGCTATATAGACCGGGTGCCAAAAACCGGTACCACTGCAGCTTCCAATGGAAACATAATCTTGAAAGGGACAGAGCACCAAAAACCGGGACAGTCCCAGCAAAAAACGGGACGTCTGGTCACCCTAATTTATCTTCAGTTAGCAAAACACAATCAGCATATTTCTGCAATGCCTTTCTCGGTCAGATGGTATTTTCAAGCCAAATTTTCAAAAATACCTTTGCCAAACTATATTTCTAAGAACTACATATAGGAACAGATGTGTTGAAGTATCTAAACAGCAGACTGGTCGCAAATCCTAGCTTCGTAACTTGGACAAAATCTGTGCTCCATCCAATCCCTTTATTTCACAGAAGAAATAACACACGAGAACTGACCTGCAGATTATGTAAAGAAGACGACTCTGTGGAATCCCTAAAACACTTAGTACTATTTTGCCCCAGTATGAAGGACACTAGAACGTCCCTCATGGCAGACATAACGAAGTACTAATGTTCTAGATCTACAGAAGATTGGTGGTGCGAACTTCAATGGGGGAAGCACCTACCACTTACTCTGGCTCCATTGAAGCTACTATTGGCTGTTTTTTCTATCATCAGAGCATCAGACAATGAAGGAAAGTAAAATAATGTAACAGGCAATGCAACCAGACTGAAATGGGAAGTAATTACTTTTAATGATCTCAAAAGCAAGTGGTTTTCTATATTGTAGAACCATACAAAGCCAATACATAAAGAAACATTATTTCACTATGCCTTATCTGCCAAAATTAGAAGTCTCTACAAGGTATTCAGCTCACACTGCCTGCTACTTCAAAAAATACCTCCCTCCTGATATTACCACATAGGTAAATATATTGACAGTGAAAATTAATATACTGGACATCATAGTGCATTTGTCTCCTGCCTTACTCATGGCAACAATTTTCAAATGTAACTTCCAGATACCTTTGGATATTAGTCTCACTTCTTTGATATCATTTTCTGTAACTATTTATGCAAATAAGGTGGCCCCACACAGCGTTTGCTCGCCATGGCACCTCACAGCGGCCCTCGAATCCTATGGCCGACCGGCAAATGAAAACTGACGGTTGCGGAGAATCTTAAAAGTAAAACGCGTTGTCCATGATTAAAAATGTTTCTTTTATTTCCAAATTGCAGCTTTTTAACCCGCGGATTCTGTAATTTGCACTGCCGGCGAGTGTTGTATGTAAAATGTTCTGCAGGAGACGGAGGGCCGTGGTGACATTTCTAGCAGGCATGCATGCAGGCTCCATGGCGAGCACAAGTCCTTTTTTGTCCATTCACGTGTAATCCTCTCTGACATGCGCTTGGCATTCCTAGGGTGAATCATGCCTCGTTTATTTCCAGCTCCCTTTCCTCAATCCCCCCTTCCCACCCACCGTTCTGGCTTTTTAAACGCCCTCCTAGAAACCCCCGGCCCGCGGATGTTAGAAGCTTTTATTAGCCTCGGATGGGGTTCTCTGGGGTTTAGTGCAGGTATGAGTAGCTGCTTCAAAGGGAGGTGCGCATGTTGGCCCCTTCGAGGACCTGGCGCCTCTTCGCCTGGGAAACCTGAGCGTTTCTGTCCTTGCTTATGAACCGTGACATCTGTGCATTCCATGGGTGCTGACCCCAGGGGTCAGAGGTCCCCTCCGGGTCAAGCAGTTTCCTCTTTCACCACCAATAGAGACCTTGACTGGAGGTAAATTATGTTGCAGTTTAAGGAAATAATTTGAAACACTCTAGTAATTATAATACATTTTGCTGTTTACATTTTAATCTCCCACCCTTTCAACCAATTTTTGGGTCTCTGGTTGTTTAAAAAACAGAATGGCGGGAATTGTGCATTTAACAGAAAACAAACCCTGCAGAGTGGAAGGTGGGGGGCGGGGGCTCAGGCAGGGCTGTCATTCACACGGCTACTGTTCTGTTTCTATTCCTGAATCTGTGTTCAATACCAGTGCTGGCTGTTTCTGTGTGATCAAAAGTGAGAGGCCTGTTCAGACACAAACACCGTCGACCCCCTTCGACCCTCATTGGGAACATACCTTTGGAAACGTACTTGAGAACCAAGAAAAAACGAAGGGGAAAATGGATTTCCGGTGCAATCGCTTCATTTTATGTTTTTCATTGAAGGAAAAATGTATGCTTCCCTCTCCCCTCCCACCCCGGCCACCCCCGGAAACCAGAACTCACGTAGGCCCCTCAGAATGGCTGAGAATGCCCGCCACATGAGTGCGCAGTGAGAAAAACAAGCGGTCTGGACTGTCGCCTTTCAGCCAATTCCATCATGCTTTCCTGATCAGAAAAAGGCCCTGAAAGATCTATTCTTTCCCCTGTTTTGATAGTGGGTGCTGTTGAGGTTCACATGGAAGGTTTCGTGCGATGGTGGCGAGAGCTGACTGCAAAGCCGCCATTTCCCACTTGAGCTACAGAGATACAAGCCACATAGGCAGGGGGCGGGTGGTGCATCAGAAAAAAACAATGAAGACCGACATGTAAACTCTTAATCAGTATTTTACAGACAACATGTCCAGCTCGGCACCTCTATTCGATCGAAGGGCCTTAAAATAAATTGTTAAAATCGGCAACGGGCATTTTTCCACTTTGCATCCAAATATTAAAATAGGAAATGTAGAGATACAATTTGCGAGTATGCTGTAAATATCGAACTCTGCGCAAAGCGCTACATGGCCTACTGGCCACGACATAGAGAACTTGAAGGGGTAAAGGACGTTCACTGTTGTGCTCGGCTTAATAAGAGAACATTTGGTTTATGGGTATAGCATGGTTGCCCACATGATCCATTCCAATCTTGAATAACCAGTATTTTTTTCCTTTTGCATTCTCGGATTTGTAGTTCTGCTTTTCCCATTTACCCATTTCACTGCAAATCCCAGAATCCCCTCACCCTCAAAACAAGGGCTGGATAAGCACCGGCAGGCTGCAATGGATTGTCTGGCAACTATGGGTATATATGGGTCATGGCCAGGCATACTCCAGGGGGGCAACCTAGATTGGCAGTTTCAGGCACGCTGCTTACAGACTCGGGAATCGTCACCTTAGGGCCAGACAGCCTATATGGATGGTTGCGGGTCCCTTTTGCAGGGTGAGGTAGTACCCAGTCGGAACCACAAGCCACAAATGCTCATTTGAAGAGTGCATATTCAGATGGTTCCAACATTTGGTTCAATACTCCCATGCTTCCTCTTGTCATAGGTAGATTTTTGCCGGGCTTGGGCTTCCTCCATGTGAGTGTGGACTAGACTCCGGACGAGTGTCATGTGCTCTCGCAATCGGTTAGCCATCTGTGAGAGGGGAATTGGGGCCTCTTATCTTTCTTCCCAGGTCTCCCAGAGCATGTCTAAGACATCTCTTGGTTCTTTACTGTTGAGTAACTCAAAAGGGGAGAAACCAGGGGATGCCTGAGGGGTCTTTCTGACTGCAAATAGGGACCACAGGATCATACAATCCAAGTCCTTTCCATCCTCATCTACCAATTTTCTCAGAATCCTTTTTTATTAATTTATTATTTATTTATTTATTTGTATATGGCTTTAAAAAAAACCTTTACAAATTAAACATCCAAAATTTAAAATACAAAATCACAAAATACAAAGAGAAATTCATACGAATAAGTAAACAATTTCACCTACAAGATCTGACAAAATTACATAAAGCGATATTAGAGCGATAAAAAGTACAAAATATACAATGAACTAATCATAAAATTCAGTAATTTCATCTGCAGGAACGATCTTAATTTTATCATACATCATTATACAATTCCTTCTGAAAAGATAACCATTTGATTAGTCCATTATACGAACTGTGTCATATAAAACCGGTTAAGACACCACATATTCAAAACATTTCATAAATCTAAAACAGCAGAATTTCAATAGAGGATAACATCACATAAATGCAAAATTCATCTCTCTTAAAACTAACAAAGCTGCCCAATAATAATAAAACATTTTATGATAGATCACATTCAACTTTTAAAAATCTGACTACCGCTAATTGCAGCGAAACTGTCGAATAATGTACATTTCCAAACTTGATCTAAGTCTACATTAGATACATCCGGTACAAATCTTGCAAAATAAGACACTCTTTGCGGCTAAGGCAGGACACTCGAGCAACAAATGTCTCAGCGTTTCTTTAGACTCAGATTCATTACATTGTCTGCAAGTTATTGAGCATGCTGTTTTTGTTCTTGCAGTGATTATTTCTCCCGTAAGCATTCATTGAATCTGAATCTCATGTAGCAGTTTCTCCACCCTCTATTGGGAAAGAGATATAGATATGGTTCCATAGAGCCCATGTATTTGTCGTAAGAGACCATATGAGCATACAGCCTGGATTGGGAGAGTTTTAGGATAGTCGCAGCCCAATCAACATTTTGCAGGAGTCGTTTCACTTTTTTGGGGTTTACCAAGAGAGTTGTCAGAGAAGCTCCTGCACAGCTCAACAAGGTGTTACACATTTCCATTAATCTAGTTAAAAAAGTAGATTTAGGAGCACCCTGCTTCAGCATCACGGAAAGATTATATAAGTTGTTTTCAGTTTGAACAATTAAATTCCGAAAAAGTTGAAGACATTTCCACTCCACAATGCTCTTAAGCGATTGTAGTCCATATCCGTAGCGAATAGCAACGATTGGGACGCATTTCGGTAAGAAAAGTAGTTTTTCTAAGCAAAGTTGCCTCTAACTTATTTACGTCCAGCTTACCCATTAAGAATGGAAATTCGCTTCCATAAAGAATTTTCGGAATCGCTTTTAACTTATAAAATCTTAAAGCGGGAGTGTACGAAAATTCTCCAAATTTATGGTCCACTACTCGCATCTGGGTAATGCAGATTTTAACTTTAGACAAATAGCGGTTTGAAATTTGAACGCCATTTGCATTTACATTCACAAAGAAACCCAGATAAATCATGGAATTTTTTATACCTAATTTAGTCTTATTCAAATACTAGCTTTTTAGACAAGATGATCTTCTCTTTCCACTGAAGCATAACATGTGAGATTTTTGTGGGTTGACCTCTAAACCATTGTTTGTCATATAGATAGCAAATGCAGATAGCAGACGCTGGAGTCCTACCGGAGATCTATCAAACAACAAAAAGTCTTCCGCATAGGAGCACCAGCAAAATGTCTTGTCTTCTAACTTCGGTTGAATAAATGCAACATTCCAGAGCACAGGCCCTATATCGGATGTGTACAAATTGTATAAACTCGGGGCAAAGATACAGCCCTGTCTGAGCCCATTGGAGGTCTTGATTGGCTCCGATAACCGACCATTATTGCTCGAACGGACTTGTATCATCGATCCTTCATGTAAATGAATTAGTGTGTCTAGAATGTCTCGGGGAAGCGCTAATAGTGACAACTTCTTCCATAAGATAGCTAGATTTACTCTATCGAATGCGAGGGACAGATCCATGCTGGCCAAATATACCGGGCTCGTCCCTTTAGGCCAGCCTAGTTCTTGAAGAAGGGAGATCAACAACCCTCCAGCTAGTGTACCAATGCCTTTTCTGAAGCCACATTGGGATGACGAATAGATCTTTTCTCTGGTTGCCCACTGTTCAATCCTTTGAAGGAGAAGGCTTGCATATATCTTGGAATCGGCGTCTAATAGGGCTATAGGCCGGTAGTTTGAGGGCAAGGATCTGTCTCCCTTTTTGTAGACGGGAACGATGTAACTCATATTCCACGAGTCCGGAATAGACTTTGTTCTACTTATATCTTTGACGAGAAGAAACAGAGCTTTCAACCATTTATACGGATTGCCCTTAAGAAGGGCATTTGATAAGCCATTGGGGCCCGCTGCTCTAGAAGGGCTCGCCTTGGCTATCCTCTCTCTGATATTTGCCATAGAGAAATTGCCTGCCCATTGCAGGATTTCCCCTTTGTTTGGGAGAGGTTCGCTAGACACACTGCTCGCATACAAATTCCCAAAATGTACCGTCCATGTTTGTTCATTAATCGGGTTTGAGATTACGAACTACGGCAGGTTGGAGATTCCATTTATAAGCTGCGAGAACTGTTTTACCTAGTTAGTTTTTAGAGAACTCAGCATTGCCTCGTTATCAGTCAGTAACAATGGATTTATAATTTCTAATCCAGTACCTGTAAAGCTGTTCCACATGTTTAATTCCCACTGTTCTCAAATTATCTTGGAGTTCTAGCCGATGAAGTTGTCTTAGGGTGCGGCGTAATAATAACTTACTTGCACGCACCAGCGAGTCATATTTATGTACATGATTTTTAGGGGCCTGCAAATGGGATTTCTTTACCGAATTTTCGATAAGGCTTTTTGCATAAGGCTCGAAGTGATCATGAGAGAATCGGATTATTTTTTCTTCAAATGTATTGGTTTCGTGATCCTTACAAAAGAGATCATTGCATGCAATTACATTGTCAGGATGCCAGATGATCCTGTTATTTCCTGGGTGTAAAGCCAGCTCACCTGACATCGGCATGACTGGTGCCCTTTCCATCGGAATATTCAAATTCAATTCGAGAATCTTATGGTCGCTCATCAGTGTGGTGCAAAGGGTAAAGCTGTCTGCCAGGTTGAAAATGTCCACCGAGACATAAATATAATCAATGGCAGAACATTTTTCTCCGAGAGTCCAGCTTATGTATGGGACTTCTGGGTTCAGCAACTCATATGTAGCTTTTAGACCCCACATTTTAAATAGCAAGTTCCAACTGTAGCTATCATTCTTTCTGAGTCTCTTGCCCCTGGGTTCAAGATTCGTTTTTTCAGGGAGGTCAACTGTTGTATTCAGTAGGGTGTTGCATGGTACTGCTGCACCCTCCTTTGATGGCAGCATATTTGTGTTCAGATCCCCCATCAATATCATTTGGAGTCCTTGATATTTACAAAAGCAGTTCTCCATGATCTCTTCCATTTGAGTTGTTAACTCAAATAGATTTGCCCCTGGGGACCAATATATGTTCCAGATTAGAACGCGAGCTAAGCTCTCCACTTTTATAAGTGCCCCCAAGGCTGAGGGGGGGGGATTGTAAAAGTTTCTATCAAGGTAATACCGGTGCCAGCCAGGAGCAGCCCCCCCTTTGGCCGGCCTATCGGGCCTTTAGATGCCAAAAGATGTAGGCACTCATAGCCGTCGAGCTGAGCTTTCGAAGTCATCCATGTTTCTTGTATACATATAATGCTTTTAGTTCTTAATAGATGACATAATTCGCTAAAAGAGAATAAGTGAAAATTCCCTTGTGAGTTCCAGGACAATACGGCAAGGGCAGTGACCTGATTTACATCTGCTGTTTTAGATTTTGTAGCTGAAAGATTGAGTCCCGGAGGCTCAGGGCAAGCCATCTCCAGCTTGGGTCCTGTTCCTCGGGGCATTCTGAGTTCTTTTTTTTTTTTACAGAATGTCCTGCCAGGGATCCCGATCTAGAGGAGACATGAGGATTGGGGTCTTCATTCTGTGGACTACCGTCCCCGAAGAGGAGTATGTCGAATCCCCTCTTATTGAACTGATCAAGTTCTAATAAGACATTCCGGAATACTAGCTTCAAATGAAATGCTAGTCTTACGTGGTCCAAACAATGGGGGTGGATAAAATCCACCCTTTTAATATCAGCATTTGTCAGATTCACTAATGCTGGAATGTCATTCAAGAGCTGCAGAGATCTGTTCCTGTTCATGGCCGGATGGAGGCCACAATCAAATAAAGGATACAGTAGAATACTTGGTAACTCTACAAGACACAGTTTCCTCCACGGAATATGTTTAAGTTCCGTGTCCATATAGTGTTTAGGAGCTCTGTCCTCAATTTTCCCCTCTAATGCTCCCTCCGATGGTGCTTGGGTGGCCCTAGGGGGACTTGGTAACGGAATTATTATTCATGGCAGGGCACAGAGAATTCGTGGGCTTAGGCACGTTTGTGCGGGTCAGGACGGGCTGTTCAGTTGGATTGAAGGGCCCTATCGATGGCAGAGTTTCCATTTTAGGGGGAATTCTACTCCTCATTGCCTCTTCCACCGCTGTACTGATCAACAGCTTTACCTCTGACTTGCTCAGAGTTATCTTATCTGGCGGCCCGCCGCATCATCACCCACAGAAGTAGGAGCCCCTAAAATGTAGTCTTTCTTCATGGGTACCCCCCCAGACTGCAGTAGCGAGTTCATTTCAGCGGGGATCAGTAGATCATCATTTAGCTGAAACTCCTTTGCGGCAGGGTTCAGAGCAGGGGACTTGCGGTTTAGATTTTTGTCTGTGGCCAAAGAGGGAAGGTGTTTGGAGTTTCTAGGCCCAATGTCGTTTGTGCATTTCGGCACCTCCAATGGCGCTAAATTATCCAGAGGGTTCACACCTCCCATAACTGAAGGGATTTTCGTTTCTAATGAGATTCTGCCCCTCAGCGCCTCATCAACAGCAGTGCTGATCAACAGCGTTACCTCGGACTTGCTCAATGTGAATTTATCAGGGTGCACAGGTGGCAAATTACTCAGTGATTTGAGTGTCTAAAATATTGGCTTTCTTTGAGGGGATTTCCCCTATCCGAGGTCGGGGGTTCTGTCCAGCTGGTACAGATACATCGCCAGCTACCTGGGACTCATTTACAGACGGCCTAAAGGGGGCTGCCCCTTTCCGTGGTAAGGGATTCTGCCCTGCTGATGCCAATACATCTCCAACTATCTGGGGCTCATTTGGAGAGAGGTTTTGGATAGGGAGAGCTAACCCTGGCTTATGTATCGTAGGTTTCAGAAAAAGGCCATAACTTTCTCTCTGCTCTAGTGAGGGAAACAGCTTACCCTTTTCGGAGGGATGTTTTTTTTTGCCCGGCTCGATTTTGTTTGGCGATGTTGTGTGACATTTCATCAGAAAGGGAATTAGTTGGGGTAGTATAGGCTTCCTCATCTGCATTGTTGGCCAGATCTGACGACTATTATTTCTAAATCGGGTTAATTGCACTGAATCTTCTCTCCTATTATAAAATTTCTCCAGGTGTTTTTTGGATTTTTATTTTTGCAATCGAAGAAGGATGAGTTACCAGCCTTTCTTTTATTTTTATTAGTGTTTTGTTTCTTTTTATTATTCTTTTTGTTATAAAGCTCCGGTGCGCCATCCTTTTTCGCACACGATATGTCCTTGGATGGGTGCTCCGCAGTGATAGGATCATGTGGAAGAGATATCTGTGGAGTAACTGCTTTTATGGGTTTGGTTCTATCCACTTCCTTGGTTAATGGAACACTCATGGCTAACAGTTTAGTTACTATCTTGGTTGGCAGGAGATCCAGAGCCTCCAAGCCGGTATTTGCTATTTGGAGTTCCATAAATCCTGTAGAATGAATTAATTCCTGTAATATAGAGCGCAATAACCCTCCCATTTCAGAGGACACACCCGCCTGTACGCCAGATGAATTCGCTGGGTCTAATAGATGTTGTGATATATCACGCATATCCCCTTCGATTGAGAAAAAATCTGGAGGTGTATCTAAAAATGAGGACTCAGGAATAACCACCGTCACTTCCCCTTGTGTCGCCCCGACATAATAACCTCTGGTTCTTCCTCCTGATGGATCTGCGCCCGGCCCCCCATAAATATCATAGAAGAATGCGCAACTGCCTCAGAGTCCAATAAGAGAGTCACTCGGTTCGGGGGGCAAGGAGGAAGTGGCATGTTCATTGCCATTCTTAGGGTGTTTTTTACGGGTGTAAAGATCAGAGGGGCGGACAGGATGTCATCGTAAAGTCTGGTCCCCTGTGCCGTGATACTTCTGGTGGAAGGACCTGCTCCGGAGCCCCTATCATAAACATATTCGATGCCAATTCTCCGTCTCGCCATTATTATGCCGAGCTCCCCACGATGACACCACTTTAATGATGGAAGAGCCACCACAATTCTGTTCAATGTGAATGAGGTTTTACCTCTCAATTCATACACGGCATCTTCAGGGGTCGGAATCCCAAATAAAGTATGTAGTTATGTCATATGTTAAGACAATGTAGAACATGTACAAAGTTAGGCACCAGAACTATGGATTAGAAAACAGGACCGATCTGCCCAAACCGGTGGTCTCCCTGGCCAACTGTCCTTCCGGCTCACAATCATGTCCCCACCCTGTATCCTTAGAAAGGGCAGGTTTTACCTCGAAGTAGCTGTGTATAATGGCAGTGCTACTAGACAATGGCAACAAATACGAGCTGTACCGTACCAAAAAATGACATATTACCAATTTGCCTTGTCTATATGTGATAATCCTGCAGTCAACTAGCCGCGGTAATCATTCGCCCGCCCCCGCCCACAAAATGCGGGCCCCCGCGCCCCTGCCGCACACCCGAACAGCCAAACAGCCCACTTGGCGTCCACTTCGGGTGCGCTAGCACGCCACCTATTGTAGAACGCCGGGCAGGGGGGGGGGCAGAGCCAGAAAAAGCCACGAACTACATGCAACAGCAGAGAAAGACAAAAGAAAGAAAAGAAGGGGGATTTACGTTAGGTCAGATAAAAAGATCGCAATAAGTTCACAGAGAACCCAGCCAGTAGGTTGAGTAACGTTGATTACTTGTTATGCCACATTACGCTGATCACAGAATATCCACCTTCCTCTTGCCGACTAGTACGTTTGAGTCCACAGCAGCAGAGAGTAACACAGCCAAACAGCCCCACTTGGCGTCCACTTCGGGTGGTCAGAATCCTTTTTAGGGTTTTGTCAAATCCCTAGTTTTGTCAAAATTGTAGAACGCCGGGCAGGGGGGCGGAGCCAGAAAAAGCAGCGAATTGTTATGCCACGTTACGCTGCTCACAGAATATCCACCTTCCTCTTGCCGACTAGTATGTTTGAATCCACAGCAGCAGAGAGTAACACAGCCAAACAGCCCCACTTGGCGTCCACTTCGGGTGGTCAGAATCCTTTTTAGGGTTTTGTCAAATCCCTAGTTTTGTCAAAATTGTAGAACGCCGGGCAGGGGGGCGGAGCCAGAAAAAGCAGCGAATTGTTATGCCACGTTACGCTGCTCACAGAATATCCACCTTCCTCTTGCCGACTAGTATGTTTGAATCCACAGCAGCAGAGAGTAACACAGCCAAACAGCCCCACTTGGCGTCCACTTCAGGTGGTCAGAATCCTTTTTAGGGTTTTGTCAAATCCCTAGTTTTGTCAAAATTGTAGAACGCCGGGCAGGGGGGCGGAGCCAGAAAAAGCAGCGAATTGTTATGCCACGTTACGCTGCTCACAGAATATCCACCTTCCTCTTGCCGACTAGTATGTTTGAATCCACAGCAGCAGAGAGTAACACAGCCAAACAGCTCCACTTGGCGTCCACTTCGGGTGGTCAGAATCCTTTTTAGGGTTTTGTCAAATCCCTCTACCAAGCTGTCTGAGGGTGGTAAACCGAGGTTCGTATGGTGGTAATGTGTAGTAATTCCTTTACTTCACCTATAAGCTTACTCATAAAATTGTATCCCCGATCCGTTAGAATTTCCTTGGGGAGACCAACCAAAGAAAAGAATGGCAACAGATGTTTTAAAATTTGCTTGTTTGTGGTGTACCACATAGGGAAGGCTTCTGGGTACCGGGTAGCATAATCAACGATTACAAGAACATACTTATTTCCCAGTCTAGAAGTGTCCAACGGTCTGATGATATCCATCCCAATTCAAGAGAAAGGGACTTCCATTATTAGTAATGGGTTTAGAGGGGCAGGCAAGGGAAGGAACAAGTTGCTTACCTGTAACTGTTGTTCTCCAGCATGGGTCTGGCATGGATTCACATGCTCATGAATATTCCCCGCCGTCAGGCTGGGAATCCTCGGTAAATAAAAAATCAGTATCAGTTTTGTTTCTGATCTGTCTTTCTTAGTAGTAACCAATCACTGATCTCTGGGTCATACTGCCCCTAGCCAATGACTGCCCTCTCCCTAAGCCCCTCCCCTGGCAGCCATCCTCAGATTTGGTAGCACGTAAAGTGGCAGTATGACCAAGTGAAGAGCCGCAGAGGGGAAGGAGGGAGGGTTCGCATGTGAATCCATGCCAGACCCATGCTGGAGAACAACAGTTACAGGTAAGTAACTTGTTCCTTCTCCAGCATGGGGTGTGGCATGGATTCACATGCTCATGAATAAAAGAATACATAGCAGTATACACATGCACAACCACGGGAGGTGGCAACAGGCTCAACATTAAGCAATACAACTCAACATTAAGCATCTCTTACCTCCTCACCAGGCTCACCTTAAGCGAACAGGTTGCGCAGCACTGCTTGGCCGACCCTGGACTCCTCCATGGAGTCCCGATCGACGCAGTAGAATCTTGTGAAGGTGTGCGTCGACCTCCACGTAGCAGCCCTGCAGATGTCCAGCAGGGGCACACCAGACAGGAACGCCGTGGTAGCAGCGATCACTCTGGTCGAATGGGCTCTCGGACGGCCGGGCAGCGGTCGGTTTGCCATCCGGTGACAGTGCATGATGCAGCCGGAGAGCCATCTGGAAATGGAAGCCTTCGAGAGAGCCTTCCCTTGATTCACCGGTCCAAAGTTCACAAACAGCTGTGATGTCTTCTGAAAACTCTTCATGCGGTCCACGTAGAACTTCAGCGCTCTAGCTACGTCCAGCAAATGCAGAGTCCTCTCGGCCTGCGACGAAGGGGACGGGAAGAAAACTGGCAACACCAAGGGCTCGTTGAGGTGGAAGTGTGACGGCACCTTGGGCATAAAGGAGGGGTGCGTCCTCAGCACCACCCTCGTGTTGTGAAAAGTCAAGTATGGAAGCTTGCAAGATAGGGCCTGGATCTCTCCCACACGTCGTGCGGAGGTGATGGCCACGAGAAATGCTGTCTTCCACGACAGGAACTTCAACGGCGCCGAATGCATAGGCTCGAATGGGGCCCCCATGAGCCTGGTCAGCACCACGTTGAGCTCCCACGCCGGGGCAGGGGCCTTCACCGGCGGGAACGATCGGAATAGTCCCTTCATAAATTCCTTCACCAGGCGATGAGACCACAAGGACGCCCGTCCTGTAGTTCTGGTGTATCGGGAGATGGCAGCTAGATGTATCTTGATGGAGGCGTGAGCCAGTCCAGCTTTGGCCAGCGACAGTAGGTACGGCAATACTTGAGGGGCCGTAATCTGCAGAGGGTTAATCTTCTGTGCACGGCACCAGACAGAGAACCTCTTCCACTTATGTCTATAGCACTTGAGAGTTGAGGACGCCCTGGCTTTTGCAAGAACCTCCCTGCAGTCAGCTGGGATATCGTATCCTCCAAACTTTAGTGCTGCAGGAGCCAAGCCTGCAAGTTAAGCTACTCCGGGTCGTGATGAAGAATGGCACCTCCTTCTCTGGAGAGAAGATCTGCGTCCGTCGCCAGCTTGATAGGTGGGGACGTTGACAAGTCCAGAAGGTCCGGGAACCAGATCTGTCTTGGCCACGCCGGTGCGACGAGGATCATCCTGCACCTGGACATCTTGAGCTGGTTGATGAGACGGAGCAGCAACGGCAACGGAGGGAACGCGTACAGGAACAGGCCGTCCCAAGGGAACGAGAAAGCATCGCCCATGCTCCTCGGCTCTGTGAACCTGCTGGCGAACCTCTGGCACTTGGAGTTCGTCGCCGTCGCGAATAGGTCTATCTGGGGTTTGCCCCATCGTTGAAAGAGCAGATCCACCTGGTCCTGGCGTAGTTCCCACTCGTGGCAAGAGCACAGCTCCCTGCTGAGTGAGTCGGCAATGGTGTTTTTTATTCCTGCCAAGTGGAAGGGAACCAGAAACATCCCCTGGGCGACGGCCCAGTGCCACAGATCCTGGGCCTCCTTGGATAGGGCTGGGGATCTGGTGCCTCCCTGCTTCCGGATGTAGAACATCGTGGTGGTGTTGTCGGTGAAGATCCTCACCACTTTGTCTTTGAGGGACGGAAGGAACGATTTGAGCGCCCAGAAGCTCAGGATGTTGATGTGGAGAGACCTCTCCTCCGGGAGCCAGAGGCCTCTTGCGTGGAGATCTCCGGTGTGGGCCCCCCCCCATCCCTCCAGGGAGGCGTCCGTCGTCACCGTCTCCTGATACGCCGTGGTCTGAAAGTCCGTGCCTGCCGTGAGGTGCGCACGGGTACCCCACCATATAATCGCCCGATGAAACTCATCGAGCGGTATCCTGTCTTCGAAGCTGCCCGCGCTTGAATCCAGCGGGCGTCAAGGAACTCTTGTAGCGGACGCATCCGAAGTCTGCAAGGGGCACAAGGTAGATGCATGAGGACATCATCCCGAGGAGGGACTTGGACCTCACCCTGGCCACATCCGCGGCTAACAAGCGCTGCACCTTGCCCAAAATGCCCTTCGTCCTTTCTTCCGACGGAGATGCCAATTGCTCCACTGTATAGAGCTTCGCTCCCAGAAACAGTGCTACCTGCGACGGAACCAGGTGGGATTTGGGGTAGTTGATGGCGAATCCCAGTTCCGTGAGCAGGCAGGTCCTTGCTGTGTGTTGGACGGCGAGTTCTTTTGACCTTGCACGGATTAGCCAATCGTCCAGGTAGGGGTAGATGTGGATCCCCTGCAGGCGCAGGCGCGCCGCCACTGGAGCGAGGCACTTGTGAACACCCTGGGTGCCGAACGGCAGGGCTCTGAATTGGTAGTGACGCCCCTGGACTACGAATCTGAGGAACTGTGTCCTTTTAGAATGGGGAAGTAAGCATCCTGCAGGTCCAACGACGATAGGAAGTAGCCCTCCTCCAGCTGTCCCAGCACGTGCTGGAGGGTGACCATCCTGAATTTCTGTGCCTTGATGTACTTGTTTAACCGACGCAGGTCGAGGATGGGGTGCCAACCGCCTGTCTTCTTTCTGACGAGGAAGTACCTCGAGTATACTCCGGAGCCCCAGAGCCTCTTGGGGACGACCTCGATGGCACCTTTCTTGAGCATGGCCCTTCCCTCCAACAGCAGTTGAGGGACTGGATTCTCCTTCCTGGCCATGGGAGGAATGCGAGGATACTAGCGAGTGTCCGCATGCCAGGGTGTGCAGCACCCAACGGTCGGTGGAGATGGACTCCCACACGCTGACTAACTTCGTCAGCCGGCCTCCCACCGGGGCGCTTCGGTGGGGGCCCGACGCTACGGCCGGTTCAGTCCTGCTTGGAAGAGGCCTTGCCGATTGGCCTCCTTGACGACGGCAGCGAGACCCTCCTTGCTTGCCGCGGCCTCTGTAGGCCTCCTGGGACGAGGAGCGGGCCGCCTGGCGGTACGTAGAAGAGCCACTGCTGGATCCCTTGGAGGCTCCCTGTCTGCCTCCGGAGCTCCGAAAGGGCCGCCGTTGCTGAAGGACTCCTAGGGCTCGGGCTGTCTCTGTGTCGGTCTTGATGGCCTGGAGGGACTCATCCACCGTCTTGCCAAACAGGTTGTTGCCGTCGAACGGCATATCCAACACTCTGGTCTGGACGTCCTGGCGAAAGTCCGTAGCCCTGAGCCATCCTCGTCAAAGGCAAACCCTGTTGCCCAGCTGGCGAAATCCAGTATCAGCAATGTCTGTTGCCACCGTAATGGCGTGATCCGATGCCACCTTACCTTCCTGCAGAATCTGTAGGGCCTCTGCCCTCTTCTCGTCCGGTAGGAAGTCTAGCAGGGGAGCTATCTTGAACCAGAGCCCCCTGTCGTAGCGGGCCACAATCGCTAAGGCATTGGCCGCCTTAATCGTCGTCGCCGCCGACGAGATGACTCGTCCTCCCATGGAGTCCAACTTCTTGCCCTCGCTGTCCGGCAGGGAAGTGGAAGTTGAAGCCGAAGCCGCCGCACCTGCCGTTTTCTTCTTGGCCGCTGCCGAGACGGCCGAATCCGGCGTAGGCTGGGCCCTGAGGCACAAGGGGGCGGCGTCGGGGTCCCGGTACTTCTTCTCGTACCTGTCCCTCTTGGCGGGTGTCGTGGAAGGGTTCTTCAGGATAGCCAGCCCTTCGTCCCAGATGTCGTCGAGCAACGGCACCGCGAGGACCGTCTTTCTCTTGGCCTCCCGTCGTTGGTAAAGAAAGCCTTCCTTTTTCTGTTCCTCAGGGCAGAGCTGGAAGAGCTCGGATGCCCTGGCTATCATGGCGTGAAAAGAGCCAATTTCATCAGGCGGAGAGGCCCGAGGGGGTGGGGGGGGGGAATGAAGGAATGTCCGTTGCATCATCGCCACCGTCGGTCGTCGTCCGTCCCCGTATCCGTCGCTGTATCATCCAGAGGGTCCGGCGAGGGGATGAGGGGTCCACAGGCCTTGGGGGCAAGAAGGGCGGTGCGGGGTGGACTCTCCTCCGCTTGTTCGGAGGGCTTCCCGACGGTCCTGGTTCTGGATCCTCCGTCAAGGTCTGTGGTAACCTCGTCCTTATCTCAATAAGGATTGGATCGCCAACAAAATGGCCGCCGAGCTATCCCGGGCCTCGGGCAATGGCTGCTACGGGCGGGAGGGCTGCTCCACTGGGCCCTCGTCTTCGTCGATCACATCAGCAGGATCCTTCCCCTGGGATCGAACCTTCTCGAACCTCTCGTTGAGGCCTTTCACGGTTTCCACCAGATCCTACTCGGAGGCTGAATCCGAGTCCGTAATGGAAACCGCCCCCCCCCCCCTCTTTTTCCACCGGGGTCTTCACGGGGGTCTTAACAATGGGCTGGAAAGAGGATTCCCTCTGCGGTGGCAGGGAAACTCTGGGCCCCGAGGCCGCCTTCACTGGCGTAGTCTCTGCCGCCTTCACCAGGGCCACTGCGACAACCTCGAGAGAGGCCTTTGCCGGGTGGATCAAGTCCCTCACCACCTTAGGTGCATCCTGGGCCTTCGCTTTGGGGGGGAGGGTCATCGCCTCGCTCCCTCTCGGCTCCCTTCGAGATCGACCGGGGCCTCTCCAGAAGCTTACCTGGGTTCTCGAACTTCCTCTTCCCCGAACTAGAGCGCTGGCTCGCGGTTGATCGTGCCGGGGAAGTCGCACCCTACTTGGCAGCCGAAGAGCCTGACCTTTCGGCGCTCCCGGTGCCCGCGGACTCACGGTGCTTGGCCTTCTGTGGGGCCCCCGTCACTGGGGCGCCCTCACAGGACTTAGAAGACCGCTCAGACTTTTTCTTCGCCTTCTCACCTGCGGTGCCCTTCTCCAGCCAGGCGGTGAGGCGGGAACGACGATCTTGCTTGGTCCGTTCCGACAGGTTCTTGCAGAACGCACAGTCCTTTTCCATGTGCGTCTTGTCCTCATGAAGGCAGTAGAGACATCTGGAATGCTCGTCCTCCTTGAAAACATTTTGCAATCCGCATCCCGGGCAGTTCCTGAACAGCTTGGATCCGGGAGTCGAGCTTCCCTTGTCATGGGCCATGTCCGTTGAGGTAGGCCTCAGATCTTCTGGAACCTCCAAGAAGCGTAACCTGACGAAAACCTCACCCTTGAGGGGCGTAGAAGAATTCCGAAACAGGTCCCCGTTATCGGAAGTGGAAACGGTGGAGCTTGAGGCTCGATTAAACTGAAAAAAATGAGAAAATCTCCTGAAAAAACGCGAAAACGCAGTAAAAGCTCAAGAGCTAAAGCACACGGAAGTTGAAACATCTCCCTACATTGTTCAAATGTGCGAGGTAGGTCTCCCACATACAGCTGTTCCAAGGTTTCGAGGCCTCCCTCTATCCAGTTCTGGAAGTTTCAGGGGTTCGCCCCGGGTGAAAAGGTCGGGTTGTGGTAAATTGGTGATGCTCATGTATCTTAACCCCCCCCCCCCACTAACTGTCATGATCTCTGCTTCCAAAAGGTCAGGGTTTTCCCAACTCCCTTGGAAGCAGATCCATAACCCAGGTTCCGAGTGCCAACCAGTCCCAATTGGGACCTTTTGGACCCAGTCCTGGCGCCAGTGGCACCAGGCTCATAAATATGCCCAGTCCCAGCGCTGGAAGCGCCGGGCTCATAATGCTTGGGTGGACTTACCTTCAGCAGACCATGCTGCTTACTTGCCTGCCAGTTGAGCCTCTGATCCTCTTCTGTTTGGAACTACTTTTCCTGTTGGGTGGGGCTGGAGCCACTCCCTAGATTCAGAACACTGGAACTCTTCTGGAAGGCAGGAACTCTTTTCTTACCAGGAACTCTTTTCTTACTTAGGCGTGGCTGTGGAAGGAGACCTACGCACTACAGGAGGCTATTTAAACCACACCCGGTGGATGAATCTTGCTTTGCGTTATTCTGCAACCTCTGCAGCAGAACGCTCATCGTGTCTTCTGCATCCGGTCCTGGGCCTAAGGAAAAAGGCTTACCATCCTGAATCCAGTCTTCAGCAACACCTATAAAGACAAGAAAGAACAGGTTAGCATTCCGGCATCTGAAAGACAAAAGTTTACCAACTCTTCGCACGCTCCGGAGGCCTTCGGCGCTGCATCCCGCATCTGAAAGACAAAACAAGGTGCGTTTAAAGACATTGGGGAACTTTAATACTCACGTGCCATTACTCCTTTCCACATCTAATCCAGTGGGTATTCCGGCACCCTGCAGCCGCTCCGAACTCGTACCTGCAAAATAAAAAGACAGTTAGAGCGCATAGTGAAGCAGGCAACAAGCGCTTACTTACGTGCTTCCAGGCGCTTCTATTCATCACACGGGCTCCATCTTCAACTCACTTCAGCCCGTCATCCGCCATCGCCGGAACCCTGCAAAACAAGAGACATCATTACTAAAGACTTTAAAGACATTTGAATGACTCGAAACTTACCGTTCGTGCAGTAAACGACGGACAGCAGTCCTCTGAAGTCAAGAGGCCTGCGCTACCTATCCAGTGAAGAAACTGGTTACAGCACCCTGCCCCGAGGCAGATGGAGAGCTCGGCATTCACTTACCTAAGGTGAGAGCGTTAACCTTTGGGGGTCTACAGGAGAGGAGAAGAGGAAAGAGATAGGGACACCCCAATAACCCCAGTTCATTAACCCCATATTTTCTATCTGCAGACATCTTACTCTACACGTCAGGCATACAGTGCACAGAGGTCCAGCCCAAAGAGCCAACCGGGTGCTACACATCACCTTTGAAGATACGGTAGTCGCCCAGTCAAGACCGGCGCCTCTGCGAGAATCAGGTGAACGTTACAGAACGCAAAGCCTACCGCAAAACTCTCGCCCAGGCGCTATGGAAACCTCGGATACTGACCCCCTAGCCCGGTTACTTGGGGAACTAAGGGCAGAAGTGCATGCAGCTCGTCAGGAAACGAATGCTCTAAGAAGGGAACTAATTATTTCCAAGGAGAGAACAGACAATCTTGCTAGACAAGTGCTACAGTCACAAGCCGGACAGACCCCGTTACCCGCATCAGGGGCAAATCTTCCTTCAACATCCTCTATGAATCCAGTGCAGATCAACCTACCTGGGAATGTACCTCTGGCTCCGCCCGAACGATTTTCTGGTGACCCAAAGAGGTTTGCAGTATTTATCAATCAGTGCCGGTTGCACTTCTTATGCCGGCCAGCAGCCTTTCCAACAGATCAAGCAAAAGTAGCTTTTGTACTTTCGTACCTTAGTGGCAATGCGGCAGACTGGTCGATCCCTCTAGTTAATCAAGATGATCCGGTTCTCCATGATTTTCAAGCCTTTCAGCTTAGTATGGAAAAACTGTTCGCAAGACATTCACAGGGGCAGGCCTTGGACAATGAGCTTCTTTCGTTGCGACAGGGTAATCAAGACCTTTTGGCTTATATTGCATCTTTCAATAGACTAATAGTGGAAACTCAATGGCCTGAGGACAAAAGGATTACGCTGTTTTATAGAGGTCTACGTGGAGAGCTCAAAGACGTTTTAGCCCAAGTAGTGAATCCCCCACAAGACTGTTCAGATTATATAGACTTGGTCGTTCAAATAGATCACAGGCTGCAGAACAGGAAGGCCGATCGTTCCAAGTTTGATGCTCGAGTATTTTCCAAACCGCCAACTCCTTCCAAAGGAGTAGACTCCGGGGAACCCATGCAAATAGGGGGTCTGAAAGGTCCTCTAACACAAAGGGAGCGGGAAAGGAGAAAACAGTTGCAATTATGCCTATATTGCGGAAACTCAGGGCACTTTCTTCGAGACTGTCCAGTGAAACCTGCCAAGAAGGCAGTAGGAGCTGCAGTTACCAAAGTTACAAACTCTGAGCAGGGAAACGACCTCGCCCGACAAGAATAGAGGTCCTCTTGCCGAGCGTGAAAACCAGTTCCGTGACCTTGCATTTCGTGATACCTATGGTCCTCATTAGCCCTGATAATCCGGATCGATTACATGCAATTGAAGCTTACGTCGACAGCGGTGCCATCGGCAATTATGTGGATCATGAAATGGTTGTGAGGATGAATCTAACTCTTTGTCCCAAGGCTGTAAAGGACGTCATTACTACGGTGGATGGTACGGAGATAGCCTCCGGGCCAGTAACGCATACCACCCAAGAAGTGACGCTAGTAAGTCAAGATGGACACCATGAGAAGATCGTGTTCGATGTGATCAAGGCCCCTCAGTTTCAGATTATTCTAGGAATACCTTGGTTAGAGAAACACAATCCTCTGATCGATTGGCGAGCAAGAACGGTCCAGTTTCCAGAATGTGTCTCTACTTGTCACCCTCCACCTGGTGTTGCACTGGCCGCAATTTCTTCAGAGACTCCCCAGTTACCTCCTGAATACCTAGAATACCAAGATGTTTTCCGGAAGGATCAGGCTAACTCTCTACCTCCTCATAGGTCTTATGACTGCCAGATAGACCTGATACCTGGATCTACTCCTCCTTGTAGTAGAATTTATGCCCTCACCGAGCCTGAGAACCTTCACCTTCGACAATACCTGGATCAATACCTGGCAAATGGGTTTATTCGTCCTTCCAAGTCCCCTGCTTCTTCAGCTTTGTTCTTCGTTCCAAAAAAGGAAGGAGACCTTAGAACTTGTATCGATTATCGCTCCCTGAACCAGATCACCGTTAAGAATAGATATCCGTTACCTTTGATCCCTGAACTCCTGGACCAAGTCAGAAAAGCATGCATATATACAAAGCTGGATCTTAGAGGAGCTTACCACTTGGTACGAGTAAAAGAGGGCGATGAATGGAAGACGGCCTTCTGCACCAAGTATGGGCTATTTGAATATCAGGTCATGCCCTTCGGACTTTGCAATGCCCCGGCCGCCTTTCAATATTTTATGAACGATGTCCTCAGAGAGCTCATATATGTATGTGTTGTTGTTTACATTGACGACATCCTCGTTTATTCTTCATCGGAATCTGAACATCGGAAACACGTGAAAATGGTCCTCGAAAGATTGCGTCAACACAAACTTTTCGCTAAGTTGGAAAAATGTGTTTTCAACGTGACTGAAGTTGAATTCTTGGGATTCATATTATCACCTGGCGGAGTGCGTATGGATTCAAAGAAGGTCGATGCAGTTCTCAAATGGCCATCACCATCCTCCGTAAAAGGTGTGCAAAGCATGTTAGGCTTCGCTAACTTTTACCGCAGGTTTATCCCCGAATTCTCTCGAATAGTCCAGCCCATCACTGCCTTGTTAAAGAAAAACAAACGTTTTGAATGGTCTACCGAGGCGGAACAAGCTTTCCAGGATTTGAAGACTAAATTTATCTCTGCACCAATCTTAAAACACCCTCGCCCCGAACTCCCCTACATTGTGGAAACTGATGCTTCAAGCCTTGCCATGGGGGCAGTTCTATCACAAAAGGACCCGGTAACCAATCAGTTGCATCCCGTGGCATTTTGGTCCCGCAAATTCTCGCCTCCTGAAATCAATTACACGATTACTGACAAGGAACTTCTGGCTATTAAGTCTGCCTTTAAGGCTTGGCGGCATTATCTGCTGGGGGCCCGACACACCGTTACTGTGATTACGGATCACCGAAACCTGCAATATTTGAAGACCGCAAAAGCCCAATCCTCTAGACAACTCCGTTGGGCATTATTCTTTGCCGAGTTTGACTTCATAATTACCTATCGACCTGGTACAAAGAACGGTAAAGCCGATGCCCTTTCTCGGATGGGAGTGGAAGAACACTTGGTCAACCCTAAACCTGTACCAATCATTCCCGAACAAAGAATTCTGGGTGTAATCGCCACAGAATCCATAGAGGAAGTTAAGGATAAAGCCAGGCAACTTGTAACTCCAGCAGACATACAGAATTGGCATCTGCAGGGAAAGGACTTTGCAGTAAAGGACAACTTATTGTATTTCCAAGAACGATTATACCTGCCCAGCACAGATTTACAGAAAAAAGTAATCTCTTGTTATCACGACTCTTTAATGGAAGGTCATCCCGGTATAGCCAAGACCTCAGAAAAGATCAAGCGCTACTTCTGGTGGCCGTCTTGGAAAAAAGATATCAGAGACTTTATAATGTCCTGTGGAGTATGCGCCCAAAACAAGAGTCAAAAGGAAAGACCAGCAGGCCTCTTACGCCCTATTGACATCCCACCTCGCCCTTGGCATACGCTTTCTATGGACTTCATCACCGATCTACCTCCATGCTCCGGATACAATACGATTCTAGTAATCGTGGACTTATTCTCCAAGATGGCGCATTTCATTCCGCTCAAAGGCTTGCCAACAGCAGCAACTCTGGCCCGAGAATTTCTCGAAAACATCGTCCGACTGCACGGTTTTCCTTCGGTTCTAATTTCGGATCGAGGTAGTCAATTTATTTCTCATTTTTGGCGAAGTTGCTGTCGGTCGGCTCAAATTGATGTGAGACTATCGACCAGTCACCACCCTCAGACTGACGGACAAACCGAGAGGACCAATCAAACTCTGGAACAGTATTTACGCTGCATGCTGCAACAAACTGAAAACACTTGGAAAGATATCCTTTGGATAGCCGAGTATGCCTACAATAACTCTGTCCATTCGGGAACTGGGAAAACCCCGTTTTTTCTTTTGTACGGCAGTCACCCTCGAACCTCGGAGTTGGATCCCCTCCAAGATCTTGAAACACCAGCAGTAGACTACCTGCATTTTACAATCACCCAAGCCTTTAAGGAAGCTGTTTCTCACCTTCAAAGGGCTAAAGAACAATACAAGAAAGGAGCAGATCAACATCGGAAGGAAGCCCCTCACTATCAAGTAGGGGATCAAGTCTGGTTATCCACCAAATATCTATCTCTAAAGGGGCCACGCACATTCAACCCAAGATACCTTGGTCCCTATTCCATCACTACCATAGTAAACCCAGTAGCGGTCAAGTTGGACTTGCCCCCGCACATGAAGATACATCCGGTCTTCCACGTCTCTCTATTAAAACCCGTGCAACCTCAAACCCGACTAACCAAATCTCCAAAACCTATCCTAGTGGATGGAGAACTCGAGTTTGAAGTCAAAAGCATTCTGGACTCCAAGATCTCCAAATCTAAACTATTCTACCTAATTGACTGGAAAGGCTACGGCCCCCTAGAGAGATCCTGGGAACCTGCTGAATATGTCCACGCTCCTCGCCTAATCAAAAGATTTCACCGAACATTTCCTGACAAGCCAAAACCCCCGGAGAAGCCCGGTTTGGGAGGGGGCCTTGAGGGGGGGTACTGTCATGATCTCTGCTTCCAAAAGGTCAGGGTTTTCCCAACTCCCTTGGAAGCAGATCCATAACCCAGGTTCCGAGTGCCAACCAGTCCCAATTGGGACCTTTTGGACCCAGTCCTGGCGCCAGTGGCACCAGGCTCATAAATATGCCCAGTCCCAGCGCTGGAAGCGCCGGGCTCATAATGCTTGGGTGGACTTACCTTCAGCAGACCATGCTGCTTACTTGCCTGCCAGTTGAGCCTCTGATCCTCTTCTGTTTGGAACTACTTTTCCTGTTGGGTGGGGCTGGAGCCACTCCCTAGATTCAGAACACTGGAACTCTTCTGGAAGGCAGGAACTCTTTTCTTACCAGGAACTCTTTTCTTACTTAGGCGTGGCTGTGGAAGGAGACCTAAGCACTACAGGAGGCTATTTAAACCACACCCGGTGGATGAATCTTGCTTTGCGTTATTCTGCAACCTCTGCAGCAGAACGCTCATCGTGTCTTCTGCATCCGGTCCTGGGCCTAAGGAAAAAGGCTTACCATCCTGAATCCAGTCTTCAGCAACACCTATAAAGACAAGAAAGAACAGGTTAGCATTCCGGCATCTGAAAGACAAAAGTTTACCAACTCTTCGCACGCTCCGGAGGCCTTCGGCGCTGCATCCCGCATCTGAAAGACAAAACAAGGTGCGTTTAAAGACATTGGGGAACTTTAATACTCACGTGCCATTACTCCTTTCCACATCTAATCCAGTGGGTATTCCGGCACCCTGCAGCCGCTCCGAACTCGTACCTGCAAAATAAAAAGACAGTTAGAGCGCATAGTGAAGCAGGCAACAAGCGCTTACTTACGTGCTTCCAGGCGCTTCTATTCATCACACGGGCTCCATCTTCAACTCACTTCAGCCCGTCATCCGCCATCGCCGGAACCCTGCAAAACAAGAGACATCATTACTAAAGACTTTAAAGACATTTGAATGACTCGAAACTTACCGTTCGTGCAGTAAACGACGGACAGCAGTCCTCTGAAGTCAAGAGGCCTGCGCTACCTATCCAGTGAAGAAACTGGTTACAGCACCCTGCCCCGAGGCAGATGGAGAGCTCGGCATTCACTTACCTAAGGTGAGAGCGTTAACCTTTGGGGGTCTACAGGAGAGGAGAAGAGGAAAGAGATAGGGACACCCCAATAACCCCAGTTCATTAACCCCATATTTTCTATCTGCAGACATCTTACTCTACACGTCAGGCATACAGTGCACAGAGGTCCAGCCCAAAGAGCCAACCGGGTGCTACACATCACCTTTGAAGATACGGTAGTCGCCCAGTCAAGACCGGCGCCTCTGCGAGAATCAGGTGAGCATTACACTAACTAGCATCCCCAGAGGCGCAAATCTTTGCGTCACCCTCTCTACCCCTGTCCAGGGGGAAAGATAATAGATTTTGATTTGTTTATCTTTAGTCCGGTGAGTGCGCTGTAGGATTCTGTCTGGTGGACCGCCGCCGATATTGAGGTCAGAGGGTTCACTATGTGCAGCAACATATCGTCTGCGTATAGAGTACGTTTATATTCTTCACCTCCAACACATTCCCTCCACTCTGTTGTCCTCCCTAATCCTCTGCGCAAGTGGTTTCAGGGAGAGAGCGTACAAGGAGGGGGAGAAAGGACAGCCCTGCCTGTTCCCTCTTCCCAGGTTAAACCATTGAGAGTATCCCCCATTCACTGCTTCACAAGCCCTTGGGGACGTGTACAATGTCATTATACCACGGAGAAAGCCACCCCCTATACCATATTTGACAAGGACTTCTTCCAGAAATTCCCATTCCACTCGATCAAATGCTTTTTCAGCATTGACCGAGAGAAGGGCTGAAGCCCCTACACCCCACCGCAGGCTTTGTGCATCAGGTGCAAGGTCTTCCTCAATTTATCTGCGCCCTGTCTGCCCTTAATAAAGCCCACCTGATCTGGGTGGATCAAACGTGGCATATAGTCCTCGAGTCTTGCCACCAGTACCCGGGTCTAGATTTTGGCATCTAAGTTTAGGAGGGAGATCGGGCGATATGTGCCACATTTCTTAGGGTCCCTCCCCTCCTTTGGTAACACTGAAATTAATGCCCTCGAGAAAGACTCTGGGGCTTTACCGGTCTGCATCACGCCTGTAAAGCGATCAGCTATGAATGGTTATAAGACATTGAGAAAGGCTTTGTAAAATTCTGCGGTGTATCATCATCCCTGGGGCTTTCCCCACAGGCAATCTCCCCCCTGCCAGCCTAATTCTTTCTGTTATGGGAGCTTCAAAGAGGGCTGCTTCCTCTCCCTTCAATCTTGGAAGGTGAGTATTAGCCAAGTACCCCGCAATCCCTTCCGCCCTGGAGTACGCTCCAGTTTATATAAGGTCTCGTAGAAGGAGGCAAAAGCCTCCTGGATCCCCTCTGTGGATGTCTCTGTTGCCTGGCCCCCCTCTATTTCCGCCACCCATCTTTCTGCCCTCTCCCCTCTTAATCTGGCCATCAGGAGTGCGTCTGTCTTGTCACCTTTTTTGTAAAATGTCTGTTTAAGGAATTGGAGGTTACACATCATCTTCCCCTCCCCAAGGAGCCACAGTTCCTCCCGGTTCCCCCTAGCCTCCTTAATAGCCTCCTCCCTCCCCTCCCCATGCGCCTGCGTTCGCTTATCCAGGTTGTACATCTCCTCCTGTCGTCTGTTCTCAATCAGAACCCGCTCCCTTTTCTTCCTCGCACCTTTCCTAATCATTACCCCCTCCAAGTTGCTTTCCCCGCCTCCCACGCCGTCCTTATATCCACCTCCCCTGTGTGATTAGTGGTGAAGAATTCTTAGATTTCCCTAGCCATCTCCTGCCGAAACACCAGGTGCTTCCATAGGGATTTATTGCAGCTCTATTTAGTCCCCCCTGGGTTCATGCCCACCCAGCTCAAGTCCAATGTCACCATATCGTGGTCCGACCAAGAGGGCGGGCACATTTCTGCATTCAGTGCCTTCTCCCACAGGCCCCTTGAAGCATACAAATAATCTATTCTAGTAAATGTTCTGTGGGGTGGAGAATAAAAGGTGTATCCCCTCTCTTGTAGGTAAAAGTAGTGCCTCGTGTCCCGCAACCCATATAGTTCCAGTCTCGCCTGGATCCCCACATGACCCGACCTCCCTACTTCCTGGGCCCTGTCCTGGATCCCCGGCCTGTCCAAATTCACGTCTGCCCTCATATTGAAGTGCCCTCCAATGTTGAGGTGTCCAGAGCTCTCTACCATTATTTTAGGAAGGATATTATTCAAGAATCTCAGTTGGCCCTGGTTGGCAGCATAAATCGTGGCAAATGCAAAACGCACCTTTGTAATGGTACCTGAGACCAAAAAGGCCCTCCCCTCCACATCTGACCACACCTTAGACACCTCAATCTTAAGGGTTCTGTTAAGTAGAATACCCAACCCGCCCTCCTTAGCGGGCACGACCCACAGTATACCTGGCCCGCCAATCCACCGGGAATTCTTCTTTCCTCCCCTGATGTCCAGCTCTACCCTGCGAAATTCCCCTGCAACCAGCGACCTTTTAGCAGGGGAGTTCAGACCCTTGATATGAAGTGTCCCAATCCTCAGTTGGCTCTCTTGAGCGCGATTGCTTGTGGTCGACATCATGTTACCCCATTTTATTTTAAAATTTGTTTATTGGCATTTTCAATAGCATCAGTTACATATATCCATGTTGTGCCTTATTCTTGTACAAACCAAAATACATTTTAACATTAACTTTAATTAACAGTAACAACTGTCTCCTTATGGTGTTCGCATGAATCAGCTCGTCTCGCCCCTGGGGGTTAGGGGTGTTGAGAGGGGGCCTTCGTGTCATTTGCAGGGTGTAGGAGGGATGCTTCCCAAGGGCCCATAGCGTCCCTTATTAGTTCTCGTCTGGTCTTCGTTTATGTCTTGTAAGCGATCCCGCACTAAGCCTTTGGTTCAGGGGGGCTTGTCGTCTGAGGGGAGAGTCATATGTCTAGTGAGCTCCTTCCATGCTTCCAAGGCTCTGCTGGACTCTTCAGTTGATCTAGCCACGCTATCTTCCCAGGCCCTAGTCTCAGCTGGAAGCCATCGTTCCATTTCTCCATGCCATGCTCTATATTGTGGTCCAGCTGTTTTTTTCCAGGACATGGCTATGGCTCGTTTGGCTAATATGCACGTTATGTCCATGAGTCTGACTAGGTGTTTCATCTTGGCCAATCTGGGGTAGGTTCCCAGCAGGCACTCCTCCGGCGTCCAATTGTATTTGGTCATGCCTGCCCTCACGCAGTGTTGTTTCACCCTTCCCCAGAGTGTTTTCATTTTGGGGCATTCCCACATCATGTGGATTAGGTCTGCTTCCTCCCTGTTGCACCAAGTGCAATTTGACTGCGTTTGCTTGCTAAATTTGGCTATCCTTTTCGGGGTTAGGTAGGTTCGATGCAGCACATTCATCTGTATTTGCCTGAACCGGTGGTTTCTCGACACTTCCTTGGGGAATATGAGCGCCCGGTTCCACTCCCCCTCTGACATCTCCCTACCTATATCCTTTTCCCATCTCCTTTTCATGTCCATGCTTCGGGGGTTAGGTGTGTCGCTCAGTTGTCTATATATTTGGGATATTGGCCTGCAGCCCTCCCCCATGTTGTATAGCAGTGTTAATAGTGGATCAGAGTCCGGTTCTTCAGGCCATGGTTCCCACTTGCTTCGCGCTATGGCGCAAATCTTCTGGTACCAGAGAAACTGTCCCGAGTGTATACCCTCACTGTCCCGCAGCGTGTCAAATTCCTTGAATGTGCCTTCCTCGTATAGGTCTCCCCAGGTGTAGATTCCTTCCCTTTCCCATAATCTGATTTGTTTCAGGTCTGTAGCTGCTATGTATAGGTCTGCTATCAGTGGAATCTCTGGGGAGTAGGCCCTCTGTGCATGGGCGAGTGTCCTCGCTCTGCGCCAGACCTCTCTCCCCAGGGTGACTATGTGCGGTGCTTCTTCCATCAGTTTCGATGGTGTCCATACCAGTTCTTTCAAGTGATGAGGGAGGCTCGTAGTCTGTAGTAGGGAGTTTTCTTCAGTGGGTTCGTCTGAGAGCCATTTAGTTATGAAGCTGAGTTGTGCTGCTAGATAGTATTTTTCTAGGTTAGGGAGCTGGATGCCACCCCTAGCGTATGGTAGGGTTAGTGTTGTCAGTGCTATTTTGTGTCTGTTTTCTCCCCATATGAACTCCTTTATCAGCGTCTCCAGTAGTCTGAAGAAGGGTTTTTTGATATAGTAGTGTACATTTTGGAACCCGTATAGGAATCGCGGTAAAACAATCATCTTGATTATGGAGGCCCTTCCCATCATCGACAGGGGGAGTCGCGACCAGAAGGTCATGGACTTGCGTAGGGTCCGGATCGTCGTCGTTGCGTTGTGTTCGTGCATCAATGTGGGGGTGTGCATTATCTGGATTCCTAGGTATCGGAATTCGGTGGTTTGCCATTTTATCCCTACCGTCGGGAGTGCCTCCTTCTCGACACGTTTTAGGGCCGCTAGGGGGAACATACAGGACTTTGACTTATTGAATTGGATCCCAGATACTCTGGAGTAGTTGTCCAGGACCTCCAGCATGACTGGTACATTGAGGTGTGGATCTCTAACATATATAAGGACATCGTCTGCATAGAGTGAGATAATGTGGTCCACCCCTCCGAGTCGTATGCCAGCGTCAAAAAACTGCTTTCTAAAATAGATCGCTATGGGTTCCAGCCCTAGTATATACAACATTGGGGATAGCGGACATCCCTGCCTGGTCCCTCTCTGTATGTCCCAGGCTTCTGATATGTGTTTCCCGGATTTCACTCTGGCTCTTGGTCCAGTGTACAGTATCTGAACCCATCTAATGAACCTGGGTCCGAAACCAAATTCCCTAAGTACTGCCACCAGCCACTCCCAATAGATGGAGTCCAACGCCTTTATGGCATCTAAGGACATTAGTGCATATGGGTTCTTGTCGTCATCGGTTTGGGCCATAATGTGTTGTAGTCTGCGCAGATTGATGTATTTCGGCCCGGTATAAAGCCGCATTGATCGCTGTGTATTATGTCCCCTATTATTCTGGAGAGTCGCTTGGCTAGTATTGTTGTTAAAATTTTTGCATCATAATTTAGCATTGCTAGCGGGCGGTAGGAGTCGCACAGTTCCGCCGGTTTGTCCGGTTTAAGGACCGGGACCACCAGCGTTTCCCTCATGTTTTCGGGCAGCACTCCCCTCTCGTATGCTTCTTGAAATACCTCATGTAGCAGAGGTGCGAGGGAGGGTTCGTATGCTTTATAGAACTCCGGGGGCAGGCCATCAGTGCCAGGTGTCTTGCACGTTGCCAGAGACCGGATAGCTTCTGCTATATCGTCAAGCGTGATTTCAGCATCTAGCATCAGGGCTTGGTCGTGTGGTATCCTATGAAGTCCTATCTCATCCAGGGTGTCTGAGATCTGTTCTGGAGGGACCTGTTCCTCGTGTGAGTAGAGTTTTGTATAGTAGCGTTTGAAAATGTCATTTATGTCCTGCTGTGTGTGGTGTAAGTTCCCTTCCTCGTCCTGCAGCGTGGTAGTGGTGTGTCTAGGGTGTTCCCTTCTGCATAACCAGGCCAGCAGTCTGCCCGGTCTGTCCGCCTCTGTGTGTGCCCTGTTTGTTTTGGCTGCGTGGTCAAGCTTTTCCAGCCTGTTCCACGCCGAGTCGTTTTCCCCCCTGAGTTTCCAGAGTTCCGTTTCCCTGTTCTGGCCGCCTATGGGGGCTGCCTCTAGCCTCTATCTTTTTTTCCAGCTGATCTAGTTCTTTCCTGAGCTGTCTCCTGATTCCCCCGGCCTTTGCAATGATTTCCCCCCTTATCACTGTTTTCAGGGCATCCCATACCGTGCTGCTGTGTTCTACGCTTCCCACATCTATGGATTCTTGTAGCTCCTCCCTAAAGCCTGGATCTTTAAGTGCTTCCGTTGGCATTTTCCACATGGGGATCGGGGGTCTGGGGCCATTGTGGTTCCATGTCACCATGAGTGGGGAATGGTCAGATATGGTTCTTCCTAAATACTGCGCTCCCTCCACCTGGGGCAGGTGTTCTCTGCCTATGAGTATGTGGTCTAATCTCGTGTATAGTTTGTGCGGTGATGAGTAGTATGAGTAGCCTCTCTGCGTTGGGTGCGTTTCACGCCACACATCTGCCAAGTCCAGCCTATCTATCATTGCAGTCAGTGCCATTGTCGCCGCAGATGGGCCCTTCGGGTGGGGGATGGATCTGTCTATTATCGGATCGCATACACAGTTGAGGTCCCCTCCCCAGAGAAGTAAGCTATCTCTATGCTGCACAAGTTTGGGGTATAGCGAGTCCAGGTGGGCCGGTATATTGCTGTTGGGAAAATAGGAGTTCATTATGCATATTTCTGTCTGCTCTATGTGTCCCCACAGCATCACAAATCTACCCTCCGGATCTATCTCTGATTTTCTCAGGCGGAAAGGGAACTGTGGGTGTATCCAGGTATACACTCCCCTGGCGTATTTGGAGTATGCAGTGCCAAAACCCTGCCCTCCCCCAGTGCGTTTGGAGTTTGGCCAGTGAGTCTGCCGTGCAGTGGGTCTCTTGTAGTAGCGCTATCATCACCCCTTTTCTATTCAGGTAGGTCTTAATTCTGTTTCTGCGGATGTATGTCCCCAGACCTCGCACATTACATGTCAGTGGGTATAGTGTCCGTTCTGCTCCCCTCTTGGTGGTCTTCGTTTGCAAGATGCAAGCGTTAGTGGCTCCTCCCCTGTGTGGGATAAGTAGCAGGTTTCCTCCTCCCTCATTTCAATTTCTATCCCCCTTCCGTTCATTCTTGGAGACTTACCAACAGTAGTAACTTCCATTCTTTTGAATGGTAACAGCAAACCGTGTAACTTTGAACTGCCCCCAGCAGTTGCCTCCAACTTGCAACGCTCGGGGGGTCCCGAGCCTTCCAGGCCACTCCTGGCCTTCCGGATCAGGGTGCGTGTAGGTGAATTGCCTACACAGTTTCCGTGGGGGGTGGTCGTTTTCCCGTGCTCGTGTAGTCCTTCGAGTTTCCGTCCGATTCTGCAATCTGCTTAGTAGTGTTCTGTTGGGGTGTCATTGTCTGCCTTGTATGAGGGGGTCTCCCCTTTCTCATTGTGACGGTGGGTGCGATGTCATCCCATATCCGATGTCGGTGGATTATCTTTGCCTTCAGCCATGTTGTTGTGTTCCAGCCACATGTTCGCTGCAGCTGGTGTCTCCAGGAATGTTGCTCTTCCTTTATAGAGGACCTTGAGGCGTGACGGATAGAGCAGCATATACTTTAAGTTGCGTTTCCGTAGTTGCGCTTTTATTGGGATGAAGGAGTTTCTTGCTCGTTGCACAGTGAGCGTGTAGTCCGGGTATATGACTATCGTTGATCCGTTCAGTTTGATTTCTCCTCCTTCTCTTGAGTACCGTAGTATGGTTTCACGGTCTCGGAAATTCAGGATTTTAGCTATGATTGGTCTTGGGTGTGAGCCTGGCGGTGGATGTTTTTGAAGGGATCTGTGGGCTCTTTCCACTGAGAACCCTTGGGAGAGCTTCCCTGGGCCTATCTCCTGCAGCAGTAGCGTCTCGACGAAGTCGGTCGGGTCCGGGCCTTCCATGTCCTCGGGAACCCCTAGTATGCGGATATTATTTCGGCGGGCTCGTCCCTCGGCCTCCTCGGACCGTGCCTCCAGCCTTACCACCTTCTGCTCAAGCTCCTGGACTTTCGTTTTCAGTTCTTGGGTGTCCTCCACAGTGTCTTGTAGTACGTTTTCCGCCGCCGTGACCCTTTCCGTGAGATTGCGGGCATCCTGACGCATGAGCTGTATGTCCGATTTCACCTCCTCTATCTTCCCCTCCACCGATGCGCGGAGGGCCGATATTGCCTGCAGGACCTGCGCGTGTTTAAGATCTTCTTCCTTCTGGGAGGGTTCCCCTGAAGTTTCTTGGTCCTGTTGGGGTTGTCTTTGGGGTCCAGCCGTCGTAAAAGAGTCCATTGTGACCAGCTTCAGTTTGCTCTTAGGGGCCGGCATGTCCCTCCCAAGGATCTCACTCTGACTCCTGCACCGCAGGTTGTGTGGTTCTGGCGTATCGCCTCCTGGTAATGCTGCGGTCTCGGTGTTACTTAGTGAGGGCCCTGAGCGGGGTTCCACGGTCAGCCAGTGTCTAGTAGCCCCAGTAGTTATATGAATCGTCTCGCCTCCTTGGTGTGTTCGTCAGGCTGTGGTGGTTACCCCGTTTCGGTCTTGCTGTTGACTTCGTCCTGGCGGGTGTGCCAGCCCGCTAGCCGGGCCCAGTGCGTAGTTTGGGGAGCCCTCGGCCTCCTTGATACAGTTTCCCCGGGGGTATGTCGGTCGATCTTGTGTCCCTCAGCGGGCCGTTAGGTGCAGTTGCCGTGCTGCCTGGCAGGCTGTGGTTATAGGAGAGGGCCCCTCGCGTTATCCAGCCTCCCGGGGCCCGGGTTGGGTTGGCCTTCCGTTCCCGTGTGTTGGGAGGTCTTATGGGACAAGGTCCGGTGTCTCGTGGGGTCCTCGCCCCGTGCGCTGCGTCGTGCTGGGCCCCGTTACCTCCCGCTGTGTGTCCCTCGGTTGTGATCTCTCCCAGTCTCGCCCGCGTTCAGGCGGACGCAGCTCCGTATCTCTTGCTTCGTCGGGCTAGTCCTCAGCAGGCCGCGCCCGCGTTCCTCTTCTCCAGCGTATGGTCGGCAGAGCAGTCAGGGCGCTTCAGTTGCGGCGGTCTGCAGTGCGGCTCAGTATCCCGCCTGGGGCCGGGGTCAAAAAGGCCTTCTCACTGCCGCTGTTGCCGGAGTGTATCCGGGTGGTTGAGTGCTCACCCTGCCTGCCTTGGGTTTGGAGCCTGGGCGAGGCTGTGGGTTGCGTGTCCCGGCTCCCCCGCCGGTATGCGAGAGTGCATGTGGGTGCGTTTGTCTGCGGGGCCGAGGATTTCCCCACACCGCAGGGCCCAGGCAGTCTGTGTCCGCTCCCGCCTTTCAGGATCTGCAACTCCTTCCTCGCCTGCTGCGTCGGGCTCGTAGTGTTCCGCTTTCTCGGCAGCTGGCGCCGAGCCGGTCGTTGCTGGGGGCTCCGCAGGGCCTCGAGTCGGCTGTTGCGTCAGTCGCAGCTCGCATCGGGCGGCGCCATCTTGTCGTCTCCAGGGGCTCGACTCCGGGCTTCGCGTTTTCTGTGTTCCCCTTTGCTATTCGGCTCAGAAGTCGGGTCGAGTGGTGGGGGTCGGTTCCCCTACAGGATCGTGCAGTTAAATCGCGTGCAGTAGGGCTAGTTCGGCATTAATAGTTCTTTTAGCAGGATCTCGGACGGAGCTCCACGGGAGCTTGTCTCTACGGCATGCGTGCAGGCCACGCCCCCATCATGTTACCCCATTACAGGTCTCTCGTCCTTGCCCTCTAGTTAGCCTTAACCTTTCAACTTGAACCATGTAACCAGGAAATAAAGCAAAACGTAACAAGGTCTCTAGTACCAGTCTCCCCGCCCCCTCTTGCCCCGTGTACCCTCCCTCCACATGCTCCCCTCCTCCTTCCCGAAACGGCGCCCCGTACACCCCGGTTATCATCACTAGGGCGTCACTGAAGCACCAAATGGACCCCTCCACATAGCTCCCAGCCCTACAAACCCCTTAATTACAGAGCCCCTCTCCAGCCCCCCCCTTCTTTTAACACCCCTTAACCTCTTCCCATCAATCGCCCGGTTTGCAGTGGTCACCGGGTACTCAGTGGAAGGCTTTATGTCTTTTCACACCAGTCACATCCCACAGCAGCCGTCCCTCCTGGCGGCCAGCCCCCACCCTCATGCAATGTCATGCTCAATGAAAAAAAGATACATCATCTTCCCTCATTCTGTGTCTGCTGCTGGGGACGTGTTCAACTTCCTAAATTTCTGAGATCCTGGCATTCTTTGTCTTTTAGGTCCCTTAATGCTCCATCGGTTCGCCCCGGCCCCCTGTGGGCCTCCAGTGTCACCTTAGAACGCCCTCGCGGCCCTCCTTATCTCCTCCTCATTGGACAGTTTGTATTTAGGTCCATCATCTTTGAAAGACATGGAGAACGGGAAACCCCATCCATATCAGATTCCCTTCTCATTCATACACTTCGTTAGGGGTGAGCACAGATGTCTCATTGCGAGCGTTAGCAAGGACAGGCTTTGGAAAATAGTCACTCTGGAGTTACCATACATCACTGGGCCCTTCCTTTTCACCTTCCCCAGGATCTATTGATTGTTTGGGTAGTTATTAAAACAGGCCAGAACCGATATGGGACCTCTGATGCACCTCCCACCTTGTGGATCCTTTCGGTTTTGGCCTCCTCGACGGTATCATCCTCGAAAATTAGTTTGGAGTCTTTGTGGAGGATTCTCCTCAGATCCCTCTCCATCTCCCCCTCCTTGTCCGGGATCCCGAAGAGTCTCAGGTTGTTCCCACCTCCGTTTTCTATGTCATCAATTTTCAGCATGATCTCCCTCTCTCTCTCCTTTCCATTTCCGACATTCTTATGTCCATTTGCATCTCCATGACATCCCGAGATGACTGGTTGTGCTCCACTTCTTCAAGTCTGTCTTACATCTTGTCGATCCTCTGGGTTATCCTGTAGACCCTTCCCCCAATGTCAGCCCACATGCTCCGGATCTCCCCCATCCTAGTTATAGGATCTCCTCCATCAGTGCCACACATCTGATCTTGAAGCCGTCGATTCTTCGTGCTCCACTCCTCCGCTTCCCTGCACCCCCCCCATTGTTCAAGAGGGGGCGGGATTGGGCCGTCCCTGGTGGCAGTCCGGCAAAGGCTCTCTGGTCCCTCAGCTCCTTGGAGGTCACTAGGGCCCTCAGTTCATTTAGTGTGGGATGGGGCGGTGGGAACCAGGCACCCACTGCTGTGCCTCCCGAAGTGGGCCGTGGGTTTACGCTCACCTGGTCTCTGTGGAGGCATTAGGGCACGGTTGCAGCCCTCCCAGGAGTTAGAACACCCAGTCAGGTCTCTTCCCCCTGCTGTGGACGGCAACTATTGGTGGCACTGCTCCTGCGTGGATATGAAAAAACGTGAGTGTGCTGGTTGGTGACTGTTGTACCTCTCTAACCCTTCAACCCAAGGTACGATTTCTGTGGGCACGTATCGGCCCATAAGGCTCACCTGTTAATTATTGATTATGAGCTCTCCGTCCTGCTACTTCAGGCGGGGGCGCTTGTTGATGGGATCTAGTTCCTTCACCGATCTCTGGTAAGTAATAGTCCAGTCCACCTGCGACTATGCTTTCCCTTGTTTGATGGTAAGTGTCTCTCAATGTCTCTTGTCTTTTCCCCTTTCTGTTTTCTGTCAGTTTTCTATTATTGCTCTCAATAGTGTTGTTAATTCCTGAATAGCGTTTTCTCTTCTGTTTTCTTCCCAATAGGTGGAAATGTGGCCCAAAAGCAGCTGTGGAGGCACTGAGCGCGGCCGGTAGGAAGATGGATGAAACCGCAATGTCCGTCAACAGGCGAGTGATGGTTTAAGGAAAAGCGTGAGGTTCGGTGGTAGTGCGACCTTAAACCTAATGCCTGTTAAGTGTCTAACCTTGCCTTTTGTTTTTACTTGCAGTTGCTGCGGTCGCGGGTGGAGCGTGTTGTGCTGCGGTGTCAAGATGAAGGTTTCAGCATCCTGGAAGATTTGAAGATGAGCTGTGGTACCAAGGTGAAGATTTCAGCATTCCGGAAGGTTTGAAGGTGAGCTGCGGTGCCAAGATGAAGATGTCAGCGTTCCGGAAGATTTGAAGACGCCCACATGTAAGAGCAGGTTCCTCAGATGGTAAGTATGAAGACAGGTAACGGGATTTCCAAAGGTAAGTTTAACTCCAGGCGGGGATGAGTGTTACGCTGCATGGAAGTGCAGAATAACACGCCTGCCTCTGGATTGGAGCAGCTTATATATAGCTGCGATCGCGGGCACGCCCACTAGGCCTGGTTTGCCTACCACACCCTGCCACTCCCAGAGAGTCAGCACGTGCAAGGCAACCCAATAGGAGCAGGCCCACCCAAGTGTACACGTGGGGCTGCTGTAGTAATGAAAGTTCCCTATGTCAAATACACTTGGCACCCAAAATGAGGTGCCATGTTCATAATAAAAGTATTCCTGACACAAATACATGTTCCTGCTTATTGTTTTTCATGAGCCTGGCGCCAAAGGCTCCAGGACTGTGTCTATCCGGGCCCCCTGTGTAAGTGGCCCTGTAATGTTTGTGTCCTTGGCCCGATGGCCATGACGTGTGGTCCTCCCCTGGCACGGTGTCCCTCAGCTCAGCATGTACCATGAGGCCACACCACCCCAGAGCACCAGTGCCCCCTCTCCCAGCATCGGAATGCTCCACGAGGGGGGCCCAGTGAGGCTCTCCTCCATTATTGGTGGGCTCGGCACCCTCGGTTCGAGTGGCGCCGCAGCCCGGCGTCCCGGTGCGCCACTGCAGGCCCACCACCCTTAGGCTGGGGCCGCCTCCTCACTTCTTCGATCCGCCACCGGTGGCTGTATCTCGTTTCCCAGGGAGCCGTTTCTGTCCAGGTTTCTTTAGAGCGTGCCCACACGGGTGGCGCTCCAACTCCCACATTATGGGGTGATACTTAAGGGGGGGCTCTTATCCCTTTTAGACCCGGCGTGTGGGGAGCGTAGCACTCAGAATGCAAACATCAGCACGCCCCCTGGGGGCCACCGCGATTTTTCTGTAGGAGAACTTTTATGTCTCCCCGAAAGTTAGGATCTATAACGCCTGCTAGGATGTCTAGACCAAACTTCCAGGCCAGACCAAATTTGAGGCCAATCTTGCATAACCCACAGGGGGCATTAGAACCATGTCTGTGGGAATCATCCCTTGTTTCCCGGGAGGGATAGTGGCTTCCCTGCTGCTACAAATGTGAAAGCCTATGGATTCTTTTGTGGCGGTAGAGGGGTCTGAGGCTCTGTCACTAAGTTTCTGGAATTTTAGGGTCCCCCAATTTGTCTCAATTGAGTCGTATCCCACCTGACAACTTATGTAGGGAGGGCATTGCATCACGAGTATGACACTGACACAAAAGGTACAATTTGTAAAACCTTTATTAAAGTTTCTGGGTTTTTGCAAAAACTCCTACTTTTCCCTATAACTAGGATGGGAGAAGTCTCGACCAATGAAACAATAAATAAAACAGTCCTAGTTGTGTCTGCCAAATCAAAATGGCCTATGCTAACAAAACCTAATGCCTGCCCTATCTCTTGTGCAAAAAGTGCATAAAGGAGATGTTTAGAAATCAAATATAAATAATAAATGTGGCTGAAAGAGCTCTCTTCTCCACATCAGACAGCACAAAATAAGGCAGTCCCCTTAAGCAGGATGACGCACTCTTGCTTGGGTTTTTAATACAAAAACAGTTCAAAACGTGGATCGAAGCCCGCCTGGCCTTATGCGTTAAAGTCTCTCTTTCTAGCCTTTCAAACAACGTTCAACAAAAAGTTCATCCCAGTCCCCCACTGTTGGGCTCAGACCTCTTCCAAATAAATGTTCATGTTGGTCCCCCTCTGTCAGGCTAAGACCTTTTCACAGCAAACGTTCAACAATATGCTTGAGTCTGCATGTGTAATATCCTTATGACTATTTTATTGTGGTGCCTACCCCATTCCTCCTCTCTCTGTCCTTAATTACCAATATTCTCACTGTTTTGGTTACTTGTAGCACTCTTCGTGCTTTCATTTGCAATCTCTGTCTTACTTTTGCTCTCCTAACCGTTGTGTCCCTTTCTCATTCTCCTTCTCTCCCTTCTATAATCACTTTCCCATTTCCTTCTGCTGACATACTTCCTTGCCTTCTGTTACAAATTCTATGAAAATAAACAGTGTGCATCTGCTCTTTCTTTTGGTAGCGCACTAAAACATTTTAGCGAAGCACCTTTCCTTTTTTTCCTCCAATTATTTTCCATTAAAATGTTTTATTTCCACTGTCTTTTCCTCATCTGTTTAATTGGTCCATGCATGCTTTATGATAAATGCTCTTTCAAAATGTCCCATTTATCAATAATAAAAATGCCTATATTGCTTTAAAATGAGATTAACAAATCAGGGGTACTCTAGTGTGTGCCTAATAGAGAAAGTATCTAACATTAACTCCAACATAACAAACAAACCCCTTAAAACAGGAAGTGGCTTGTGTGATTTAAAAAAGTTACCTAATGGGACCTCCTTAGTTCACATATGTGCAATGACTAGGGCAACCTTTAGCATAACACAATAAACTCACAATATGGTTAGTCACATATTGTTTCTTTGGCAAAACAACAATCTTTCAAAATACATACCCTTGCTTAACTTAAACAGCCAGTGGCTTAACTATCCCACAATATCATATAATTTAATCAAGTGCTTCTCTGGCTCCTGGCTTCAACAACACATGCACAAATATCACAAACAAATGGTTTTTTCAAAACCTATTAAATTGATTTTTTCAAATGGGGTTTGTCATTTGGACCTACAGCTGAACTTCCCTACTAAAAAAACGCAAGCATTACATATGTGTATCACAAAAATCCCTAAAAAAGAAAGTCATTTGAATGAGTTCTGGTTCAAGGTTATATTTCCATAAGGGTGTGAGTTAGCCCTGGCTCAGCTACAACCTTTGTATACAAAATATGAATATTCAAAAGTGCACAAATAAATCACTATTTGTTCCAAGAAAACCAAAAGCCACACTTTTCTTAAAAATCTGTCAGTTCTCAATTTATTCCATGCATGCTCATACATGCATCAGCTCTGGCCCTACTCATTCCCACTCATTTCTATCATATTTTCATGAATTACTATTTATTTTTCCTGTTTCAATGTTAATACACATACATACATTTGTCATTTCTCTAAGCTTCCATAATTTCGCTAGTGTTTTATAAAAGTATCGTCACTTTTACTAAAAAACAGCATATTCCTCTTCCTTTATGCAAAACTGATTCATAGCCGCTTTAACTCGCAGGGCTAGCTCGTGTTTTCGAATACAAACAGCTACGTTTTTCTACAACTATTAATCACTTCCTGGCTATGTGTCAGCCCTCATTTTAGCTTTGAAAAGGAGACCTGGCTTACTTCAAAGGTGCCGCGGTTTTGAAACATAAATCTCACTTTGCGTGGTTCCCATCAAATATGCACATATTGTGCTTTTTAAAATGAATACATTTCTAACTTCTTTTTTACTCTTAGAGCAAGCCATGTACAAACGGTCTTCATTTGTTCAAACAAAAAATGAAATCACTTTTGTTTTAGCTCACACCCCAGCTTTAAGGAATGCTTTCAACTGCACACTTTCCTAGTCAGAAAAGAAATGCTCGTGAAATCTCCCACTTCTGTCTTAATCATCCTTTGTTTATGTGTTCCGCTAATCGGATTTATATCGTTCAAAGCTTTTCAATCTGTGGCGAGCTTTATCTTTGTGCTAATGTAATTTCTCTATCTTTTTAACCCTTTACTTGATTTCACTCTGTATTTTAACAGATCCTTAAATAAAGCCTCAATTTTTTAAACTTATAATCATCACTTTTAACATTTGAAAACAACAAATATGAGTGAGCACCATCAATCACTGCTCAAGCCTCTAATTTCAAAAGCCTATCTATTCTCTTGATTGGCGCCAATCACTTTGCTATGCTCAATCACTGTTGCTCTTCAACTTTTTCAATTTCTTCACAACTTCTATCGCTCTTTAATATTTCTATTCAACAAACAGACTAGTCGACATTACACATTAATAAACACTGTGATCACCTTGTTCTCTCTTGCCTTTACTTTATACCCTATGCAGGGGTTCAGACCTCACCTTACGTAAACCTGTTTATGCGTTACATGTTTCTGCTCTACCCCATTGGGATTTGAAACGTCTCCTTCTGAAACTCCCTTGACCTAGGACTTCTAGGGGGCTACCTTTTCTTCACAATATTTCCGTTAATCAAAAATGATCACAATCCCCTTAATATGTACATGAACATGTTTTATTAATTTTCTGTTGCCTCCGTCTTTCATATTACATACCATAATTCGTAGATGCCAGGTGTGCTATGCTGACGGTCATGAGGAGACGCCCCTGACAGAAATGAGACCATACTGCAGTTTTTCACTCATTTTCTCTTTTTCAGGCAGCTCCCCCTGTGCGCCGGTACATCACCATGAAGTCTGGGCCCCTGTGCCTGAATGAGGGCGGCCCCATGTTGGCTGCGCCACTTGAACTGAGGGCCCTGGTCCCCATTCTCTATCAAACACCAGGCATCCATGAACATTCCTTAGAGAGAAAAAGAGAGAGATAGAGAGAGAGAGAATCAGGCACCTGGAAGTTTCTCAGAAGTCGTTATTAGCTGTAATTACAAGACACGCTCTGGACACACTCAAAGACATTTTGCCTTTCCCCTGCTTTTATAGTCTGGTGTACACCAAGTCCACATTAGTCATAGCTGGCATCCACAATTTTCGCTGATGCACAAAACTGATGAGCTTATTTTAGACTTGGGTGGACACATCTATGACAGTTCTCAACATCTGCCAAAACACCCACCTTCATCACATCAGTGTCTACTCTATCTGATTTTCAAGCTTCTGCCAAGTTAGTTAGTTCCTTATACTGTTGGAAAATAGATAAACCCCATTATATGGTGCCAAATAATACAGTGGTCTCTCAAAATGGTCTACGTGAAGCACATTGTGCCCTCATCCCTAAGAACATAGATAAATGTATCCAAGTTTCCCTTGCTTTATCTGGCTTCATCATTAATTGTGTCTGCTTTTCCTGCCAAGTTCCAAATTTAACCTCACAAACCAAATTATTTCACTGCAAAATGCTGCCAAAGACCATCTCCAATGTATCGGCCTCTGTTGCTTGTCTGAAAACTCTTGGCATGAGTCATAAGGCCTCATTATAAGTTTGCTGGTCCGGGAACAATGGTACCGGTAAGCTTGCCGGTACCGTAGTTCCAGGACGGACAAACTACGAGTTGTGCTCGCGGGTGCCTTTCTGCCTGCCTGGTCTGACCAGGCGGGCAGAGTGGCACCCGCGAGCACAGTATGTCGGATGCACTGAAACCATTCATACCGGTGCCGATGCATCCGGCTTCCCCATTTCCATTGAGGCCTATGGGACTCAAATGGGAATGGGGAAGAATTTTTCCGGGCGCCCAGGAATTGGAAAATACTGGGTCCGGCAAGGGCGTAATGACCCAGTAATTGCCTATTTCTGGCCGCCGGAAAAAATAAAATACCAGCGGCAGCCATGCCTGTATTACAGGCACGGCTACCGCCAGCCTCGTAATGAGGCCCATAGTCTTCCATACCTGCAAACCATTTTGTACTTGAGTCATCCATTTTGAAATATATCTTTGACACTGTATTTATTCTGAGAGAGCTATTATTTATTTAAGCATCTCTCACTTTGTATCCCTTATTCATAATATATCTTTATACACTTATGGTATGTGTGTGATATTTAGAGCACCATTCATTTCCTGGGTCATCCTAACCCAAATATGCACCGTGCCATGTGCACTTTTTACCTTAAATAAAGACACTATAATCCTGCTTTCAGCAATCATAGAACCATTTCATCTGCCTATCAGGTTATCTATACTCAGTTGAGGGGGGAGGGTTTGGCACCCCCTATACATTTGAATTATTATTTGAATAATACACAATACTTGAGCAGACTCAAGACGCGGAGTCTGGTGCAGAGTCCAGTCTGCCTCCAGTCTCTGCCGTTACCTGTGGTGTGAGGAGCTGCACGACGTGGTCAGTCCCATTTCTACTGCCATCTATTTTCACTTCAAAGACCTGCCCAGAGCGCAGAGCGGGGCGCGGAGTCCGGTGCAGAGTCCAGTCTGCCTCCAGTCCGCTTCCGAAGCACGTATTTGGTTTTCGGCATCTGGTAAGAAACAATTATGGTGATTGATACTATGCCACAAACTTGCCTAAAGACATTGCACGCTCACAGCCGCGATGAACTCTCTCTTAATATTGAGCCCACGGCGCTAGCAGTGACTGCTGCAATTGACCCGCTTCCTTTCCGCCCTCCTTCCTCTTCCCCTCTTCCCTCCTCCCCCCCTTCCCTTGTTCCTACTGCCGACGTCAATCTGCCGGTGGGCACGCAGATGAGTGTTCAGATACGAATGTCACAGCTTTAACAGCTGCAGCATTGCTGGCTGACAAGCGTGTGCCAGATATAGCACATCGGAAAGTGAAGTGTGTGAAAAGTCTGAGTGCGCAGCGTTGAATGCAAATGCAAAAACGGAAACAAATGTCGCAGCTTTAACAGCTGCAGTGTTGCTGGCCGACGAGCTTGTGCCAGACATAGCAAACTCAGCATTGGGAAATGAAGTGTGTGAAAAGCCAGTTTGCGTGGCTTTGAATGGAAATACAAATGTGTTTTCAAAAGCTGCGAATGACATTTCGATTGAGACGGAACCCAAATCACCGCCGCTTTCAATCAATCTACACACAGTCGACATTGGAAGTAAAATAGTTCAGAAATCTGATATAAGTGCTATGGTGGAAATTGACACTGCTTCCTTTCAATCACCTTTTGATGTCACAGACACCGAACTTTTGGCACTAAAACTACCCAATGGAATGGGAGATCATACGAATTTTACTTTCGTTCCTCCACTAATTACTGGCAGAAAAACCTCCATTCCGACTGTTGATTGTAACAATTCACATCTACCCAGTGGAACGATAAATCCAACAGCAAGATTGTGTGGGTGCATTTCTGGAACACCGGGCATGTTACAAGACGAATATCCCCAAAATTCCAATTGTAATGACAATGTAGCACATGCAAGTGATGAAGCAATCATATCTGACCAATCGGCTAGAAATGCCCTACAAGTGGTGGCAGTACAAACTTCACTACCCGTAATAGTTGGTGCGGTACCAAATAGCGTGACTTATACTGGAGACCAGCCTTCATGCATGCCGGCACTACCAAATGTTGTAGATGAAATCATGGCAAATAGGGCAAAGTCTGATTTTTCCGACGCCTGCGAGGCACGCCTTTCCACAAATTGTTTCTCTCAAACTTTTCAGCCGATAAACGCCCTCAAAAAAAGCCATAGAGTAGATCTGGCAGGGCGAGAAGCATGGCTGACTGAACATCTCACTGCTGATTATCAGATTGTAAAAGGCAAACTGATCAACAGCTTCTCCAATGCCTCATTAGGCATGATCACTGCAAAAGATAAACTACCTTCTAATTCTGAGAAAGGAGAGAAGTTTCTTCAGCAATTAAGGGCTGAGACTTTTAAATCCCGAACCAGCACTCTCATCAAAAGGAAGCTCATTGCCACTTAAATAGGGATAATGGCTCGACGGTAAACCAAAACTCTAAATCTACAAAGGAGCGAATCTGTAATTCTCGAGACCACCGAAATACAAAAGCAGTGCAACGACCTTCTACAAACGAAAGTCGTTTAAGTCAACGGGAAGAATCTTCTATCCAGGAACTTGAGTCAGAAATAGTCAATAAAGAAAACTTATCAGTGGCAGCCTGGATACAGATTCATAACAATGTATTAGCAGCTACATCACTAGCCCCGATACCGTTCATCAAGTTATATGAAACATTAAGTGAAACAGCAAAGGATCAAAATGCCCTGCTGTATAATCTGGCATCGAAAATATCATCACTTGAAGAAACCAATGTTCATCTATTGGCAAGAGTCGAACGTGAAGCAGAGATCTCATTTCAATGGCAAAATGGGCTATGCGACCTTGCAATGAGAGACCACACTGACAAAACAGATTTAATGGAAGCTATCCTTGAAACACTGAAGTGGGTTCGGCATTCCAAACAAGTGAGATAGGCGTCAGTGGACTGTGAGCAAGAAGAGAGAAAACTGCTGCACTCAGTGAGCAGAAGTGCAAACACAACAGAAAACACACTGGCATCTCGTGAAAGAAATAAAACCAAGAGAAATACTGTTCATGATAAGAATAACGGAGTTTGCCAAATCATTGAGGCAGGTTGTGTGTCCACTGTTGCACCTGATCCAAAGGCCGCAGAAATCTTACAAGATCCTTCTGAGGGCACTCACCCGTCAGGAAATCAATCCCTGACTTGCGACCCAGCAACAATTAACTATTTACCAAATGCTGCTCCTTTGAAAGACCAGCTGAATACCGCCGATGCACCGCCCTTGATAGGGAAGTTCAACACTTTTGGTATCTTCATGAGGTCTGCAAAAACACTTGATCCAATAGACCAGACAAAACCATGTGAAAAGGTGACAGAAGCATCAACTAGTAAAAAAAACCTGAGTAAGAGGAAATCCAATGAGAGCAAAAGCCGACTGAAAACCAAACAGTTTGTTAGGAATCTTTCCTCTCCGCAAAAGCTTGGTCTCTTCTCTCGTTGTCCACAAAATGCTCAGCTGGGCGGCACTGGGAAAGTGGCATCAGCTGTGTCAATGTCAAATGCTACTGTTAACCCAATTGTGGTGGAAAAAAGTAATCCTCACAAAAGACGACTGTAGTCAGACTCGGGTTCAGACAGAAACGACCTAAGTGTCACCGATCTATGCGATCTATCTTCATACTCAGTTGAATCGGATGAACTGATGTCGCCTTCCCAAGATTCTGAAATTTTACGTCTTGCTGTGAAGAATACTCGACCACCCGTCAAAAAAATCCAGCAAGTCACCAAAGCAAAAGAAGGTCTCCTAAATGATGCAGCAAAGCGTCCGATTTCAAGCCTCTCCCTTGGTAATGCAGTAAGTCAAAAACAGAAAATGGTTGGGGATACGGATCAAAAAACAAGAAAGATCTCGACAAAGTTAAATCCTAAGATGATGGGCGCACAATGGCGCAAACAAAATGTTACCAAATTAACAGAACTACCAACTCAGTTGCAGAAAAAAAGATCACAAACACTGGAAGATCAGGCTCGAGAACATTTTTCTTGACGAGAATGAGGTGAATTTAAATCGCAGAAATGTGATCTGTCTCTTGCACAATTTTCCCTCATTAAGAGCGATAACTTCTAATGATATAGCAATCGTCGAATACATCACTGAGGACTCGCTAGATAAGGTCTACTTACACATCAATTCCCAAGCTGTTGAGAATACACTAATCACAGCAAAAGATAAATTGCTGTCGTATGGCTTCAATCTGACATTAGAAGCCAAACCAACTAAAGAAATAATTGAGAAAGGAGTGTCAGAAGACCGTGAGCCCACACACGAGCAAAGACGAGAAGCTCTCAGGAAACAATTTAACATACATAAGGGAGCAGATAGTGAAAGGAATTTACAACTTTCTGTTCAAAAAGCGCCCTCACATTCTGCCCCACAAAACAAATCACAAAGAGCTTAGCTATCGCAAATCAGCAGAGGAAGCAAATGTGCTAATATCATGGAACACCAGAGACTTTTGACATTTGTTTCAGAATTTTGAAGTACCTTTGGGAAACAACTTTGCTATATGCCTCCAGGAGACGTGGTTGCGTGAGGTGCCATCGGGAGACGGATACTCCAGGATACTGAATCCAGCCGGGAAAAACCAATTTGGTCGTCCTTATTCTGGATTGTTGATTATGATAAACAATGCAAGCGGCTGGGCGATCTTGCAGTCCTTTTCCCCAAACCTTTTTGTCCAAGGAACAATTCTTCAGAACATAAATGGCTATGGTGTAAAACCCAAATATCTCTTATTACTTAATACATATTGGAATACAGCAATGATCTCTTCTTGTCATTTCATACAGTCAATAACAAAATTGATTGATGAGTATGGAAATTTACATGGATCTAAATGTGATCCTGTGCGGTGAACTAAATTTCTCTTGGTTTGATGATCGTAGGATTATTATAAAGCGTAAGCATCAAACTACTGTCATGTGCAGAGGCTACCAATTCCAGTCAGCAATGACTGCCGGAAATTGTCAGATGCTGAACGGTCAAATAAAGGGAGATATTCCCCCAAATTATACGTGGCACCGGGATGGGTGCAAAAAAAATAATTGATTACATCTGGGCCTCAAATACGATGTGTAAATGAGATTGAATGTCTGAAGATTTTGGACTCAACTCTCAGTGACCACAATCTGTTAGAATTAACTTGGACAGCGCTATCAAAAATACCTGTGGTAAAATTCACTTAGCCTTTGGAAATAAATCAAAGCGGAAACAGACTCAAAATAAATACTCAACAAATCATGACCTTAATTGAAAATATGTCTTCAGAAGCAGTATCCGTAAAAGATAAACTAAACTACACTTCACTGCTGTCAAAATTTCAAATCAAGTTCAACCATTTTAACAGCTGTACCTATGCAAAGAAATATGAATTTAGTGCATTGGTATCTCAACAAAAAAAAACCAATTGCAAAAAGATCTTCGAAAATTGAAAAAAGGATCAGATCCTAACAAGCCAGCGTTAATAAAACATTGTAAGAAGAAATACCGTAATTGGTTGAAGTGCTTTGCAACTATGAGAGATCAAGAATGTGGTGAGCGAATTCTAAAGTTGATCATTTGCCACCAGACAAAAGAACTATGGAACATAATAAACAGGCTGTATTCCAGAATGCCAAGATTCATCACGGTATATCAAAAACAAGCTAGCAACAACACTTCGCAAAGGTCTTCAGAACCGATGAAAGCAGAAAGCTTGATAAAATTCCCCCATTCGCTCACTCTTGGGACATAATTGAATCTAGAGAAGACATTATAACAACATCATCTAAAAAACCCTCGAGTTGCTGGCCCCAATGCCCTCACAAATGTGATGCTAAAAACAAATGAGGAGCATTGGGCAGCTTTCATCGAACATCTGTTACGCTTGATAGCAACCATTAAGCTGCTTCCACAATCATGGAACTCTGCCATTATAGTTCCTATATTCAAGAAGGGCAATCGGGACGATCCGGCGAACTATCGTCCCATTGCCCTTCTGGACATTGTAGGTAAAATATTCGCAACCTTTTTACAGCAAAAGCTCTCAAAGTGGGCATTAGTCTCGAGTCACTTTGATGTACACCTGTCGCAACCCTCGCCAAAAACCCTCTCTGGCAAACCCATTGGCCAGGTGGAGTCAGGACTCAGGCCTCTGGAGCCTGGCATCCTCTTCAAAAGCCCTCATGGGGCCAGCCCTGGCTGCTGTGGCCCCAGGCTCATACACCATGAAAAACAATGTGCTTGGGAACTACTTTATTGTATTGTCAGCCAACATGGAGGCATCCACATAGCTTGGTTCCTAAGAACCAAGCTATGCGGTCTAGTGTTTCGAGTGTGGTAGCCTACGGACTACTTTACCTTGACTATTATGTTGGGGCAATTTAGACCAGACCCGAACAAGACAACACGCTTCACATTACTTTGCAGCTGGCAACGTGACGCTCACTGTGCCCAGCTATTCCCTCGAACCTCGGAGAAGCAGAACCTGCAAAGAGACAAAAGGAACATCATTAGCAGCAGCATCTTACCTGCAGTCTTCATCTTTAAACACTCGCAGCTACTGAGAACAGCTTCCTCGAATCTGCACGCCTCCCGGACAGAACGTCCTGAAAGAGGAATATAGAGGCAATATTAAAGAAAGCATTAGAGACATTTACAAATTACGAACTACTCAAAAGGCTTACCTGGCTGGTCGCCTCTCGTCTGGCACCACTCCGGCCATTCCACTCACGCTTAAGAACACTGCGACCTACAAGGAAGGAAAACACAGGTTAGCAAAGGCAAGACTCTGCAGCGCTACGCATAGCGCTTACTTACCGCATCATAGCACTCTTAATCCGCCATCATTTACCAGCGGGCTCAACCAAGCCAGTTCGCCGCGCTGAAGCTCTGCATACCTAAGGGAGAAAAAAAGACATTTTAAACAAAGAAAGGCATGCAGGATAGCAACAAAATCAAACGGGCCGGCGTCAGTGAAGTAACTGGACTGCACTCGCCCATGAAAGACAACGCGCCCCTGCAAAGAAGGCCGGATGGAGAGCACGCCTAATTCTACCACAAGGTGAGGAGAGGGCGCCAGAGGGACTGAAATCATACGGGGTGGAGGGAGGATACTTAACCCAGTCGGTCAGTCTTGAACACAGTCCTCCTGTATTTTCAGGCAGAACCTTCCCTGCAGACCACATCAGGGCAAAGCTGAGAAGCATACCAGCGAGAAACCCAGCTGGGTGGCGTCCTTGTGGATACCAGGTGAGCGTAACACCACCAGACTGGATTTACCAAGGGTGTTGGCACGGAATTGAATCTGATCATACTCAACGTGTTGAAATTGGACGCGCTTAAACAAAGTAAAAACCTGTTTATTTCATTCATAGACATGAAACAAGCGTTTGATTCACTTAAACGACAAATTGTGGGCAAAATTGAAGAAATGGTCTTGTCCGTTAGAACTACAGCAGCCAATAATGGCACTACATAAAGAAACTTCCATCAGAGTGCGAATAAATGAAGCTGGCAATCTTACTGAGGAGATAATGACTAACAGAGGCGTCAAACAGAGGTGCCCCCTGGCCGCCCTTCTCTTCAAACTCTTCATATCCGATGTCTCAGAAGCGTTTTCACAAGTGCGCTGTTTTCCACCAAAAATAAACGGCCAGACCATCAGTTGGACCATCTATGCCGATGATATCTGTCTAATAGATTCAACACCAATTGGTCTTCAAAGACTTTTATTCGCTCTAGAAAGATATCTAAATGACAATGACTTGGAAATTAATGCAGATAAGACTAAGATCATGGCAATTGAGAATTAATCCAAAAGAATAATCAAAAATTTCAGATGGACACTTGCAGGATGTTGAAATTAAGCGTGTTCCAGTGGTACGATATCTAGGCATCCAATTCAATACCTCAATTAGAGAACACAAATGGATGACAGACCTAAAACAACGCATGTGACATTCTCGCTTCAAGGGGCAAAGCTACACGCCGAATATGGGAAATTTACACCGAAACCCATATTAACTTTCTATACTCAAAAAGTGATTCCATCAATCACATTTGGCGCTGAGGCTGGCTGGAACTTAAGTCATAAACTGTGGTCGTCTCTTGAAGGAATATTTTGGAGACATATTCTCAAATTGCCCACGGGTGTCTCAATGATCTCTATAAGGTATGAGTTGGGAATCAAATCCATGTATAATATAGTTGTTTGGAAATCGTTGGCTGTGCTACGGAAGATGTCGCTAGACGATCAGGCTCCCGCATATCAAATCTTATTATCAGATCCATCAAACCAATATCATGGCATCCTGCTGGAATGGATAATAAGATTAAAACTGTTACTTGCTTATGCAGACAAAGTGGGAAACACTTCTAGCAATGCCACAAATTGCTAAAAAAAAAGAAAACTGAGAGAATAGAACTGTATCCAAAATCTGGAACAAAGAAATCTTTTGAAATCTTCAATCGATTTGGGATTTGCAGTAAATAGCTTAGACCGACTACCTAAATACCTTCAGAAATTTGCATCAAGAAAACATCGAAATCAATTTCTAAGACTTCGGCTAAATGTATATAGAACAAAGGAGATCCTATGGTGTAGACATGATACAAATATTACCAATAGTCTTTGCAGGTTCTGTGAACAGTCGATAGAATCACTGAAATATCTGATTACGGAATGTCAACAATTAACGCAGTCGAGATTGTCATCTTGGGAATTTTGCGCCTGCAGATGGTGATATTGTTAAATGGTGGTACTGGGTACTATCTGGTAACAATGTACCACTTACATGTGCAGTGTGTGATTTTCTAGAGAATAATTTAAATGACGAAATCTTCACTCCATCGAATGTTATTGATGAACAATCAACTTATTGATACCAAACCTATTAGTTTGTTGTGATCAGCTGTATAGAGTGTTCAATGGGAATTTTGATTGTAATTGAAGTTTTAATACAAACTAATTGTCTTCACTTATGTTACATGTTAATTCATGCAACCCCGTATCCTGCAAAGGAGGAGGGCCTCTATACCAAGAATTATTCATGCACCCAATGAAACAGATACACCCAAGAATTTCCTAATCACCTCAGTGTCACGTTTAAAGAGTGGTAACAGCCACACTAGAGGCTCCATCTATAGGTTTTCTCCTACAATGATGTCGGTTGTATGACTCGCCTGATCCCAGACGAAGGGCCGGATCACGAGTTGGGCGGTATCCCAGCTGGGATACTGCCCAACTTTATTTGAATTAACGCCCACCCATCTGGCGGTATTACTGCCGGATCACGGGTTGAGCGCTAACTGTTACTCCCCATTGGGCATTTTTCCAGCGTGTTTACACCCAGCTGCTAGCTGGGTGTAAACACGCCAGACTCAAGATTGGGCGTACCCTTAAATATGGCGGTAACACGTTACCACCGCATTTTTTGGCTACCGCCCAACTCATGATCAGGCCCTTAGTGACTTGTGGGCAATTGCAAATGAGATGAAGGAAATCTGCCTGAGCAGCAACATTGTCAAGGAGTCCCCCCCCTTCTCACCCGAGTTCGATCTTTGCTGGATTTCTTGATCGATGCCTTCTTGCGGACGGATCGAGTCTTGAATAAGGCTGCACAAGTCTCTTCCGACTCCAGCGTGCGTTCAAAGTTCCGGGATGCAAGGATACAGGAATCCGGGAAATTTACAGAGTACGCTGCTAGCACACGAGTCCAGGAATCAAGAAAGGAAGGAAAGGGACTAGGAGTGAGGATGGCTGGAAGAAGCAACGGAAACAATATTGCGAGCTACGGAGCACATGTCTGGTCGCTATTTCGCATTAGCATTGAGACGCGCGGAGCCGCAGGAGGCGTGGTCTATAAATAGAACACGCTACGTCCAAGGTGTAGAGCGAGGAAGGTGTTTCACAGTGGACGGCCATGTTGGAAGTACAAGGGAGTGTAAGTCCCGTTGAGACAAGGACCAGGAAGTCCAAAAGGGGCGTGTTCTGTAGTTCATGACAGCATGCCTCCTCCGAAGACCCATTCCTCCGGGTTTGCCCGGGTGTATAAGGTGAAATCTTCTGAACAGTCGAGGGGCCTTGAGATTAGAAAGTGGTTCCCAGGTTCATTCACTAGGAGGATATCCTTTCCATTCAACCAGGTATTGAAGCTGACCCCGTTTATACCTGGAGTCACATATTCGGGATACTTCATATTCCAATTGGTTGTCGACCAGCAGAGGAGGTCGTCGGCAGGATTTCCGGGAGGATTGGGTGTATGGTTTTAATAAGGATGTGTGAAATACTGGGTGAATTTTCTTCTAGGCGTCTGGTAGTCTGATCCGGTATGAAAATGGATTGATAATTTCCTTGATGGGAAATGGACCATAGTACCAAGGGGCCAACTTGTTTGGCCATAGATGTCGGGGTAATAATTTCGAGGACAACCAGACTTGATCACCAATTGCATAAGAAGGACCTGGTCTTCTTTTGGAATCTGCATACCTCTTAGTCTGTGTTCTGGCCATCTCTAAGTTTTCTTTGACCTCCTAGTGTACGTTGATGAGGGTTTCTATCCAGGAGTCGACAGTAGGTACTGGTGTAGGATGAGGGAGAACAGAGGGTAGAACCGATGAATGGAAACCTTGGTCACAATAAAAGGGACTGGTCTTAAGTGCTGAATGATCGGCATTGTTGTAGGCAAATTCAGCCATGGGTATCAGGAGCGACCAGTCATCCTGAACCTTGGTGGCGAAACATCGAAGATACTGCTCCAGGGTCTGATTGGCACGTTCTGTGGCCCCGTTGGTTTGGGGATGATAACCAGATGAGAGGGCGCGTTGGATTCCCAAAATGCGACGGAGATGTTTCCAGAATTGAGAGATGTATTGAGGTCCTCGATCAGATATGATCTTGGAAGGAAGTCCATGTAAACGGAATATGTGTTCCAGGAAGATTCCAGCAAGCTCGGACCAGGATAGTAGCTTACAAAGGGGTGTAAAATGAGCCAAACGAGTGAACAAGTCTATGGTAACCATGATGGTCGTGTATCCTCGGGAAGGTGGTAATTCCACAATGAAGTCTGTAGTAATGAATTCCCATGGCCTTGTTGGCAGTGTAGGTTGTAGTGGAAGACCCGCCGGTCTCTTGTTATCATGTTTATTTTGACTGCAGATAGTACAAGCTTTGATGTACTGTTGTACGTTGGTCTTCATTCCAGGCCACCAAAACTGTCTTTGTATGAGACGGAGGGTGTTAGTTATGCCACAATGTCCGGAGTGAAGGGTATCATGACATAGGTTTATTATTCTTTGTTGTAATTTCTGTGTAGAAATGACCAGTGCATTATCCTTGAATAAATATCCTTCCTTAACTCTTAGGTTCCATGGATTCTTCCTTGAAATATCCCTCCAGAGGTCAGAGGATTGGGTTTGCACTCAAATTTCTTCCAGGAGGTTGACTGCTTGAGCTAAAAAGATCGTGCGGGGAAACATCTTAGGATAGGCCCTGTCTTCAGTAGTTACATAGTCAGGACGTTGAGATAAGGCATCAGCAATCATGTTTTGTGATCCGGGAACATGAGTGATTTGGGCTTTGGTACTGGGCAAAGAAGTAGGCCCAACGCGCCCGACGACTGTTCCTGCACTCCAATGACTGTAGAATTTGAAGATTCCATTGTCCGTGCGGACCTGAACTGGATATCTAGCACCCAGAAGTAGATGTCGCCATTCAGTGAAGGCTTGGCGGACGGCTAACAGTTCCTTATCCAGGACGGAGTAATGTGTCTCACTGGGAGTCAGAGTTCGTGAGAGGTAAGCAATGGGGTGTTCCAGTTTATCCTCAAGTTCCTGCTTCAAGACCGCTCCTATGGCGTAGTTAGAGGCATCCGTTTCGACTAGGAATGGCCGATTTATGTCGGGTTGGGCCAAGATAGGTGCTTGCGTGAACTCTGTCTTTAAACGTTGGACTGCCTTATCTTGCGGTGTAGACCAGATAAAGGGGGTGTCTTTCTTCGAGAGGGCAACGATTGGCTGAACGATCTCGGAAAAGGTAGCGATGAACTTCCAGTAGAAGTTGGCAAGCCCCAGGAAGGATTGAGTTTCACGGACGTGGGAGCGGGCCATGCCAGTATGGCCTTTACCTTTGAAGGGTCCATACCAATTCCTTCTGGGCTAAGGATGAATCCTAGATAGTGAAGAGAAGTAATGTGAAACAAGCATTTTTCGGGTTTGGCTAAAAGTTTGTGTTCACAGAGTCGTAATACTGCCTTTACATGTTCTTCATGCTTTAGAGGATCCTTGGAAAAGATCAATATGTCATCCAGATAGACAATGACAAAGAGGAATAACATGTCAGAAAACACCCCATCCATAAAACGTTGAAAAACTGCGGGGCATTAGCTAGTCCAAAGGGCATGACTAGATATTCATAGTGACCAAAGGGTCCAACTTCGTGAATATTACGGCGCCTCTCACAGCTTCCAGGATATCTGAGATCAGGGGCAGTGGGTACCGATCTTTGAGGGTGCATTGATTTAAGCCACGATAGTCGTTGCAAGGTCTGAGTTCCTTGGTGTCCTTCTTGGGAACAAAGAACAACGAAGCACCCGCTGGAGATTTTGAGGGTCTTATGGTGCCGTTTTCAAGGTTGGTATCCAGGTATTCTCAGAGGGCCTTTTTCTCTGGTTCGGAAAGGATGAACATTCTGCCGAAGGGAAACACTGCTGAGGGATCTGTATCTATGGCACAGTCTTCAGGTCTGTGAGGGGGTAAGGCCTGGACTATAGCAGTTGAAAATACATAAGCATATCCCTGATAGGCCTCTGGGACTTATATGATATTGGAAACCATGAGTGGTGTTTGCTGGTCTCTTAGTGGTTCTTTAGGGGGTGTCGAGGAGGGATCCAGGAAAAGACAGCGGGACATGCAAACCTCTGAGCCTAGGAATAGTGATCCTGCTGTCCAATTGATATACGGATTGTTCTTCTGTAACCAGGGCATACCCAATACCATGGGTTAATGAGCCGACTTAATGTCGAATGTAATCCGCTCTTGATGATGGTTTATGGAAAGCTGGATCTCTTGTCTGTAGGCTTATAGGTCCTGAAGTGAGGGGTCTTCCGTCGATTGCTTCCACCGGCTGCATGGTGCTTCGTGTCTCGTACGGAATATGACTAACAACCCAGTCTTGATCAATGAAAATTCTCATAGCTCCGCAGTCTACCAAGACCAGAAAGGGATAGGTCTTATCCTTGGAGGGCGACAGGAAGGCCTGTAGTATCACCAAATTGTTTTGTCCAGGAGAGTTCAAGGATGGAATTGATGTGGAGCAAACATCTCTCTCCCAAAGCTCTGCTCCATCTAGGATCGGGAGCTGGCGTTTCCCGAACGCCGAGGAGGGGCTAGAGGACACTCCCTAACCAAGTGTTTGTCTGAGGCACAATACATGCACAACCCCGTATGAATCCTTCTCATCCTTTCTTGCGGGGATATAGGTCCACGGAAGGCTCCTATCTGCATGGGTTCTGGTTCAGAGACTGAGCCTGGGTTTGTGTCCATCTTGGTGGTACTCTCAAAGGACAGCTTCGGAGGATTGCCTCTGGATTTCCTCTTTTCTGCCTTCCTTTCCTTCGATACGGAAATCTATTTGCATTGCAAGGTCCATTAGTGCCTGGAATGAATTTGGGCGAGCCACTCTGGCCAACTCATCCTTAATCTCCTCATTCAGTCCTCTCCTGAAAAGGGTAAAACTCGCCTCAGGGGAACAATCAGCTTCCTTGACTAATTGCTTGAATCAGGTAACATAGGTGAGCATATCCTGGGATCCTTGCTGAAAGTCTAACAGGCGTTCCTGGGCACTATAGACCTGCTCTGGACGGTCAAACATGGTCTTAAGGGCTTGAATGAAGCTGCCATAGTCATCTAGGAGAGCATCGCCAGAATTAACGAGGGGCATAGCCCAGGTTAAGGCGTTTCCTGAAAAGGTGGGAAATTATGAACCCCACCTTAGCCCTGGGAGTTGAAAAGTAGTAGGGCTTAAAAGTAAAGTGGACCAAACATGAATCCAGGAATCCGTGAAGGATTTTTGCCGACCCATCGTATTTGTCCACTATGCCGCCCAGCAACACACTTTCTTTTGTGGCAGAATCACGGGATAGAACTAATTGTTTGAGAGCGGCGTTTTCCGCCTTTAGATTCTGCATCTCGGTTGATAGCTCTTGCATGCCACGCATCAGGTCCTGGACGGCCGCTTCCATGTCCATATCGAGTTCGGTCGGGTGGCGTCTCAAACTGTCAAGGAGTTCCCTCCTCCCTTCTCACCAGAGTTCGATCTTTGCTGGATTTCTTGATCGATGCCTTCTTGCGGACGGATCGAGTCTTGAATAAGGCTGCACGAGTCTCTTCCGACTCCAGCATGCGTTCAAAGTTCCGGGATGCAAGGATCCAGGAATCCGGCAAATTTACAGAGTGCGCTGCTAGCACACGAGTCCAGGAATCAAGAAAGGAAGGAAAGGGACTATGAATGGGGATGTCTGGAAGAAGCAAGGGAAACAATACCGCAAGCTACGGAGCACACGTCTGGTCGCTACTTCGCAATAGCATTGAGACGCGCGGAGCCGCGGTCTATAAATAGAACACGCTACGTCCAAGGTGTAGAGCGAGGAAGGTGTTTCACAGTGGACGGCCATGTTGGAAGTACAAGGGAGTGTAAGCCCTGTTGAGACAAGGACCAGGAAGTCCAAAAGGGGCGTGTTCTGTAGTTCATGACAAACATAGTAAGAGCTTGCATTGCTTACAGCCAGCATAGGAGCATGCACATTTTGAAGTTGTTGCAGAAATGTATAAGGGATTAGCTGTTATCTATAATTAAAAGTGATCATTGTTTTTGGATATACAGACATCTCCAGTCTTCATTAGATAGAAATGATCCAGGTGTTTCTGTTTACAACTCACGTGCCTTATCGCTAGTACCAAACCTCATATTAATAGCCATTTTATTTATAATGAACACTGTGGATAAGTCAGCAGAGTCAATTATTAACAACCCCAGTGGTGAACAACTCGGCTCTATTGTTATTGTCTCTGTGTTTAAGTGAGTGAGACTACATAAAAAAGAGAACTCTTTTTTTTCAAAATGTATTGGACATTTGTATGGCGTTTATACACAAGTGTTTCAAGGCACCACAAGACAAAAGGGAGGGGCCGACAGGGGAGAAACAACAATAAATGGTCCTTCTAGACCTTGCGACAGTCGAACCATGCAAGTGCAGTGACAATAAAGTGCAGGGAGACGGGCAGGACAGGGCGGGAGGGTTGGGAGAAGGGGGAGGGGAGCAGGGGGGATGACGAGCCCCAGGGGCAGGGCAAGTGATGTGGGCTGCCCAATAGTGGATGTGCCAGGGGAAGCAGGGGTTAGGGTCAGCTAGTGCGAGGGTGGGGGACCCAATTCAGGCTAGTCGGGGAAGGGTGCCTGAGGGCAAGTGGTTAAGGGGTCCTGGGGAAGACTGGTTCCTGTAAGGCACCAGGTGCCAGTGGGTCTTTAGTATGGGAGGGGGGAAGGGACGGAGGAGCAGAAAAGAAAGGTCTTGAGAAGTTTCTGGGTTAAAGGCACATCAGGCCCTTATGTGATCTAATGTAATTATTGTTCTGTCAACAATTAGATCAGCGAACTTGGAAATGTCCAGTGACTGAAAATGTACTCGGAACCGTTTGTGAAATGTTACATCTACATCCCAAGAGTTGTATGAGAAGTACTCAAGAGAATATAAAAATGGTACTCCAGTCTGTTTAGCAACTGCCCTATATGCATTACATGTCACTTGCACCAGTGGTAGCTCTCTTAGATCCTCTATTCAGCCCCCAAAGCACAGCAGACAATTTGTCAGGATATGTCATTGCCTTCTCTATGTTTGTACACGTATTGATCCTGGTGCCTCCATAATGCATACTGTGCCTGAGAGACACATTAATAGAGTTTTTGTTGTAGAGGACGACAAAGTTGTCAAAGGAAATTCATATATATATATATATATATATATATATATATATATATATATATATATATATATATATATATATATACATACACACACACAAAAAACGTTAGATGCAGGGACGTTAAGTTGAGAATGTAATGCAACAAAACCCCTGAAATTCAGCTAATGCCACCTTAACGCCCCCCGTTACGCAGCCTATGACCACAATGATGACATCACAGATCACATCACTGATGACATCACTAACTACATTACAATAGTAACTGGCATTAAGCATGGTCTTCAGCCATGGTCAGTGTGCATGACCAAATATATTTTAACTCATTTATGGGTACTAGTCAATTATGCACAGTGGTCAGATATTTTAAAACACTAATAGGTCACCAACCATAGATTTTGGCCTTTACCAGTGGATACAGCTTTCAACCGTGTCCACTGGATTTTATATACACTGTTCAGGCACTAGCCATGGACTTTAGCACAATACTGGCGAGTGGCCCCAATTTTTGGCTGTCCCCACTATATATTCTAAGATATAAATGAGCCACTAGCCACGGCCTTTGACCTTGATCAGTTTGAACATCTTTTGTCCATGTCCATTGTATATTTTAAAATAATAAAATGAAATACACAATGTCCTTGAGCCGTGCGGAATGTATATTATATACAAAGAGATTGGTGGCGGGTGGAAGGGACGCGCTCAAGTTACACTAGTAATCAGAATTTAATTTTATCATAAAGTAGAAATGTCCACAAATATATTGTCATGAAGGGTGAAGCTTATTCAGCAAATCGGACATCCGACACACGTTTCGACCAGCGGGTCATTTTCAAGGCTGAGTACTAAATTCTGTGCATGTCATTGCTGGCAATGCTTACTATGCATATTTCCAAGATACAAATTCAAGTTAGCACCACGAATTGCGTGACCGGAATCAAATGATAAGACAACAATGAGGCGAATTGCCGAAATCTCGCCAGCCTTCAGTGGCTACGCACAACTTTGTACCCGTCAAATCGAAAAAAACAGGTAGTACAATCCGCATAGTAACCATTACCAGCAATGACATGCACCCTTCATGACAATATATTTGTGGACATTTCTACATTATGATAAAATTCAATTCTGATTACTAGTGTCACTTGAGCGCGTCCCTTCTACCCACCACCAATCTCTTCTTTGTTACTATTTCCAGCTTTGGTGGATAAGCTAGAGGGCGAGGCAGGGTTGCTGCCGGTTTTGTCATACTTCACGTCAATAGTTGTAACTTTGAAATATGTAATATAAGAGTGGTCAAGAGCGCACAGCACATCTATCAAATCCATAACGACTCTTAATCCCTTCGTATATTATATACACTTACCAACCACTAGCTATGGTCGTCAACACAATACTAGCCAGTGGCAACAGACTTTGGCTGTGCCGACTGTATATTCTAACATATTAATGGGCACTGGCTATGGCCTTTAGCCATGGCCACTCACTACAGCTTTCAATGGTGCCCACTGTATATTTTAAAACCATGATGGGCTACTCGGCATGGCTTTTAGCCATGCACATTAGTATTTTTCAACGCTAGCCGACCACTAGCTATGGCCTTTGGTGCTGGCCAGTGACCTTTGTCATGGCCAAGTACATGGCCTAAATTGTTATTAAGGTAATCAAACTTTTTGGGAGCTAACTTATAAATTATGTTATGTCTAATTCCATTTTGAAGTAATCCATTATATTCAATGTAATTAGTGTTGTCTCCAGTGATGGTATCAATGATGTGATTTGTAATGTCATTATCTTATATAACGTAATTAATGATGTGATCTGTGATGTCATCATTGTGGTCATAGGCTGCACAACAGGGGGCACGTAGTTAAGGTGGCATTAGCTGAATTGTTAAGTTCTCACCTTAACGTCCCTGCAACATACAATTTTTTCCTTGAATTTCAAAGGTTTTGTTACAATGTATTGCTCACCTGAACATCCCTGCAACTAAAAATGTTTCCTTGAATATCAAGGGTTTTGTTATTCCATAGATTTTTAGAACGCTTCCAGACACCTTCATGGTCTTCAGCCACCGTCAATGGTGCCCACTGTCCATTTTAATATGTAATTAATTATGTGATCTGTGATGTCATCTTTGTGGTCATAGGCGGCGCAAAAAGGGGGTGCGCAGTTAAGGTGGCTTTAGCTGAATTTCAGGGGTTATGTTGTGTTAAGTTCTCACCTTAACATCCCTGCAACTTAGGTTTTTTTCCTTGAATTTCAAAGGTTTTGTTACAATGTATTGCTCACCTGAACGTCCCTGCCACTGAGGTTTGTTCCTTGAATATCAAGGGTTTTGTTATTCCATAAACTTTTACTCCCACCATGGGTTCTCTATATAGGAATTTGATCCATGCAGTAAACTGCTTCCTCAAACCAAATCTGTTTAATGCTTCAACTAGGAACGGCCACTTCACCAAATTAGATATCTTCTCCATGTCTAAAGTTGACTCTACTGCAATGTCAGTATATTGCATTATGTGGAATTGGTGTCTAGTATTGGTCTCTGTATAGCGCTCTGGTATAAATCTTACTCGGTCCTTAAGTATTAGAGAGGGGCGGATAGGAGTTGCACTATGATTTGGGTCAATATTTGATTATCTGGGTTTGAAAACAGGGTTGAGAGCAGGTTTTAACACCACTGATAATATGGTAGCCTTAAATCACATCCACTGCTGAGGCACATAGACAGAAGACTAAACTGTATACTCGCTTTATAGACTTCTATAGAGCGTTCGACTGTGTAGAAAGAATTTGATTGTGGGAGAAATTAGAAATATGGAAAATCTACCCCTTAGTATTGCATTTTCTAAAAGAAATGTATAGGGAATCATCAGTAGTCATGTGTGTGAAAAAGGGACTGGAAAGATCTGACCCCATTAAAACCAATATAGGCCTTAAACAGGGCTGCGTGACTTCTCCCACATTATATAATCTTTATTTGTCAGACATGGAAGACTGTTTTGAGAATATTAATCATTTTCCTCCTAAGATCGGAGATATCCCTGTCTGCTGGATGTCTTATGCGGATGACACCATCATTATTGCTAAAACCCCAATAGGCCTTCAGAGGTTGCTATATGCAATTAATAGTTATGCGAAGGAGAATAATTTAAGTATCAACGTGGGTAAGACCAAGAGTGATTTTTGGTGGAAAGGGAGGGTCAAAGAAAATAGCTAAATATAGATGGAAATTGGGCATACAGGAAATAGAAGTGGTAGAGTTTTACCCCTATTTGGGGATGCCCATCAGGAGCAACCTCTCCCCATGGACCAATATATTGATGCAATAGAGAAAAAGGGCCTTAAAAAGTGGAATGTCATGAAAAACGACATTGTTACGTAGGAGGGACACTCAGTGGAAGGTCTTCTGGCGATATAGGACTTGCATCATCTCTGGAGCCTTATATGCTCTAAAGACAGTGGCAGCTAAATCTGTTGGCAATATAGGAAAAATTGAGGGAAAGATTTGGAAATCAGTGTTACACCTAGCCAAAGCTACATCTATTGAGGCTATTAGGTGTGAACTGGGACTCCCCTCCTTGCTGACTTTATGGAAAGTTAGATGCTGCAAAGTATATATAAAAATGACTCTAGAGACCAGCAGAGATAATAGTTTGATGAACGCGATTGGGAAACAAGCACTCATCCCGAACCAAATAAATGAGATTTTGAAGTATTTAATAGATACTTCCCTTAAGTTTCTAATGTGAAACAATCTGGGTCGACCTAAAGAAGGGGAGAGCATAAAGAGCTGGGGCAACCGACTTAAAAAGAAAGCTGCTCAATGGGACTTCATTAACAATCTGGATCGCTTAGCAAAAAAAAAGGAGATTTGAAACATATTGTTTACAGGAGATGGTCCTCAAATGTTTTGACCAGGTCATTGTCATAGGTTTGTAGTGACCCAGCCCATGCTTTAGTTTCAGCCTCACACCAAGATTCAGATTTGCGATACCAAACTTGTGTTGCGGTCCCTTTATAAACGTCCACGACATGCCTAATCGTGCATTGCTAGATCCATACATTTGGTAATATGTCTATTTGCCTGGTCTAGAATATGCACCCAGCAGACACTTTAGTGGGCTCCAAAAATATTTGACGATACCAGCAACCCTGCTCAATTCGGGACCAGAAACCCTGCACTCTTGCGCATTTCCAGAACATGTGTATTAGGTCTGCACTATCCTGGTTGCACCAGGGGCAGGTTGACTGCATGTTATTGTTGAATTTAGATACTCTGCTGGGGGTCTTGTATGTGCGGTGGAGTACATTGATCTGGGGCAATCTAAATCTAGCATTCCGGGGCACATTGTTATGGAAACCTAACGCTTGTTCCCACTCTTGGTCAGGGATTTCTGAGCCTACCCATCACAATTTCAGATTAGGGCTTCTAATGCTGGACCTTCTCAGCAGACAGTTATAATCTGGCCACAGGTCAGCCAGCCATCCTCTAGTGTATACATCAGAGTAAGAAGCATGGTCTCCTCCGGTTCAGTAGGCCACCCAGTCCATCTGCAGCCTGCCACCCCCACCACTTTCAAGTATCTCAGGAATTGTCCTTTAGGCAGGTCCGTCTGCTGAGCCAGATTAAGTTTTCCATTTTCATACATATGCCCCCAGGTAGATATACCCCATTCCTCCTAGCGCCTTGCAGCACCCAGGTCCTCCCTGTTCGAGCACACATCAGCCACTATTGGGACATTGTGCGAGTAGGGGTTACACACCCAGAGAAGGTTTAACGCTCTGGACCAGATCTGTCTAACTAGACCGATGAGCAATGGTTGGAAATTCATATAACAGTCCGGGAGCCATAGACCCACCAGTGGCTGGAGCAATTCCTATTCAGATGTGGGGTCATCAGATAACCATTTCGTAATAAAGCTTAACTGGGCGGCCAAATATTAAAGTTCAAGCCTTGGCAGCCATGACCCACCATCTTTATAGGGCAGGCACATTACATTAAGTGCCAACCTCTGTCGATTTGGGCCACAGAGAAAGTCTCTGATTAAGGTATCAAGAAGACTAAAAACAAATCTCAATATAGTAATGGATGTTTGTAAAGCTATACAGCAATTTGGGGAGGATAATCATTTTAACAATGGCAATTCAGCCCATGAGTTAACGCGGTAGCCTAGACCAAAAGGTCATTGATTCCTTAAGGCCGCCCACTGCCCTGAGAGTGTTGCGAGTGTGTCCTTCAGCATGTGTGTAACTTGGATTCCCAGATATCTGAAGGAATAGGTCTCCCATGGTAGGCCCAGATCAGGTAAAGTGGCTGTACTTTCCCTACAGAGCGCTGCCAGGGAGAAAAGGCAAGACTTCTGTCTATTGAAAGATCCCAGACAGTGCCGCAAATGTATCCAATACGTCCAGAAGAATGGGTAATTTATTCTGCGGTTCACACAGGAAAGCAGGAGGTCATCCGCATATAGTGATATGAGGTTCTTTGATCTACCTATTGTGATGTCTGCTTCAGAGTACTCCTGGTTTAGGAATGCCGCCAGAGGCTCTAGTGCTAATATGTATAGCAGGAGCGACAGCGGGCATCCTTGACAAGTCCCCAGGTGTATGTTCCAATTATTCGGATATCTGTCAACTCAATTTCACTCTGGCTGTTGGGGAATTGTACAGCAGCGTCACCCAACAAATGAAACCCTTTCCCAGGCCAAAACCTTGCAATGTGGCATGCAACCATTCCCAAAAGACTGAGTCGAAGGCCTCGATGACGTCAAGTGACGCCACCACAAAATGTTCTGTGCAGGGGTTGGTTTGGTCAATAATATATTGCAGTTTACAGAGGTTAAGGGTGGTGCTGTGGCCTGACACAAACCCAGTTTGATCCGTGTATAAAGGAGGTGGTAACTTTACAAAGGCGCACTGCCAGCACCGTTGTGAGTATTTTCACATTGTAGTTTAGCATAGCGAGAGGGAGTTACGAGTCACACCTGTCCGTTGGTTTCACAAGTTTAGAGATCACCAAGGTCTCCTTCATGCCAGCTGGAAGTATGTCCTTCTCGTATGCTTCTTCAAAGATCTTAAGGAGTACTGGGGTTAAGGTAGAGATATATGCTTTATAAAATTCTGGGCGAAGTCCATCGCCCCCCAGTGTTTTACAAGTGGAGAGGGAGGCAATTGCTTCTCCTAGTTCTTCCACAGTAACCGGTTGGTCTAGGGAGGTTCGTTGACCGTCAGCGAGCTTTGGGATTTGGGTCAATGAAAGCCCCTCAGTTATGTCTTCTGGGGGTACCCGGTTGTCATGTCGGTATAGCTGAGTGTAGTAAGCAGTGAAGCAGTCATTCGCATGCTGGAATCTCTATGTGGCCCCACATTCGTCGTGAAGCAGTGTGGTCAAAGGTCTAGGGTATTCACGTTTACAGAGCCATGCTAATAATCTCCCGGGTTTGTCCCCATCTGTGTGCGCTCTGGCAGCTCACGTGGTGTAGTCAAATTTAGATAGTCTCTCCCATGCCATTAGGCATCGGGACCGGGTCTCAACTAGTCTTTCCTCAGTCGACCCGCAGGCCTGAATTCAGGGCCTCCAGTGTTCTGATTTCTTCCTCTGTGGCCTCCAAGTCCTCCCGCAGTTTCCAGCGGATGCCCCCAGCACTTGCTACAACTTCGCTTCGGATACCACTTTCATGGTTTCCCAAATAGTGCTAACACTCCCAACATTATGTTCCATGAAATTAATCAAGGAAGACCGCATTGGATAGAGCCTCCCCCGGCATGCGCCATGTCGGGATAGGGGGTCTGGGACTCAATGTCCCATTCGATCATCAAGGGGTGATGGTCGGACATCGTACGGCATATATATTCTGCACCGCTAACTTCAGCTAGTTGTCCCGTCCCAGAAAAGAAAGAGTCTATCCTAGTGTGTAGCTTGTGGGGCTATGAGTATTTGGGTGCAGTTGGTATGATTTTTCTTTTTATTATTATTTTTTTTTAAGTTGCGTTAGCTGATATGCCAACTTTTTCAACATTAAGAGACCACCACAATTCAAAAAATTTAAATAAATTCATATCAATTTGTTTATATAGTATAAACATTTTCAGATCACATCGAATAGTCAGTGAATAAACAATGGAATCTAGTACATATTCAAATTGGCTATCATCGAATGTATATATTTATGGAAATCTAAAGTTTTTATAACTGATAACTCATATCTCAATGTTACGCTATAGAGAAATCATAACAGGATAAAGAAAAGAGCAGAAGTAAGAAGAAAAGGTAATGTGAAATTCAGTTATGCCGCCAGTTCACCTTTTTTTAACAAGCGGTTCTAGATACCATTAACATTTTATATCAAAAACATTTGAGAGATTCTACTTTAAATATTTAGACTTGATCTTGTCTAGCATACAATTCAAGGAGTGAAAATGAATAACGAGGACTTAACTCCACAACCTCAAATCATCGCATAACTGAAAAAATGTTAATTCTAGATCCAAGCGTAAGGCTTGAAGAAATTGAGCTTTAGAAATATTCAGCGAGACATTAGTTGCATTAAAAATGTAGATCCATATTTCATTATTGGTCAGTGTCGTTAAACCTTCAAAATATTTGCAGAGATATAGGATTCTTAATTCACACAATGACGTAAAGTCAACAAAGAGATGTTTATTTATCTTTGCAAAACCTGCATGAGCGGTCTTTGTCACTTGTTGACTGAAACATTGCGCTTTAGTTGGCCAAAGAATTATACAAAGAATTGTATTGGCACACGCAGGATCCAGGACTTTTTCAAGATAGACTGGAAGTTTGTCTCTAGATTTATGTATAAATGCTCCTCATTTAAATATGGTACAGGGATGGCATATGTCCCAATTAAGGCACAAGTCCCAACGAAACAACTTTAGTTTAGCTTTATCGGGATCCTCGAGAATGAGATTTAGAGATATATCAGCGTTCGAGGACTTGATGACAATGTATTTTCCATGCAGGTAATGGGCCCGAGTTGGATTTAATAAAGTAGCTTTTAGGACAGGTAATAAGTTTGATGCATAATTAGATGATGTTAACCATTAACAATATGCTGCAAGATATTGCCAAGAGACTACTGTGGATAAAGCAGTCAGCCCAAGTTCAAAGCGTATAACCACATTCGGAGTACTAAACGGTAATGATAACAAGGACTTCTAGTAAAGGGATTCCAGTACATCCCATTTTGGGGCATTGCTTGGTGGTTTCGACTGAGATCCGTAGGTGATAACAGGCATTAGTTTCACTTTGTAAAACATCATTGATGGTTTTAAAGGAGAATTTGCCAAATTTTCTATGAAGAGCTTTTCCTTGGATAGCTAGTAGTCTCATCCTGATTTTTAACTCGAGTATATATGGAAGACCTGACCGATGTGTATTTAAGTTCACTCCGAGATATTTATAAGTTGTTACTTGGGATAGGTATAAACTAGCCAGGGTATAGTTACATTTAAAGGCCTTTGGTTGGAGATGATGGTGAAATACTAATACTTTTGATTTTTCTGAATTGATTAGGAGTTGATTTGCTTGCGCGTAAATCTCGCATGCTAATAAATTTCTTTGAAGCCCTATTAGAGTCATAGCTAAAATCACTAGATCGTCCACATATAGCAGCCAGGCAATCTCCCTTTGTCCTAGTCTCGGAGGGGGGTGGGGGGGAAGTGCCCTACTAGTTTGAAAGCTTGCTCTAGATCAAAAATGGAATAAATGAGAGGCAAATACGCAACTCTGCTTCAAGCCTTTGTTAAAATAGTTTGGGTCAAAATACCATTGGTAGTAAGTTTTACTTTAACACTTGTCTCAGAATAAAATTGACGAATAAATTAAACAATGTCAGCTGGACAATTCACATTTTCTAATTTAGTCCATAAATGTTCACGCGATACTGTGTCGAAAGCCTGCTTAAAATCTATCAAGGCTAAAAATACAGTTTTTTTACTTGAGGGGGCTTGTTTTTTAAACACCGATAAAATTGAAAGATTTAAAACAGTGCTGACACCTTTTATAAAACCGGATTGATGACTGTGAATGTATTTTGCATCATCTAACCATTTGGTAAAGGCTCGAAGGATAAGTCTAGCAAATATTTTTCCCAGCACATCGAGGAGCGCGATGGGGCGATAATTAGATGCTTTGCTCCTATCCCCTTGTTTAAAAATAGGGATAATAATGGCTTGGCGCCAGGAGGCTGGAATGTTTCATGAATTGATGACTTTACCAAAGATGATGTATAGAATGTCAGCCCACTCAGACGTGTGGGCTTTAAGAGTGTAATTGGAGAGTGAATCAGGCCCCGGTGCTCTGGACGAGCTAAGTTTCTTCAGAATCATAATTAGGTCTTCCTTGTCGAATTCTATTGAAGGATAGAAGTTCAACTGTGGAGGCGGATAAGTACAAGAAGGAAGTGTGGGACCAGAACAGTAGTAAAATGTTGAATGCATGAGTGCTCATCAATGACATTTAGTGTCAGTGACTGAGAAATGTAGGGTCTAGTATCATTGACGAGTTTCCATATTTCTGACGCTGACTTGGTCATAATGGCTGCTAACATCTGTTCTGCATTCTCTTTTTTTTATTTGTGATGATCCGTTTTATTTTATTCTTACATTTCATCTTTAGAGTGCCTCTCTGAGATCGTTGATTAATTGTTGGGAGGACTCTTAAGAGCTTTGCGTAGCTCCTTTTTGAGATCATGAATTTCTGCATTGAAATGAGATTTTGGGGTGAATACTGAAAGGTTGAGAATGATAAGATGACTTCTGATTCAAAATGAATATAAAGGTGGAGTAGTCAGCTGAATTTTCAGGTTGATCGCTCCGAAGGGCTTCAGTTACTCGTCGACATAAAGTTGATAAATCAAGAGACCTCCAAACTAGACGATTATGACCTTGATTTAGAGTGAGCATTGAGTAATATGATTGGATTTTTGTAGTTTTGTGAGGAAGCCATTTTGTCACCAGCACATTGTGGTCAATGGCTACATTGGATTGCATCTTAAAAGAGGCAATTCTCATGTTAGCATTAGACGAGATGTATGCATAGTCTATAATAGACTATTGTGTTCCTCTCTTCCAGGTCGGTTTAGGAGGGTTGTCTTCGGCGAATGAACCATTCAACATAGTGAATTGTCTTACTCGCATTAAGAGAAGCCAGTTGGAGAGTCTAGAGTTGGCATTTCTAACATTCGTTGTAATACAATTCATGATCAAATCCCCTGCCACTAGCGTAGTTTTTATTTTTGGATCAAGTAAAATTGCATCCAAAACTTTTTCAAGAAGTTGGAAGAATGTAGAGTCTGATATTGAAATGAGGTTCCAATAGAGATTTATCACCGCTGTTTTAGGGAAAAACATGTGACTCACCTGTGTGGTTGACAATATTACAAGCTGAATACATGGACATGGATAGTAGGATTGTTGAATGTGTAATTTCGATTTTAATGAAAAGTTGCTGGCACCCAAGCGATGGAGTGATTAGGTCACGTCGGTTCTGATGCGATCCAGGTTTCTTGTAGCATGATCACATCAAACTCCATTAAAAAGGTTGCCTTCTTGGTTATTGGGTGCGAGAAGCACCTCGTTTTCAAGACTGCCAAAGGAACTTGGGAAAAATGATCTGCCGGCTCATGTTATCTTGAGTTAGACTGTGGAAAATGTTGTCAGTGTCGTGTAACTATGTCCATCGCGATTTAGGTTTGGGAGGGGGGACAGCGGCATATTGGGGTGGCTGTGATTGTTAAGATGCATTACAATGCCCACAGGTAACAAGGAAGCTGATTGCTTGAATTTCCACTACTTTGATTTGGTGGATTGTTGTTCTGAGACTGGTGTGCATGGGCATTTTGGTCAGTTGGAAGTTCAAGCCATGTTTAAATAGCTCATCTTGCATCTGCCATATTAAGTTCTTGATGATAGGTGAGGGAATGTGTATTTCCACTCTGTCAGCATTGGAGGGATCTAAAAGTTACTCTCTCAACATCTTGTGATCTTAGTTGATCAATCGATTAAAAGGTAGTTATTAATGTTGATCTGTGAGGAAAGGGATCCGAATTTGTTCTGTCTAGCATTGTTAGAACTAGCGATTCTTCATCTAGGACATGGAGTATTTTGACCCCTTTTCGTCTAAAGGTTATTTCGACTCAGATGGAAGATGAGTTAAGCCATCAGGTTTTGGTACAGGTACTGTTAGCGTGGGGCAAGATGGCTCTCTCAACGATTCATATCGACAGACATCACGTTTTTTGGGTGAGAGTCTTGAAATAGGCCGGTTCGACATTTAAATTTACGCAAAAGGCTTGCTTTGTTTTAATCGAAACAATAGGCAGAGAATGTAGGCTTTTATGTATCATTTCAATAATTGGAGGTGATGGTACACTATACACAGATGGGTTCATCAACTCCTCATCAATGTCTTCAGCTTTGTCAGTTATGCTGTTCTTGGGTATAATCTGAACATCTTCTAGTAAGAGCGCTTGATCAACATTGTTTGACAATGATGGTATTGCCGGTGGTGGCGGAGAGCGATCAACACTAGCTAGCTCAGAGCTTTGAGGGGAGGACGAACAGAAGAACAATCAGATTGAGAGGATAATTTCGAAAAGAAATGTCCTCATTTTTTGGTTATGATTAGTCTTAGTAGGTAGTGATGCATTCTTTTAGGATTTTTCCATGCTTTTATTGTTCTTATTTAAAAAAAAACAAAATCTGTTGCCTAGGTCGTGTCATGACCCTCACAAAATCACCCTAGGTTAATGGTTCCATTGGTGGAGGTACAGGAGTGACCCCTAGATTAGGGTTGACTAAGATACTAGCCTGGCGTGCCTGGAAAGGAGGGGTTAAAACCAAATGATTACAGGATTGTCATAGTACTTAATACTATTCTTCAGTTCCTAAAATGGCGGGCCACGGGGTTAATAACATTGGTACGTAACGCGTAAGCAGTTTTAGAGCGTGGCTATCAATATAAGCCTTGCGCTCCTCCGGCAATGCGCTTCGCCTTGAACTGCATTCGCAGTACGAACGCTTACCGTGGTTCTCAGTGCTTTTTCCGTTTATTGCTTATTCACAGTAGAATTTTCCTCCGAAATATTATTACGATAGTTTAGCTCCCCTCCATAGATTATACCGTCATCGGTCATTTTCGAGTTATTGGGTTCTTGCGTGTTAATACGTCTCGACAATATTTCCACAAGGGGGAGCTGCCGTTTTGGTTTCTGTGACAATGAGATCAGGTATTTAGTGAACATTATCTTTGGTTGTGGCATTATCCTTAGCTGTAATTAGATAGGGGTTTTGAGTCAAAATGTATTTATTTAGACAATCGTTTTTCCTCAGCTGAGTTAACGCTCTGTGGCACGTTGCTATTTGTACTCTATTTAACTAGTCCACCATCTGAAGGAATTTACAGATGCATTTTCAGCCCTATTGAATCACTCGACACCCCTACCTCTCTAATAGTTGGCATCCGTATATAATACATTTTGGGACACTCTTACACACAAGTCTTCATTTGTGATGACATCTGGCTTCAACGCTTCATCGTTTTTCCAGCATTCATATTTTTTCTTCAGAACATTGCGCCCCTACCCATGAGTAGGATGGACAGCTCGCCAAAAAATAAGTGCCAGGTGAGCCCAGAAACTCTCTTAACAGAAGAAAAACAGTTATAGACTTTTGTTTGTGTTGTTGGAGCAAGAGTGGAACTGCCAGTGTCAGCCTACAGATTAATAGAGAATTTTGCCCACAGGGTTTGCTTCAAGATCCAGCTGAGAAGACAATTGGAGTACCATTCGTGCGACGCTCCTGCAGGGATTTAAGGTAAGCGTTACAGGTCAAAAGACATCATATACAGGTTTCTCTGGAATAGACTTTGAATCTTCAATCATGTCAGTACAAGATGGTGAAGGAGCGGGGGTAGTGGAGATGATTATCACAGACTCCTCCTCCTCCTCCCAGATAGGGGAAGTGCTGATCGTTGCTCCGCCGCCATTGGCAATAGGCATAGCTATATTTAGTACAGGTTCATGTTCTTCTTGGCTTGAGCTACAATCATGCACTTTTGTAACACAGTGTGCTATCCAATCAATCTTGCGAGTTAGTGTTAATAGTAGCAAAGTTTGATAGGCTACTCTTTGGTCTACACGTTCATAGAGTTTAGTTAAAGTGAAAATGCTGGCGTTCACTGCAATCAAAACAGTGTCGACTGATGTATTTGGTGGAAATCCAAAAAATGGTCGAGCCGTTGGTATGGTGAAAGAGGATACTAATGATGAGTCCGAGACCATACGGGATTTATTCCTGGGGATAATGAAAGTCTATCTGCTTGAGGTTGTATCATGGAAGATGGACTGTTATTCAATGGTATTTGAGTGGAGGAACTTAGAGGTGCAATGTGGGAAGAGGAAGTATTTAGGTAGGGCATGCCTGAGGTAAGTAGCGAAAAGGGAGTTTTAGGTGTGAGCTCAAGTCACTGGTCCCTAGACACAATATTGCTAGAATTTCGAAACTTGAAGACAAAAGTTTTAAAAAAGGAGGCCACGGCACCCGGCCGTGCGGCACTGCAATCTGCACTCGACAGGCATTCCGCAGTGATCACGCGCAGATGCGCTTAGCCGTCACTACATGTAGAGGATCACGGGATAGTGGGTGGAGCTATGAGAAAATTAAGAAATAAAGCTTTAATTTGTGTATTTAATAGAGCGCAACTGTAGAAGAAAGTGAATGAATGGTGTATGAGTAAATACCCAAGTCCAAAGAAGTCCACGAAGGAGAATCCGAGTTGATGAAGCAAAATATCCAGCGGATGGTAATCCAGAGTAGCAGAGGGATAGGCAGGCTCAGTCTGCACTCGACATGCATTCTGCAGTGTTTATTTGTAAAGCGCCTATACACATAGAAAGTGTTTCAAAGCACTGAAGCAGGGAGGGAACAAGGGGAAAACAACAGTCAATTAGAGCCCTTGAATTTCTGAACGATATAAGTCTTCATGGAACAAATGCATATGATACAATTAACGGTGTAGATAACAACAAATAGGTCTGATGACGACTCTGCAGTTTTTCCAAGTGCGTTGAGGTGCCACCATGCAAGGAGGAGAGACAAGGGAAAAACATATAGACAATCTTCAAGCCATGGTGCATTTGGATCATGCAAGTGCACAGACAGGTGCAGGAGGGGCAGGGGCAGGTGCAGGGGGTGGAGAGAGGTGGGGTAGGGAAACAAGTGCGCCCAGTCAGTCAGATGCTGGGTTAAGTGCTGAGAAATGCTACTCTCATGGGTAATTGACCAAGTGCAGTAACAATGAGGCAAGTGCAAGGCCCGGAAGCAAGTGCGAGAGGACTGGCGAGGGTGCCAGGGACATGCGAGACTCTGAGGTACACCAGGCAGGAAGTCAGCAGGCTGTGCTGAAAAGGAGGGAGAGAGGGATAGAGCAGAGAGAAAGGTTAGCAGGGTAAAAGGGAGAGAGAAGGAAGAGGAGAAGAGGAATGTCTTAAGGAGTTTCCAGAATTTAAGGAGATCAGGCTCAAGAAAGTGCGGTAGGGAGGCTATTCCAGAGTGAGACCCCTACAGAGGACAAAGATCTCCCTCCAAATCTAGGCTTGGAGAACCGGCTCACTCGCAGAATTTGGAGGAAGATGAGCAGAGGGCTCGGGAAGGACAGTATTTAGGTAGGCAACATTGCAGATAGGTAAATAGATAGTTCCCTCCAGACTTCCACCAAGTCTTGGTCAATTAGTGCTGTGTTCAAAACGATGGTAGCCGGGGAGGGACCACCCTGGGAGGGGCAGGGGGTTCCAGCAAGTGTTGCGTCTCCAACAATTGAAATCACCCCTCTAAACCCCCATAAGAAGAAACCCTTGCGCCTTGACGCAATGTAGTAGTTACATAGTGTGCGTACATGGGTCGGGATCTTGTGAAATGGGAAATATAAATTTACAATGGATATTTCTCTGTGGTTAAGATAACCTCATAGAATTAAGTACCGTCCCTCCTTATCCCTCTCCACTTCCAGCAGCTGAAAAGGCAGTGAACCATCGATCCATGTGAACACCCCTCTAGCGAATCTGTAGTATGTAGCGCCATAGCCCGTCCCACCCCAGCAGTTTAAGACTGCTTCCTGGTCGTCAGCTAGCAGGTGGGTCTTGTAAGGTAGGCATGGTATCACAAATACAACACTGATACAATAGGTACAATTTGTAAAACCTTTATTCACTTCTCATGGTTTGGAAAAATTCCTACTTTGCCCTATAGCTGTTACGCTCACCTGGTTCCCACGGGGGCGTCGACCGGAACTGGGCCGCTGTTATTTCCACCAGCGTGACGTGTAGCGCCGAGATGACTGACTGGACTGGCCCGGCCCGCTCAGCCTAGTTTGTCTGGCTCGCAAGAATATTCTTCTGCAAAGGAGAAGAGGAATTAACCACCCGTGGAATTGAGTGTCAACTCACCTTCCCCACTCCCGTGGTCTTCCCACTGATCACTCTTGATGTCCCCTCCTTAGTCTCACCTGATGGTTTGGAAGGATGAGCTCTCCATCCTGGGTCGACCGCAGGGGCGCGTTGATGACCAGTTACTTCACTGGCGTAGAGGAATTGGTGAGTTCCAGTATTGACTCTAAAGTCCAATCGTTCATAAGAGTTCAAATGTCTGCTCTTCACTCTCTCCAATTCCTTGCAAGTTGCCGATTAATCCACTCGAAGATTTCCAAATGGCACTTGGTAAGATTCAGGTAAGTCTATTGTGTTTTTCCCCTTAGGGGCGATGGCGATGAAGCAGAGTTGACTGTGCCGACCCGAGATGAGGTGAGACCCCCGTGGTAAATCAGGTAAGTTTTGTGGGGGGTAACTGGTATTGTCCTTGCTTTCTCCCCTTAGGGGCCGGGGTACGGCGATGAAACGCCGACCCGAAATGAGGTGAGTACCTCCTGTGGTAAATCAGGTAAGTCCTTGGGGGTATTGGGGGTAGCTTGTATGGCCTTAGAGAGTCCCCTTGCTCACCTTGCTGTCTTTGTCTCCTTAGGTGTCGGAGGGCGGCCGCGAGATGGAGAGAGCGTGATGGAATGCTGAAGTACCGCCAAGCAGGCGAGTTCAGCGCGGCGCCGTAGGAATGCGAAGCGATGCTTCAAAGACTTCTGTCTTTCAGTTCCGTGGCGAAATGGATCAGGATTCAGGTAAGGATTAAAGTTAAAACTCCTGTTCTAACCTTTATCCTTTTTGTCTTCTTGTTTCAGGAGTCCCAGGACTGAAGCGGGCGTGGCTGAAGACTGGAGCTGCTGAAAACACGGTGAGCGTTACGCTGCAGCAAGCAGAATAACGCGAAGCACATGTGGCTGTCCGGGCGTGGTTTAAATAGCCTTGGAAGAAGATCCAGGTAAGTATTCTTCCACAGCCCGCCCTCCCCCCCCGCCCCAAGTAACAAAATAGTCCCTTCAGTAAAATAGTCCCTCCTAAGCCTCATTTGGCTTGAGTCTTCATGCAGCATGGTCTGCTTCAGATGAGTATGCAGCATGGTCTGCTTCAGGTAAGTTATCAATAATGAGCCTGGCGCCCATGGCGCCAGGACTGTACCCAAACAGCCCCTAACTGGGGCTTTTGGGCATGCTCCAAGTGGCATGATGCCTGCTTCCGGGGCTGCTGGGCCTGGTCTGGTCTTCCGGGGGCAGGCATCATGACAGCACTCCCCCTCAAGGCCCCTCCTAAAGTCGTTCTCCCCCTTGGCCGTGGTTTGTCTGGAAATTCACTAAACGAGGTGCATGCACGTGGTCACTAGGTTCCCAAGACCTTTCCTGTGGACCATAACCTTTCCAGTCAATTAGGTAAAAGAGTTTTGATCTCACTCTTTTTGAGTCCAAAATATTCTTGACTTCGAACTTGGGCTCCGCGTCTCTGAGGATAGGTTCAGGTGGAGTGGTTAGCCTTGTTCCTGGTTGCACTGGCTTCAAAAGAGACACGTGGAAAACGGGATGGATTCGCATATGAGCAGGTAGGTCCAACTTGACGGCCACTGGGTTAATAATTGCCTTGACAGAAAAAGGTCCCAAATACCTGGGGTTAAAGGTCCGAGTCCCCTTGAGTGGTAAGTGCTTAGTGGCTAACCATACTTGGTCCCCTATTTGGTATTGAGGAGCTTCACTTCTGTGCTGATCCGCATCCTTTTTGTATTTTTCCTTAGCCTTTTGCAAATGGATGGTTGCTTCTTTAAAGGCTTGTGTAATAACAGCGTGGAGATGGTCCACTGCGGGCATCTCTAAATGCTGGGGTGAGTCCAAATCCGAGGTTCGAGGATGGTGCCCATAAATGGTAAAAAAAGGACTTTGTCCAGTTCCTGAGTGTACGGAATTCTTGTACGCATACTCTGCGATCCACAGAATGTCTTTCCAATTCCCCTCAGACTGATGTAGCATACAACGGAGGTACTGTTCAAGAGTCTGGTTGGTCCTCTCCGTTTGACCGTCGGTCTGAGGGTGGTGACTGGTCGAAAGCCTAACATCAATTTGTGCCAGTTGGCAGCATTTCCTCCAAAAATGTTAAATGAATTGACTGCCCCGATCTGAAATTAACACTGAAGGAAAGCCATGCAGGCGGACAACATTTTCAAGGAATTCCTTGGCCAGGATTGAAGCTGAAGGTATTCCTTTTAAAGGAATGAAGTGGGCCATTTTAGAAAAAAGATCTACAATAACTAGAATGGTATTGTAACCTTGGTACGGGGGTAAATCCGTGATGAAGTCTAATGACAAGGTATGCCAAGGGGTAGGTGGAATGTCTAATGGTTGCAATAATCCAGCAGGTTTTTTCTTTTGCCCTTTATTTTGTGCGCAAATGCCACAAGACATGACAAATGACTTGACATCCTTTCGCCAGGTAGGCCACCAAAATTGCTTCCTAATTTTAGCTTCGGTTTTTGCAATACCCGGATGCCCTTCTATTAAGGTGTCATGGTAATGGGAAATGACAAGTTCCTGTAGTTCCTTTTGCGGTAAAAATAGCCGGCCTTGGTAATAAGGTAAATCATCGATGACAGAGTACTCTGGACCTTTCTTTGCCCAGTCCTGTAGGGCAACGGAATCAAAGAGTTGGTGGATCTTGTTTTGAATATTCTCCAGTGTCTGTATGGAAGTCAGGCCAAGGATTCTCTGTTCCGGAATTATGGGTACGGGTTCTAAAGTTATTTCTGCTTCTCCCATTCCAATCCGGGACAAGGCGTCTGCTTCACCATTCTTACAACCTGGTCGATAGGTTATTACAAAATCAAACTCGGCGAAGAACAATGCCCAACGGAGTTGGCGCAAAGATTGGCCTTTGGCTGTCTTTAGGTATTGTAAGTTGCGGTGATCGGTGATGACCGTGATGGTATGTCTGGAACCCAGTAGATAGTGCCTCCAAGCCTTGAAGGCGGACTTGATGGCCAGCAGCTCCTTGTCGGTTATGGCATAGTTTAATTCGGGGGCTGAAACTTTTCTTGACCAAAACGCCACTGGGTGAAGCTGGTTAGTTTCAGGATCCTTTTGGGAAAGGACTGCTCCCATGGCTGAACTGGATGCATCTGTTTCCACTATGTAGGGAAGCTCGGGGCGCGGGTGTCTTAATATGGGAGCAGATGTGAATTTAGCTTTTAACTCTTGGAAGGCGTTCTCGGCTTCCTCTGTCCACACAAAGCATTTGTTTTTTCGCAATAGTGTTGTGATGGGATGTACAATGTGCGAGAAGTCCGGGATAAACCTGCGCTAGAAATTGGCAAAGCCAACCATGCTTTGAACTCCTTTGATTGAACTTGGCGAAGGCCAATTAAGAATGGCATCCACTTTTCGTGTATTCATCCAGATTCCTCTCGGGGTCAGAATAAATCCAAGGAATTCCACTTCCCTAGTGTGGAAGATGCATTTTTCCAGTTTAGCATATAATTTATGCTGGCGTAACTTCTCTAGGACTGCTCAGACGTGTTTTACATGCTCAGATTCTGATAAAGAGTATACTAAGATGTCGTCGATGTAAACGACCACACAAACGTCGATAAGCTCTCGGAGGACATCGTTCATGAAGAACTGGAAGGCTGCTGGTGCATTGCATAGTCCGAAGGGCATCACCTGGTACTCAAATAGTCTGTACTTGGTGCGAAGAGCAGTCTTCCATTCGTCACCCTCTTTGACACGTACCAGATGATATGCCCCCCGAAGGTCTAGTTTCGTGTATATACAAGCGTCCTTCACCTGGTCTAGTAGTTCTGGGATCAAAGGCAGTGGGTATCGATTCTTGATGGTTATCTGATTCAGTGCGCGGTAGTCTGTACATGTTCTAAGGTCGCCTTCCTTTTTCGGTACGAAGAACAAAGCTGAAGATGCAGGGGATTTGGACGGGCGAAGGAAGCCATTAGCAAGGTACTGGTCTAGGTACTGGCGCAAATGAAGATTTTCGGGTTCCATAAGGGCATAGATTCTGCTGCAAGGTGGTTGTGCTCCAGGTACAAGATCTATTTGACAATCATACGATCTGTGAGGTGGTAAGGTGTTTGCCTGTTCCTTTTGGAAGACATCCTGAAAGTCTTGGTATTCAACAGGTAATTGCATGGCTACTGGAATTACTGGGGCCAGGACTGAGTTTTGAGTTTTCCTTGGTAGCAGGTGTGAGCACATTCTGGGAAGGTTAGTCTCTTCTCTCGCCAATCAATACAGGGATTATGTTTTTCCAACCAAGGTATCCCCAGTATCAGCTGAAACTGTGGGGCCTTGATTAAGTCAAACATCATAGCCTCTTGATGCCCATTCTTGACTCAGCAATGTCATCTCTGCAGTGGAATGAGTTACGGGTCCAGAGGCGATTTCCGTTCCATCTACAGTGGTGACAACATCGGCCGTGGTCTTGCGGGTGAGAGATAGATTCATCCTGGTTGCCAATTCCCAGTCCAAGTAGTTTCCTATGGCTCCACTGTCTACGTACGCCTTTACCGCGTACATGCGTGATGGCTGCTCTGGATCTACAAGGACCATGGGTATGGTGAAATGTGAGGTCAGAGTGTCCTTCTTTAAGCTCGGCAAGCGGACCTCTACGCTTGCCGGGCGTGGTCGTTTCCCCGAGTCAGATTTCACATGGTTTTCATCTGCTGCTCCTATAACTTTCTTGGGTGGTTTTACAGGGCAGTTCCGAAGAAAATGACCAGCAGTTCCGCAATATAAACATAATTGCAGTTGCCGTCTTCTATCTCTCTCCTTTTGGGTTAGGGGTCCTTTAACCCCCCCCGATTTGCATTGGTTTTGAGACATCTACTCCCTTGGAGCTTACGTGGGTTTTAACCAACACCCTGTTCTCAAACTTGGTTCGGTCAGCCTTCCTGGTTTGAAGTCTGTGATCGAGCTGGACCACTAGATCTATATATTCAGCACAGTCTTGAGGCGGGTTCACGATTTGGGCCAAAACATCTTTGAGTTCTCCTCGAAGTCCTCGATGGAATAATGTGATTCGCTTGGCTTCAGGCCATTCGGTTTCCACTACTAATCTATTGAAAGTTGCAATGTAAGATAAAAGATCCTGGTTACCTTGACGTAGGGATAAAAGTTCGTTGTCCAAAGCCTGTCCTCGGGAGTGTCGGGCGAATAGTCTTTCCATGCTTGTTCGAAAACCCTGGAAATCTCGAAGAATCGGGTCATCCTGGTTAACTAGTGGAATGGACCAATCCGCCTCACTGCCGCTGAGATATGACAGTACAAAGGCTACCTTGGCCTGATCGTTTGGGAAAGCTCTAGGTCTACATAAAAAGTGCAAGAGGCATTGATTCATGAATGTTGCAAACCCTTTTGGGTCTCCGGCAAAGCGTTCAGGCAGAGCCAAAGGAACGGCTCCAGGTAAATTTATCTGCACCGGGTTACACAGGAGCTGGACTTGCCCCAAGTCCTGGTAGACGTGTTTGTCCAGCCTGGCTCTGTAATAGTTGTCTGGCCAACTCATCAGTTCGTTCTTTTGACACTATCAGTTCCCTCCTGAGGGCATTGGTTTCTTGGCGGGCGGAATGCACTTCGGCCCTTAATTCCCCTAATAATTGGGCCAACTGATCAGTTTCCGGGGTCTCCATGACGCCCAGGTGGGTATTTGTGGGTGGGCTTCGCGTTCTGTTACGCTCACCTGGTTCCCACAGGGGCGTCGACCGGAACTGGGCCACTGTTATTTCCACCAGCGTGACGTGTAGCGCCGAGATGACTGACTAGACTGGCCCGCTCAGCCTAGTTTGTCTGGCTCGCAAGAATATTCTTCTGCAAAGGAGAAGAGGAATTAACCACCCGTGGAATTGAGTGTCAACTCACCTTCCCCACTCCCGTTGTCTTCCCACTGATCACTCTTGATGTCCCCTCCTTAGTCTCACCTGATGGTTTGGAAGGATGAGCTCTCCATCCTGCGTCGACCGCAGGGGCGCGTTGATGACCAGTTACTTCACTGGCGTAGAGGAATTGGTGAGTTCCAGTATGGACTCTAAAGTCCAATCGTTCATAAGAGTTCAAATGTCTGCTCTTCACTCTGTCCAATTCCTTGCAAGTTGCCGATTAATCCACTCGAAGATTTCCAAATGGCACTCGGTAAGATTCAGGTAAGTCTATTGTGTTTTTCCCCCTTAGGGGCCGGGGTACGGCGATGAAGCAGAGTTGACTGTGCCGACCCGAGATGAGGTGAGACCCCCGTGGTAAATCAGGTAAGTTTTGTGGGGGGTAACTGGTATTGTCCTTGCTTTCTCCCCTTAGGGGCCGGGGTACGGCGATGAAGCAGAGTTGACTGCGCCGACCCGAAATGAGGCGAGTACCTCCTGTGGTAAATCAGGTAAGTCCTTGGGGGTAGCTTGTATGGCCTTAGAGAGTCCCCTTGCTCACCTTGCTGTCTTTGTCTCCTTAGGTGTCGGAGGGCGGCCGCGAGATGGAGAGAGCGTGATGGAATGCTGAAGTACCGCCAAGTCCTGCGCCATAGGAATGCGAAGCGATGCTTCAAAGACTTCTGTCTTTCAGTTCCGTGGCGAAATGGATCAGGATTCAGGTAAGGATTAAAGTTAAAACTCCTGTTCTAACCTTTATCCTTTTTGTCTTCTTGTTTCAGGAGTCCCAGGACTGAAGCGGGCATGACTGAAGACTGGAGCTGCTGAAAACACGGTCAGCGTTACGCTAAGCAGAATAACGCAAAGCACGTGTGGCTGTCTGGGCGTGGTTTAAATAGCCTTGGAAGAAGATCCAGGTAAGTATTCTTCCACAGCCCCCCCCCCCCCCCCCCCCCCCCAAGTAAAAAAATAGTCCCTTCAGTAAAATAGTCCCTCCTAAGCCTCGTTTGGCTTGAGTCTTCATGCAGCATGGTCTGCTTCAGGTAAGTTATCAATAATGAGTCTGGCGCCCATGGCGCCAGGACTGACTTTATCTTTATGAGCCTGGCGCCATAGGCGCCAGGACTGTACCCAAACAGCCCCTAACTGGGGCTTTTGGGAATGCTCCAAGTGGCATGATGCCTGCTTCCGGGGCTGCTGGGCCTGGTCTGGTCTTCCGGGGGCAGGCATCATGACAATAGCTAAGATGGGAGTAGTCTCTACCATCAAATGATAAAGAAAACACAGTCCTAGTCAGTCTCTGTCAAATCAAAATGGCCTTTACTAACAAAACCTAATGCCTGCCCTATCTCTTATACAAAAAGTGTACAAAGGGGAATATGTATGCAAAGGAAAATCATTGTTAGAATATATAGAATCAAAGTGGCAGAGCCAACTCTCCGGCCCACGTTGGACAGCACGGAGTAAGGCGGTCCCCGTAGACAGGATGACGCACCCTGGCTCAGGTTCTCAAAAGAAAACAGTTCAAAATGTTGATCGGGGCCTGTCTGGCCTTCCACGTTAAAGACACTTTTCCAGCATTAAAAACAGTCCTTCATAGTTCAAAAAAGGGTTCACAGTTCAACCAAAAGTTCATGCAGGTCTCCGTCGATCGGGCTTGGTCCTCTCAAACACAGGATTTGTAGAGGATCCCATCCCCAAGCTTTGTTCACATTTGTTAGGGGTTTCCTCCCCCTAACTTATCACAATTGCCGGTCTCCCTCAGTCCTGCTCAGACATTTTCCTAATGTCAAAGACTTTCGAATGTGCAATGCTTTTACTATAGACCTCTGCAGGACCACTTTGACTTTCCCTTCAACTCGCACGCTTGTGTCATTTGCCCCAGTGTTTCTTGGTCTATGTAGTTCAATATCATAAGCATTAGAGTTCAATGTTCACTTTCCACTTCCCCTTTTGCCGGGGTCAACCTTGATCATCAACCTTTTTAAAGTTCATTCACTTTGTGGCTTTAAAACAAAACATTTCACCTTTCACAGAGACTTTCCAGTGGGCTACTTTCTTTCGCCTCAGTGGGAGCTCTCAGCAGTCACAGCCTTACTGCATGAGCTCAAACCACACCCCATTCCTCAGTTGCTAATGGTGCATTTGTCTAGCCATCCCAAGGCCACCCCATTCAGGAATTTCTCAATGTCGATTTTCATGCGTGCTGCTACAGTAGTATATGCAGCTGCATAATATCTAATTGATGAAATTAATACTGGTTGCATCATCAGTAATGTCAATATCAGCAATTTTGCTGAAACCGCTTTCTCTTTTTATGGCCCAAGTGTACACGATCTCTGCATGTTTGTTTTTATATGACTAATTGGGAAGCCATATTGCCCAAGCAAATTAGCGGCTGGCAAACCAGTTCTGTTCAAGTCCAATGCAGGCTTTATATGCAAGTCATTGAAAATGAGGCTTACTGGACTAAGAAAGGGGATAAAACACAGCCTACACATTAGGTTTTATTGATAGTCAATCCACTGAAGCAGGCCATTTGAATAACTCAATTTTGTGTTCAGGAAAGTTATGTTATGTTAAAAAGATGTAGATCGATCTCAAACCTTAGGCATAAGAGCGCTGTACGAAAAATGAAATAAAAAGGGTAATATGGTTACTATTGTTAGTGGGAGAAGTTGCAGACAGAATAATCGGAAGGTAATCAAATTAGTCTCCGATCTAAGAGTCAGGAAGTTCATTCTAAATTCTGGCCTCTTGAACGGGGAAACTCCTGCCTCCAACGCAATTCACACTGAATGTAGAGCAGGTTGAAAGAAATGAGAAAGGGCAGTGAGAGGTTGTGGGGAAATAGATTTTCAATCTGCGAGATAAACAAAGGGTACCCTTACCATAGATTCCCTTATCCACCAGGGTGGCTACTTTGAGTTTTATTCAGGCAGACGATGGTTACCAATGAAGTCGGCTGGAAAGGTATAATGTGCGCACGATGAGGAGCATCCAAGATTATTCTCTTCGTGTTATTCTGCAGTTTTTGGCATATACATTTCGGTAAACCCATATGCAGAGAGTTACAGTAATCAGGTTTCATGTCAACAAAGGCTCTGCTAATATTGGCCAAATGATCACAATTCAAATTGAGTGGTATCAGTTTTAACAAAGATAATTATGATATAATGTGTTTCTCCCAATAAAGTTAACTTGAGTGGGAAAACCAAAACTAGAATCTAATGTTTCATCCTTAAGAAGGATCAGCAGAGAAAAGGAGTCCAGATGAAATGCAGTTGCAATCATGAATTACAAGAGTTGGGGGCGTGGCAAGCACAGCATGTAGACGTGCTTCCTCGGAGCGCCTGCGACCGCCCGCATATATCCAGTTATCAAACATCGGTTATTCTGCATCATTTTGGGCACTAAACGCAGTCGACCCTTACACTAGATTTCGGAAGCAGAGGTCACTTCCCTGGTGCTGGTATGCATCCCAGGACCCCGATGCGCAGGGTGCTGCCGCTTGCAGCCAAGATGGCTGTTGACGAGCTCCAGCAGTGATCGGCCCCTGTGCAGTGGGCTGCAATCCAAATCAGGACTCCTCTAGCATATGAGTAAGATGTCACCACTTCTAGAAACCCCCGACCCCCCCCCCCCCCCCCCCAACACCGTCTCCCAAGGGAATCCAAATCTCTCTGTACCAAATGCGTTTCCCGGAGCATGGCCAATTGGACCCCATGCCATCTCACTTGCTAGTATTTCAGCCTTTTACCTAACCACTTGGTTCCTCAGCTTAACCCCCTCAATCTTCAACCCATCCCCCCCCATGTTAGACGTCTTCTGCTGGTCCCCCCCCCCCAGTCCGTACCAATACTGTACCAGAGCGCACACCATGGTCTATACTGCTGACTTGAAAATTAACCCCAACAAACTGAACACCTGTGCCCCTCCCGTTTGCTCCCCCACCAGCAATAACTCTAGTCTAGACCATAGGTTAACTATTGGCATTGGTTCTGGAATCTACCTCTCCTACTCCCCACTCTCCCACCCCTCCCCAACCCACCACCTCCCATCTCAAACAACCATTACCAACTGCCCCAACCACACCTTCCTACCCGCCCATCCCCCACCCCTTGTCCCTTTCCCCATCCACTCAGCCCACCACTCATGCCATCCACTGTACTCCCGTCTGCTGTGAATAGGTAACCGTGGGTGTCTGGGCTCGCCCCATCATGCTCACGCCACATCCTCCCACCCAATCGCATCCTTTTTTTCCCCCACCAGTGCACCCGTTACTCGCAGTTCCCCTAAACAAACCTAGTATAGGGCACCCTTTCAACTTACAAACCTCTCTTGTATGAAATCCCACTCAGTCCCCAGGTTGCGGAGCCCGTTGCACCACCTCCCCTAATTGTCCCAGGCACCGTGCCATGGAGTCGAGCTAGGCCCACACCTCCTGTGGTGACGTGAAGAAACAGGATTTGCCCTCAGCAATAATCTTCAGCTTTCCTGGATAAAACATTATACTATATTTTCAGTTTCCGAAGGTGCCGTTGTATTGCATCAAAGGTTCTACATTGTTGTTGCACCTGCAGGGTGAAATCTGGGAAGATAACGATTTTTGCATTGCCCACTGCATAGTCCCTATGAGACTCCTGCAGGATAGCGTCTCTGACCCTGAAATTGAGTATTTTACTCCACTATCACCCGCGGATGGGCCCCTCCGCTGGGGGAGCTCTGCCAGGCACCCTGTGCGCTTGCTCCACAATGAATAGCTTCAAGAGACCCTTCACTTGTAGCTTCTCCAGGAGCAGCTGCTCTATAAACCGCTCTACACTGGGCCCCTCTGCTCTTTCTGTCACCCTCACCAAGCGTTATGTTGCATCGTCGAGAGTGGCCCACTGCGCCCTCCTCCCTTGATTCCAGAGTCCTTGTTGCTCCTATCAGGTCTGCCACCTGATTTGAGGTGTTTTAGGTCATCCTCCACTGTGTTGACTCTCTGCTCCACATCCGTCACCCTCGTGCACAATTTATGGTGGTCCACTTTTACCAAACACACATCCACTCCCACCTCCTTGATACTTCCCTCCAGAGATGTCCTGGTGGCCTGGATAGCCTGCATCAATGCATCCAAAGTGACACCTCCAGACCCCTTTTTTGTCAATCCAGCCTCCTCATGGGACATCACCTCTGGCTTTGCATGCCTATGTTTGGGATCTGTGTATTTTTCCATCTTTTGCTGGATCTTAACTATGATTGCCTTGGTCCTGGGCCCCATCACCACAGTCCCCGCTACTCTTCTAAATTAACCAGCACTACCCGGCACCTGTGCGAGGTCAAACAACGTCCTGCTCCACCACTGGTCTCCACCACAGAGACCTCTGCCACACCTGTCTCCACTCTGCTGCGGCCAACCAGGTAAATTACCAGCCCCTCCCTTGCTGCTCTAAATCCTCCTTTTCTCCCATCCAGGCTGAAGTGCCAGCCAAAGTCTTCCAAAGTTGCAGGCAAAAGACCTCCAGTATCTGTCCCTTTCATTCCTCCTGTCATTTCTCTATGTGAGAACCACCAGAAGGGGGTGGAATGCTGCCCCACTTCGCTGTCCAGAATTGCCTGATGCAGATCCTGGGCAAGACCACAAACCCAGCCCCCAACTCAGTGGGCTCCCGCTCCCCCAGCACCATGGTGCAATCCAGCAACGTGTCTCTACAATGGCGCAGACTGTCTGTTCAAACAAGTTTCCCCAGTTTGTGGCCCTGAACTTCCAAACTGCACTTGGGCTGTTGATGGGGATACCTCCATGCTGCTCCTCTCCTTCTGCACCTCTGACTCTGCCTGGCCCACTGCAGGCTCCCTCCCCTCCTCCCGGAGTGGGCTACCCAGACACTGGTCAGCTGCGGGCCGCGCACCACTCACTCCTCCGGTGCAGCGCCTGTGCGGAAACCACAATACCGCTGACTCCTCTGTGCCGGTTTAATAGGCCAGGATATGTGTCCTCCCTCCTGACGCCTGACCCACTGCACCTCTGCCCAGCAGTGTCCCATTTGCACGGATCCATAGACCGCGGCAGTCCTCCCCATGCTGACAGGATATCTCTGTCCCCTCGTCCCTTCATGTGACAGGAATCACATCACCACACTCGTAGTTCCTCACCTCCTCAATGGACTGCCCCACCCACTGGGGGGCCTGTCCCACAATTTTTGGTGGCCCTCGCCCCCCCACACCAAATGGAGGGGGCGGTGGGGGGGGGGAGGAGTACCCCACGCAGCTGTTTGTAGGAGGCCCAGGGAGGCCTGCATGAGGTGCCCCCACCACCGATTTCAGGTGAGGGTGGAGAGGGCCACCACAAATTGTGAGACTAGCCCCCCAGTGGGTGGGGCAGTAAGGTTTGGGCACCCTGGGGCCAGATTGGCACATTAATGTGCCCCTCTGCACCAAAGGGAGTTGGGTTACCAAAGGAAAAAAAGTGAACATGGTGGACCACATTTTAGGGGGGCTGTGGGGCCCCCCCAAACCAACGGGGAATTTTCTAATAGGACGGGGAGGTGACCAACAATGGAGTGGGGGCCATGTCATGCAGCCCTCCTGGGGGCCAGATATCTACTCCTAGGAAGGGACACCTGAGCCCAGGGAGGAGTGTAGGACAGCCCCCTCACTTATCTGCCCCCAGGGAGGGCTACATGCGATGCGTCGCCCCTCCAATTGGGGTGGGGGTAGAGAAGTGCACCCCCCTTCACATTACAAAATTCCCCGGCGGTGTAGGGTACCCCTCAGCCCCCGCTAAAGTGAAGCCTGCCATTTTGAAATTCTTTCTTTGTTTACCAAACTTGCCTTGGCGTAGAGGGGCACATTGGTGTGCCAATCTGGCCCCAGGGTGCTCAAACCTTACTGCCCCACCCACTTGGGGGCCTGTCCCACAGATTTTTGGTGGCCCTCTTCCCCCACCCCAAATGGAGGGGGCGGGGTTTTACCTCACGCAGCCGTTTATAGGAGGCCCAAGGAGGCCTGCATGAGGTGCCCCCGCCACCCATTTCGGGTGAGGGGGGAGCACCACCGAAAATTGTGAGACAGGCCCCCCAGTGGGTGGGGGAGTAAGGTTTGGGCACCCTGGGGCCAGATTGGCACACCAATGTGCCCCTCTGCACCTAGGGGAGTTGGGTTACAAAGGAAATAAGTGAAAATGGTGGACCGCATTTTAGGGGGGGCTGTGGGGCACCCCAAACAGACGGGGAATTTTCTAATGGGACGGGGTGGTGACAACCTCCCCCCACCCACAATGGAGTGGGGGCCATGTTATGCAGCCCTCCCTGGGGCAAGATATCTGCTCCTAGGAAGGGATACCCGAGCCCAGGGAGGAGTGCAGGACAGCCACCCCCTCATCTGCCCCCAGGGAGGGATACATGAGATGTGCCGCCCCTCCAATTGGGGTGGGGGTGGAGAGGTTCACCCCCCTTCACATTACACAATTCCCCAGCGGTGTAGAGTGCCCCTAAACCCCCCTCCCCTCCCTAAAGTGCAGCCTGCCATTTTCAATGTTTTGTTTACCAAACTTGCCTTGGCGCAGAGGGGCACATTGGTGTGCCAATCTGGCCCAAGGGTGCCCAAACTCTACTTCCCCATCCATTGGGGGCCCTTCTGACGTTTTGGGGTGGGCTTCTCCCCCCACCCCAAATGGAGTGTGGGGGGGGGCACCTTATGCAGACCTCCCTGGGGGCAGATATCTGCCCGTAGGAAGGGACAAATGGGTTTTCACTGGTGGGGGGAGAGGTTCAGTAGACCACCAGGGATGGCTTGCGGGCATTCTTGCAAAGTATTGATTTGTTTTTGCTGGTGTGACCGTAGGAACATTTTTTTTTCTAGACGAGCAGCTGCAATGGTATGTGAGTACTGTTTTTTATTATTCTATGGTTAGGGTCCACTGTCAGTGGGGTGGGTGAGACTGGGGCTGGATTGTTGGTGGTGTGGGTGGGAATGGGCCATCTGGGCAGATATTTTGGTGGGCTGGGACACAATTGGAGGGGCAGGCCACAAATTGACCCCCATGCCAGCAGAACATTGGCGTTTCCCTGGGAGTGGATTTCTCCAATGTGGGTTGCCCGTCTGCAAGCCCAGGCTGCAGCTCTGGCTGTGCTAAGTTATAGGTGTCACCTCCGGGGAGGAATGGGGATCCTCCCGGGGATCTCTGGAGCTGCGGCTGTGCTTAGGGGACGGGTCACCCACATGGTGCATGGATGTCCAAGGCCGGGGACATCACCTCCAACCGTCCTGGAGTTGCGGCTGGGCTGCATTACAGCTTTTTCCTTCGGGGAGGTTTTGGCACACTGCCGGGACTCCCTGGTGGGGAGAAGCTGTAACGCAGGCCAGCCAGAGCTCCAGCCAAGTCAGCGGTAATATCCCTGGCCTTGGGCACCCTTCTCCCATGTGGGTCTTTGGCAGGGCTTGTGGGTAATACATTCTGGGGAGATTTGCGCAAGTCAGACATCTTTGGATTCCCACTGGAGTCTTTTCAGAAATGCATGGGGTTCCCTATTTTCCTTGCTGGCTTCGACACCCTAGGCCCAAATATGTAGGTTGCCCACACTAACAAAATGTGCTGTGCCGAAGGGCTTGGGGTTACCAGTGGGTTACCCTTTCCCTTTTGCGCCCCGATAGGTGAACTCACACACGGGGTTCCTGGGTAATAAATTCTGGGCCGATTTTGCGCAAGTAAGACCTCTGCGGATTCCCACAGATGTCCTCTTTTCGGAAATGCATGGGGTACCCCGTTTTCCTTGGTCACTTGGACACCCTAGACCCATATCTGTATGGTGTGCCGGTCTGCAAAAATCGTGAAATTCAGCTGTCGGAAAAGACTTGGGGTTAGGGAAGTTTTAGGCTTTCCCCTTGGCGCCCAGGTAGGTGCACCCACACATGAGGTAGTTTTCATCAGGATGTGTGTGGGAACGCGGGAAAATATGTTGTTGTGTTTGTTTGGTTTTCATAACGTTTCGGCCCATTTGCTGGTGCCCTTTGTCACACAACCCTTTCATTTCCCAAATGTGCCCTACATTTAGTCGCTGCTTTAGGCACCATACACTTTTGTAACCTGCACAAGTCACCTACCCTTGAAAAGGTCTGCCTGTGCTCTTTCAAAAAATGTATGCTTGCGGTTCCACACCACATTGGTTTTCCTGATTTACATGCGCTAAGTACGTCTGTTCAGGCCGTAAGCATAAAACTCCTGTCTACCATGGCTCAGTCTTTGGCTTGTGGTATTGCTTGTTTTGTGAAACACTACAAAAATGTGTGCTTTCCTAACTGCAAGAGTCAGGGGGAATGTGGCCGAGCATGGTTTTTCTCAAAATTCATAGAAGCCATTGCTGTACCGAGCCAATCATGTCCACCATATACCTTTTTTTTGGGTCATTTTCCCGCTTTTCCCCCCAAACTATGGCATTTTCCCCTACCTAGTTGTTGCCCGACCTGCGCAAATCACCCCTTCCTAAACTTGGAATTTGGTCTACTTTTCAGAAATTTATGCCTTTGTCCTCCAATTCGGCTTTCCTACCCTTCTCTTCCATTCCGTCCACGCATGTCCAATTGGCAATAATGGCCAAAATCGCCTACCTCTCAAAACGGTTGATAACCACATTAAATATTTTATTTCTGTTTCCACTCACCCAGTTCTTGAAAACCAGGAAATTGGGGAATTCAGCATAGCAAACCATTTGTTCCTAGCTCTTACAAGGAAAGAAAACATAGGCTTCTTTGTACATCATTTTATTGGCATTGTTTTTAAAAACTACAAAATGTTCTCCCTTTTTGGTTATTTTCTCTCACCCCCCTACAGCACCCTAGGATTCCTAGGTGGCGTTACGACCGCCTACATTTGGGGAAAAAAGGGCCCAAATTTGGCCCAGATATCTCACGTAACAAAAAAGTTACAAGGCATTGAATGGCGACATACCGAAATCACCAAAAAAGGCCTTGGCACTGGGGGGAAAAACCCATGGCACTTAAAGAGTTAAAAGATTATATGACGATTTGAGACCGGGGTTTATCCCAGCTTCAATGAGGGAGGCAGTTATAACAGTCCGGCTGCAAAAACGAAAGGATCCACTGAACTTCGCATCCTTCTGCCCTATTTCACTACTAAATGTTGACACAAAGGTTCTGGGGAGGATCCTGGCTACCAGACTGTCAAGGGTAGCTCAAATACTGGTACACCGCGATCATTGGGGATCTACAGGGGTGCGGAATACCTCAATGAATCTAAGCCACCTGCATCATGTGATGGATCAAGTTAAAGGTTCGGGGGGGGGGGGGAATAGCACTGGCATCATTTGATGCGACAAAGGCCTTTGTGTCACTAGAATGGGACAGGGTGTTGAGGGCCTTTGGGCTTGGGGACAATATCTGCCAATGGTTGTGGCTGCTGTACAGTAGGCCGGTGGCGAAGGTGAAAAACTGGATTTTGCTGCCGTGGATGATGGGCAGGGGGATGAGGGAAGGGTGTCCCGTCTCGCCGATTTTATTCTCAATGGCACTGGAACTGTTGGCAAGATTTCTCAAGAAGGAGATGGGGGAAGCAGGGATATTGGCAGGAGGTGTGGAACATGTAAATATTTGCTCTGTAAAGCGCTTTGGATTAAGGCGCTATATAAATAACATATTATCATTATATGTGGATGACTTGTTGCTCTATGTGGGGAACCCACGGGATAACATGCCAATGCCGCTGGAAATTCTAGGCAACTTCCAGAAGCTGTCGGGATTCCGCATCAACAAAGCAAAATCTTTACGGTTCCCGTTGGTGGGCCTTTGTGGCCTCGACTTAACTACCCTCCTGGATTGGGGGATACGGTGGGATGGGGAAGCATTTAGGCACCTCGGAATTCTAATCTTTCATGATATGGAGGAAACATTCATGTAGAATACCAGCAGGGCATGCACAGGTATAGAAGATTTGATTCAATTTTGTAAAAAGCTGCCGATATCATTGATGGGTAGGGTGGCAACATGGTTATACTCCCAAGGCTGCTTCACCAACATATCGTGCTATTAAGAACATATTTTTTTTAGATGAGAAGATTAGGGGGGAATTGCTCTGGGATACAGGGAGGAGGATCTCCTCAATGGCAACCTTGAGACATCTGCATCTAGTGGGGTGGGGGTCTCAATTTGCCCGAATACGAGCTCTACTTTATATTAGCACAACTGTAGGCGATACCAGTGTGGATGGATGCAAGGGTCGGGGGGGGGGGGGCTGCCGACAGGGTTATTGGGAGCTCTGCCAGCTCATCTGCGGGGGTAGTTCTGTTGTGGGGTATGTGGGAGGAAAAGGGGCTATGTATTTTAGGTGGTTAGGGCACTCAATTGCCTGGTATCCGACCTACGGGATAAGGGGTGTAGGGCTGTGGGCGACATGTTTGAGGAAGGGAGGCTGATGGCTTTTGAGGAGTGAAGTGCTCGATATGGGATGCCGAAGGGGAATTTTCTGACATACCGGACGGCGACCAGACTGGCTGCCATATGAAAGAAAATCTCAGAGGAGCCAAATACGAGCCGGCTAATGCAGGTACCACTTTCACAGGATGGCGTGGGGGGCAGGATCTCACGACGTGAATTCCCCTCAAAGGATCTGGTGGTTCAGAGTAAATGGGAGACAGATATGGGGTGTCCGATATTAGAAGGGGATTTTACAAAAATCTGGGAGCAATTGCGTGAGGTTTCAAGGAATGCTAGGTTCCAACATGTACAATTTAACATCCTGCATGGGGTAAATGTGACCCCGGTCAAGCTACACGCATTGAAACATTACTTAAGCCAATACTGCCCCCACTGTGCGACTGGCCCGGCGGGGATATGGCACATGCTGTGGGGATGCACAGTTGTTGAGTGCTACTGGCAGGCAGTGATCTTAAAGGTTAACAAACTGCTTGGTTCCAGTTTTGAGCGCAGTCCGAAGTTGTGTATGTGGGGAACACTCCTGAAGTGGAAACAGCATAAAATAAGAAACCGATTGGTTCAGTTCATGCTGGTACTAGCTAAAAGACGGTTAGTCATTGTCTGGAAGAAGCCCCAGTGTCCGTCTATGGTACATTGGAAGGAGGATATTTGCAGGTTGGGTATGGCAGAGCAGGATATTTTATAAAGAACCAGACCCCAATTTGGAGGAAGGGGCGAGAGTGGAATGGGGCCAGTTGCTAGATGAATAACACTTCACTGTACATCTGAAACCCCCATGAGAGGGAGAAATGGGCTGGCAGCATGTTTATGGAGGGGTAGAGGTGGGGATGAGGGGAGACGAGACATGCCAGGTGGGTCATTCCCAGAGGGTGGGGGGAAAGGTTGACACGTAGTCCAATGTACACTGGTTTTAAGGGATCTATGTGATTACTACGACCCCCAGTATTCCAACGGCCGAAAATGCTGACTTTTCTAAACCCTTTTACACCAGATAGATATGCGGGGGGAGACCCCCGCAGCCCCTCATACTACTGTTATATCCCATTACCAGAAAATAAAAGTCAGAATTTCACGAGTCGCAATTCTGAGGGCGACATTTTGGGCCATTACCGTTAATTATGTATTGATACTGTTAGCATAAAAAAATGTTTAAAAAAAAAAAGAATTACAACAGTTTACATGGGTGGACTATTACCAGCTCAGACGTAGCAACTTTCAGACTGAGATAATTATTCTGCATTCACAGTTTAATGTAAGAGAAAATCCCAAGGCAAAATATCATTGATAAGATACCTGAAAGTTTAAAAAATATTTTGGGTGCAACTGAGGAGCACATCTCATCACTCGTGCAGAACAAAAGGGGCTGGCCAATTCACAAAGGGCATCTGAATTAGCATATTTTAGATGTGCACATTCAAATGCACTTGTTCACCCCTTGGCACATTTGCGCATATTAGGGGGCGTTTCTGGTGATTTAAAATCGCGACCCAAATCCACAAACGGGATGCACTTTTAAATGCACCGAATGGAGGGCCATTCCCCCTGCGCCTGTTGGCGCATATCATGATAGGGTGATTACCTGACCCTGTCGTGACTTTTTCTAAGTGTGGCTGTCGCACTTTGCATTTCCATCCCACAAAAAGGGAACAAGGAGATAAATACTTTTATACTTTTTCACCTGCATGCATTCCACTGAGACAGACTCTTTGTAGGTGAAATGTACTCCCAGCAACCATGTGGTTTGCTAGGAGCCGGCAATTATTTTCACCCCTATAGAATACAATCAACGGTCTAGTGATATTAGAATGCTCCGAATCCTCTAACCATGCAGACCATCTATAAACGATGTAGGGTGAGATTGTTTTCTTTTATTATTACAAATCACGATATGTTTATTATGTAAATATCTAGGATTCAGACAAAATAGACTGGAGGCATATCAGAGTCCTATTAAAAAGGTCTGACTGGTATGGAATACATTCCTTACCCACTTTGATAATTCGATTGTGCACTTTTATTTAAAGTTGCCACAAGATGCAGCACATAAAGGTTGCAAAATATCGGGGCCAGGACACATCCCTTTTTCAGAACATTATTAACCCAGATTTTCTCAGATTAGGCTCCATCATGGGTTAACCTATTTCTTACCCAGCGTTCAATCAAAAGACCAATTATACAAAGGCAATAGCTTCTGCCAAAGTTTGTTCATATCTTATATGGGAAATGCATTTGACAGATCTATGTCAGTGCAATACAAAGGCATTTTTTTAGAATGAGATATTAAAAGGAAGTACAGTGGACTTGTACAGCTCACTCTTGCCATTTTGTTGTTTGCCTCACTGCATGTGGCTCTGCAAGAAAAGGGGGTGGGGGGGGGGCAGTTAGTGGGACAGAAGGAAAGACATGCAAAGCCTGTGGTGTCGAGGAGTACCAAGCTCCTGTGTGCTGGTATGTTTCCGTGAGTTTGGCAGTGACCCTTGGGCTTTCCCTTCCATATATCATGTCCCCAAGCTCTGAGAGACCTACAGTGCTTTGGTTAGTGTTATCCGCTGATGTAGTAGAGAGAAAAAGGAATTGTTCATAGCTCCATAATGTTCATGTGATATTGGCTAGAACTGTTGCAGCTGTCTGTAGGAGATGTGTGTAGTGTAGGATAGTAAACAACTGTAGGCGGGGGATAGTTGACTGGAGTAGAAAAATTGGGATATAGTAGTAGGGGATGGAGTTAAACTTCGTGCTGTATGCCTGCTGAAGTGAATATTATCTCGGGGGTAACACGCTCGCCTTCGCTTAGAAAACTCTGGGTATTAAGCACAATATAAATAACCAATGATAATATGTGGTTTGTCAGAGGTTGTGGTGATAATTGGCATATTCTATTTCGGGGGTGTGGAGTCCGACTCATGTGATCCTGTTTCTGATGGGTTTGTCAGCTGAGAGCACAAGGGCTCTGGTAATATTTAGCAGTGCTTTTTGTAAAATGGTGCAAGGTGCCATAAGCACCCTTCATATTTGCTGCAATGCTGTTTTTTTAAACTTCTTTTTATTATTCAGCGTGGCAGCAAAACACAGGCGAACAGCATCAGGCAAATACAATATGAATACAATGTACACAATGTAGGTGCGCAGAGGTTACTTCACATAGAAAAATAAGTTTCTAACCTCTCCATAGTCACCAGCAAGGTCGAGTATCATGCAAATGGTTATTTGCCCTGCATAAAACTACTCAGCAATGCTAGTGGGCTAGTGTATTTTGTGAGCCCTGCAAGGGTAATATTCTGAATCGTAATGGTGTTCTTATTCTATACGCAATGTACTCAAATGAGACTCAAAGAGAGGGTATCCATTGTACAACTGTTTTGTCATCTCTGTGATCTCTTTCATTATGATGCACATTCATAAGAAGAGTTTTAAGGATTCCCCTCAGCATTTATGTTATAGTCCCTGTGTGGTCCCAATCACCTGGATTCTATCTAAATCAGTTTTTAGATGACCAAACCATGGGCTCAAATTAACTTCAGACTTCAACAAGTCTTTATGGATTAACTGGATTAGTGTAGCCTGCTTATTTATCCATATTGCAACAGACAAAGCCAACATGGGATGGCCCCCAATGTATCAGAGGGCTACCTCATTATGGAAAGCAAATAAAGGTAAATAGTTTGATAAGCTAATCAGATTGCCGAGTCATGCAGTCTCCTCTACCTGCAGGGGTTGAATTTGATCCCATCTCCAAATGCTCCTACATGTTTGACTGTTTATTGTGCTTTGCCTGATAGACCCTTAGCACCAACTCTAAAGGGCAAGTGCCAAACTGTGTGGGAAATCTAAATATCACCCACTGCATGCCTTATAAAAGTCACCTGATTTATTATGTAAGTGACTGGTGTGAAGGCATCATGAAGTAGAGAATACAATTTTATATACAGACTTTTATTAAGTAGGGCTGGAAAACGACCTAACTTGCACTATCGAAGGCGGGCTTTCCCTTCCCAACTTGAACTAACGATAGTCTGCGTCAGGAAGTCCAAAGAAAATTTCTGTCCGTGTCCAAAACCTATACTTGCCCTCACATCTAATAGCATACAATTTTAGGGATACCAGAATCAAATAAAAAGTGTTCAAATGAAAGTTCATAACTTCTTCCAACCTTTGGATGGAAAAGGGGGTTTTCCCTTCCGCAAGGTTCAAACAGTTCACTTCACAAAAAGAAGGGTTCCCTTCCCCAAGCTTTCAAGTCTATCACATATCCAAACACAATTCTTCAGGATTTACAATGTCCAAAATAACAATTCCTTGGGACACTTCCCAACTCTTCAGTTTGGTTACCATTCACCAGTTTATGCGTTCAGTAACTCACTTTCACTTACACAGGCTTTTCCTTTATTCCATCAACAAGTGGCTTGCCTTTAGGGTGGTGTATTCGGTCTAGGCACAGTTCTTGGACCAAACGGTCCACCTATTACAGGCCATGCAAGCGACACACCTTTCTTGCCTCTGCTGCATAGTTATTTTGCCACAGTTCAAGCTTCACAATAGGGCTGGACTTATTCCTCTCACTTGCCCTTGCGGCTTTAATGTTTTTCCTTATTCCTTAACTCTGATGCTTTGGTTGTCAGGTTTTCTTTATATACAGGTTCACTGTTCTCAATCTTTCACTTCTTCCAATAATGAGCAACAAATCTGCTTAGCTCTTTAAAATGCTTATTCCAAACATTCACTTATGGTTGATTTGCTCACTTTTCTTATTAAAATGGCTTCTCCATCTCAGCTTCCTCCAATTCACTTTATTGGTGTTAATCTTTTCTCTGGCTTTATCACAGTTCATTAATTGCTTGTCATACTTATTCGGTATTTGTTTCAAATGTACTTAATTGAGGGAGTTCACGTAAATACAGTCTTTCCCTTTAGCTGCTCGCTATATTTTGTAAATATCCCAATGAAACTCGTGTCGGTATGCCCCACTACTCCAGAGCTCCTGGCCAGGCTCACCAGTGTTGCTTGGCGTGTCCGATGAGTGGTGTGGGGATGCAATGCTTGTCATGCCTCTTGGAAGCATTCTGTCCTGCCGGTCCTCCCACGGCTCCATGGACAGCTTCTTTCTCGCCTGCTAGTCTCGCTGATGTAACTTCCTGGTTCCGTGACAGCACTAGCCTCTGCTACGCTTCGGTTCCCTCAGCAGTGCTTCTCCTGCTTTTCCCCCGGTCTCTATAGCTGCTTCTCCAGTACAGAAGGAAGCTCTGGCTTTCCTCTACAGAGCTCTCTCACATCAGCCTGCTTCCCACCTCGCTTCCCGCTGCAATTGCTCTGCATTCCTCTTCGGCTTCTCTGGACCTCTAACAGCATTTCCAAACGACTGCGCTCACATACAATCCCTTCTCCTTCACATCTCTCACAGTTCCAGCACTGGCTTCTAAATATCCTGCCAGCTAAAATTAGACTGTGCAGAGTTAGGTCCTGCAGTCTGTTGTCAGTCTTTGTTGCCTCTCCCTCGTCCCCGTACCAAAGTGGTGTTTGTGTATCTAATGTATGACTGTAGCAGGTCTTTTCCTCTTCTCAGTACTAAAGTGGTGTTGACTGGGAGACAAGTCATGCAGAAGATAGGGAAGGGACTGGGAACAATCTATAAAAGGCCTGGGGATGTTGGTTTCCTCAGAAAAGGAAAATGAGGAATACAGGGTCTCATCCAAGGGTGCCTCACTCCCCAAGTCTCCTCCACCCAAGTGATGCTCCCTCGCATATCCACCCACAGGGTCGATCTAATAGTGACAGCCTTTCCCTGGCCACCAGGGAAGCGGATATGTTGGGGAAAGAAGTGAGGACTGCCTCAGATTCCTCACATACCCTTCCCCTATGTGGATTTGATCTGGTTGTTTCACAGGGAAACCGAGAAAGGAAGTCGACATTTCCTTGACCTTGACCCTTTCGATGTTCCACAGTGAAACAGTAGGGCTGCAGATCCAAGAACCACTGCACAACTCGTGGATTGGATTCCTTTTGAAGGCTAAATCATAATAAAGGTGAGTGGTTGGTGACCAGTCTAAACTTCTGCCCCAATAGATAGCCACCTGAAGTACTAATGGCCCACTTTTTCGCAAGTGCCTTTAACTCAATGACAGTCGTTTTTCTCTCTGGGGAAGAGTGTAGAGCAACCCCTCAGCACTCACACCAGAACAAATATAACCCACTAGTGAAACATGTCCAGCACACCTCTTGCAAGGAGAACAAGGTTTATTCTCATTAAAAAAACAAGTATGCAATAGCAAAGAACTCTGCTGCCACGGACCGCTCGAACGAAACCAACATTGACCGCAGCTTATAAGGGCAAAAAACATCATTGCTGACGTACATCACATAGGTTGCAAATCCACTGAGCTGGTTGGCGTGACCCTATACATAGGTGGCCTTTTCCATATGGGATGCCAGGTCATTGGTCCCAGCTTCTCCTGCCCATATTCTACGTGGGGCTCTTCCCACTGCGTCGTCAGGTGCTGGACCCGATAATTAGCAATTAAGTGTACAACTTATGGCATGCCCCATCAGAGGCCTAATATGCACATGTTACTACAGACATGTGTGCTAAGGCTACACTCGAGGTCACGCTATCTTTCAAACCACAAGTCGATTCCAGAGGTGTTGGCGCTGCTACAGGTATTGTAAAGAACTCATGGTGGAAACAGTAAAGACAGACATAAGTGATCACAGTTCAAGGGTGTTTATTTAACTTTATAATGGGTGAGATAAACGCCTAATCTAACCTAAATCTAAAGAGCGTGGGATAATGTTCACCAAAAAAGAAAGAAGTGTTCACAAAATGAACGTCAGGATGGTGTGGCTGGGTCTCCCTTCCCCCAATTTGAAGCACGGGTGAAGGCAGGACTCTCGTGCATGGCACACTGCTGTGAACCTCGTGCTGACGAGGCCAAGTTCAGTTTAACAATATCAAAAACCTTCAGAGGCTAAGACTCCTTCTTCCGAAAATATCTTGCCTTAGAAGGCCTCTGGTGTTTCACAATGACAAAAACAATGCACCTTGGGCGAATGATCTTCGTCCCCAGGATCTCCCTCCATCAGGCTCCGATCCCTCTCGAACTTTGGGCCTCCCTCAGTCGGGTTCACTACGGCTTTTCTTTAAAACCGTTTATTTAGTTTAACAGTGCATGCATTGCTCATTTTCATCAGAAAGCAAGGTTTTTCTTCCCCTAGCTTTCTCTCGGCATCCCTGTCGGGTTCACACTTGGCACAATTTACAGTTCACAACCTTATTGGAAAGCGGGGTTCCCTTCCGCTAACTTTCCTTTGGCAACGCGTCAAAGACTTTCAATTGTACTAGGGATTTGACGTAACCCTTGTAGGACAACTCCGACTCCTCACGCCACCCTTTTCCTAGGGCCTTCTGGTTACTGTGGTTTCAAAAACAGGTTCCTGTCAGATCCTTTCAAATGAGAGCCCAAGTGGTGCCGGACCATTCGGCACCTGGTTACAGTTCAAACACAAAACCAATGTCTGTCTCCTGCAAATTCCTTGCTTTCAAAATGTTGCTACTTGCAACCTTGGGGTCATCACAGCTCTCCCTGTTATCAGGATCCTCCGACTCACCGGCTGTGCTGAACCTGTCGGTTTCTTTGTTCTCTGGAGTCAAGGATAGTACCATGGTAGCCAGCTTGCCTCTCCGCCTGCGTTATCAATGCGGGAGGCCCCCGTGTGCCCTTGTTGTCTGCTGCTTCGCACACCAGCTGCAACTCCCGGTCTCAAGACCCCTCTTTCGGAGGCTTCGCAGTCTGAGTTGAATAGGGATAGGGGAACTCTCCCTTTGACGTCCTTCCAGGTCTCACCGCTTTCCTTCTCCATTTGAACTACCGGTTTTGAGTAACTGTCTCCTCATGCGTTATACCTTGCTCGAAGTGTGCTTTCGTGCTCTGTCTTTTATCCCTGTGGGGAAGGTAAAGGGCTGTCAGATGTGCGTGATTATTGTCAATTGCCTGACCCGTGTGTTTGGGACGTGTCAGGTAAACGGCTCTGGTGTTAGTCCATTGTCAGTTACAGTGTAAGAATGTGTTCATGCAGGAAAAGGGAGAGGGATAGAGCTTTGAAATATCCTACAGGGTAGGATGGGGAAAAGGTTTTCCAGAGAAGGGGAATACCGCGTCTCAACTCTCAGTGTCCCACTTCCACTCCCGAAGACCACTCACCCAGGTGATCCTTCCCCATTGGTCCACCCCCAGGAACTGGATCCAATAGCGATGGCCAGGGTCATGACCACCTGGACGACAGATCTCCGGGGACCAGCGGGTGAGACATCTTCAGGTTTCTCACAGTATTCCCACCCTAAGCATTAAATTTGCTACCTTCCCTCCCTGGCACACAGCACAGTGGCCTTCAATGTTCTGTTGTGATCTTCAGTGCGAATGGTCTGGGGTCTTCAGCTGGCTGGTATGCTGGAATGTTAAGGTCTTGGGATGGGGGCACCTGGTCACTGTGACTTAGGGTTTAGACCTGTCTTAGTCAGAGGCCCTTGCCCTCCTTCTCGTGGGCCAGCTGCTTGTGGGGAGCTCTTGGCCCGCTCATGGCCTTGCTGGGGGCATTCTTTCTCGGTTACATGTGCTAACACTATGAGACAATGAAAGGTTTATAACTTTGGTCTTACCTACCCCCGCCATTCACACACGTATTTCTATGGCCTATGCTTGAATCTATTGTTAGGGCTGCAGCGCAAAAATCGGCCTCAGCTAAAGGATGTCTGCTATTTTCCAAGATGGTGTTCTATGTCTAATAAACTCTACACCTAGTTTTACTGTAATCTACCCCCTAATGCAGCTTCTAGTGACACCCCTCTTCCCCCTATACTCCCCCCAGACATCTACACAGCAAACGTGGGCCTTTGCAGCATTTGAAACCTCTTGAGGACTTGGGACGATCACCCCCTTTGCACCATTCCCCCTTTCATTAATCCCACATTAACAAACTACCAGGTGAGCATTTCCATCTCCTCCTTTTCAATGTTCTCCCTCCTTAGCCTTTCAGCTTCTAAATATGGCAGCATGCCTTCCTTGGGTACCCATGCTTTGCACACATGCCACAAGCTTTCTCCTGCCTGTGCATACTGCTCCGGGGTGGGGTGTGTGGTGTATATATATATATATATATATATATATATATATATACATACATACACAAACACACACACTTATAGCCCCCCATCCCAGTCTAGGTCCACCCAGTGATTCAGGATCGGGTGGTGGTGGTATTAGTGGCTGGGGGGGGGGGGGTGAAGTCTTTTGTACCACAAGGTGGCCCATGCTCCTCCCCAATCGAAACCATCTTTGCACTGCTAGGCATTGCTTTAGCACAGCACCGAAATCCCATCTGGCAGGTGTAGAAGATCACAAACACTACTAAGTCACTTTTTTGAATGCCAGCTTCTGTTCACATGTTGGAGCCAAGTGTGTCCATAGCCCCTATTACATTGGTATGACACCCATTGTCTGCATCCTTAGTAGGTGCAGCAGGAATCGCCAATCTTCTTGCAGACTCCTCCTTCCATGGCTGTGAGGAGGTCTAGCACATAACAGTTCCGCAACGTCAACAGCCGGATTGCTCGCATCTCCATCTTGATAGCGTGGAGGCCTTGTTCGGTGTCATTGGCCAGCTGTTTCATCTCCTATTTGGCATTTGTGGCTGTCTGAACTCCTTGTAGCAACAATGTTGCAAAAAGCTTTCATCCTTACTGTATAGTCTATATTGATCTTTTTCTTCTTTGAGCAACTTTGAGGAATCTTGGAACAGATAGTTGGACCTTCTTATTCTTTGCAATTTTTCTTTCTTGTCCTTTTCTGGCAGGATACGAATATAGGCCGCCGCGACAACACTGTGGTTGGGACATCCGACACTGGTGCTGGGGTTGGTGCCAACAAGTCACCCGGTCCCACTATCAGGTGCACTTGAGGGACCACCAAGAGTGGCGAGTGCAACAAGGCCAGCGAGCAGGTGCCCCTCCATAGTGGCAGGAGGTGCAGAAATGCCTGCTGGCTGTACATCCAATAGTTATCCATAGCAGCTGCTGTCCCTTTCTTCAGGTCTGGGATACATAATTTATTATTGCACCTGCTGTTGGTCCCCACAAAGACATGGTGATAAATGATGAAGCTTGCAGTGCATAAGCTAAACAGTGCCAGGGGCAAACGTACACCCAATTCTTCTGTAACATGCTGCATAGCCTGGGCAGTTTCACTTTCAACAGACCATTGACCCTCTACACAAACCTGTTGGCATCTGGTGGAGAATTGTGCACATCTGATGCTTAATGCCCCATAATGCTGTATCTCTTTAAACAGCTCATTGAAAAAGTGAGTGCAGCTGTCAGATCGTAACACATCGCACATCCCCACCGAAAAACCCCAACGAGGAAAAACATCCCTGACCAAAATTCTGTGGCACACTTAGCATCAGGATGTGCACATGTACATGCTTCCACCCATCAGGAGAAGGGACATTACCACTATTAGGTAACATTAGCCATTGAACCCCATGTCTGCGTAATCGGTATGTCATTCGCGTAACAACCCAGTCAGGCGGGGCAAGGTACCTCGGATTGTAGTGTGTCTAGTACTGCAAGACTGATATCTAAACATTTAATAACCATTTTGTATAGTAACTTCGGCAGATTGGGGACAAACCAGTCCCCCTGTAAATCTGCAGCGATATGACGTTTGGACACGTGTGACGGATGCAGCTGGTCGAATCCAACTCCTGCGGCATAACCACCTTGCCCATTAATTCCTGCCACCACAACAAATCTGTCGGTGACTGCTGGCATCCTTTTTTCACCCACAAATCCTTCTCCTCGTGGGGGGCCCTCCCCTGTAGTTCAATAATTTGAGCAAGTGGTAGTGAATTATAGGAACCTGGTAGTTAAGTACTGCCCTGTGCTATTACTGGGTATTCCGAAGCATGTGGCACAGGGAGCTATGCTGACTGTTTGGCCACCGGGTCTGTGGCGGCATTACTGAGAGAGACCTGGTCTGTGTCATTATTTTGGGCGGTGCATTTCACCACTGCCACCATGGAAGGCTGTGAAAGGGCATCTATTAGCTTATCTAGTAAGGTGCATGCTGTACTGGGGAGCCGTCAGCAAGGTTTCCTCGAATTATTTTTAGCAGTGTGCGCCAAAGAATGTGTGTGCAGGCAGTTTTTTAGTCCTGTGCGCAACTGAGTGATTTGGTGGCTGTCAGCACCGGCATGCAGGGCCTCCACAGCAAGTGTTAGTGATCTACTGTGCAAGCCAAGAATGCATATTTGTTGCACAACAAGCTCTACTTCAAGGGACATTTAGGTGTTAAATTCTCCTCCCAAGACTAAAACTCATCTGAAATGGTGTCTTTTTAAATCTCAAACCATTAGCAAGATCTTTTGTTTTATGATGGATTGATATAAGAAGGGATTCTGGTTCTTCTGGTGGAACACAGATTCTGCCTCACAAATTAATATTTAGAGCAGTAACACAACAACAGCTCCTGCATTCTCATTTCACTAAACATATGGAATATAAAGGTAATGGTTTCTATGGGTTGGCGTTAAAGCGCTAAAAGGTTTGCTGTGTTTAATTTCTAATGCTTTCCGGTTACATAACCACCCTGATTTTGTGTGGGCCCAAGTAGAGCGATTAGGTGCTAGACTACAGTCAGTCACTCAGTACTGCAGCCCCAGCTCCCTGCAATCCCGATAGGACAACCAGGATGACTCCAGTCTAGTCCTCCACACCAGCAGTGTTCAACAACCCTAGTTGCGACAAGTTATAACGGACAAGGATAGAATGCAGCCACAGAACTAGCACAAAAACTAATACATCACACATGCACCACTCACTCAGGAATGATTCCATCCATCTCAAACATGCAGGACAGACCAGATATTACACATCCTCCAACTTTAACAGCACAGGGAAAAGATGGAAAAGCGCACATATGGAACACAGCAAAAAGGTGACTAATAAGACATGAACGGGCCAACACATCACAGTGTTTAAGAGATGCTGGCATAACCGACTGAAGACGTCTCTTCCCTAACCAGCCAGAAGGAGAAGTTAATGGACACACGGTTAGGATGGACCGTGCCATCAAGTGTAGCAAATTGCAAGTATGATCCAGAGAAACAAGAAAACAGCACACTAAGAAGGTGTCGCACAAGAGGCAACGGAGGATAACTCAGGAGCAACATGCTCGCCTTGGAAGCAAGACAACGCAGGGCAACACAGGTTTGATCCCCAGATCTGCGCTGAGAAACCTCTGGGTATTAAGCGTGTTATAAATAACCAATTACAAGAGCGGGGCATACCGGGAATGGACGTTGACATAGCTCAGGAAGAAGGGCGTTTATAATACATTAGCAAATTAGAGAGCCCATTAGTTCCTCGGAAAACACACTAATAACATAAATAGCCAAGAGCAGGAGAAATAGTGTATAACCGACTGACCAAGCATAAATGCAAGGCAAAACACTTATTTTATGTGGGCTGTACGATCTGTACCTGTGGCAGGATGTTAAAGAGGAACAGGGGTTCAGTGTGACTCTCGGCATGGGAGTGGCAAAGATCTGTATATGTGGCGCAGGCAAGGATACTGGATATGAGGAAGTTTGTGGGAAACAAGTGGAACACTTGGAGGGCTGCCAGAGGGACAGAGTCCATGATCCTCAGGGCTGGGGGTCATGCATGCAAAAGCATAGTGGGTGTGTGCTCTTAGGTGTCGTTGGATGTTCTCTTCTTTAGGTGATGTCTGTCCGCAACAATTCAGCAATACTGGAACACCACACAGATGGGCCCATGCGGACGATAACAGCAGGCCCGTGCATCCAATGACCGTCTTTTATTTCAAAGTGCTGAACGCACACTGAAATGCAGGCGGGACACTCATCTCATACTTTGTTTTTCTTTTGCACAAATAGGTGCAAGATCAGGGAAGATAACGTGCAATGCCCTGTAGCCCACGCCCCACCCCCTCCTCAGTGATGGTGGCTCAACTGGAGATTAGTTTAACACAAATCTACTAAAGATGATCTTTTTTGGGATATGCACACCTAATCAGTTCCTGTTCTCTTCCAGATGCATAGTTTAAACCTTCAAAATAAATCAGTCTGTCAGCCTGTATCAGAGGTATCAGTGTCCGAATCCACCAGTTCTCCAATATCAACACACTCTTGCCCAGGAGAGAAGGAAGCATTCTCTTCCTCAACGTCATCTTGCCTAAACAACTTTCACGAAATTGGAAGTTGATTTCACTTCAGATAAGAATCCAAATAAAAAGGACTTACGCTGAAGCACCAACAAGATAAATAAAGTCACAATATCGGAAGGAATAATATCCTTCATAAACATATTACTTAACTCCTGAAGATCCAAGTGGTGAAACACGTGTTGAGGGTTTTTTTTCACAGAGTTTTTGATCACAATAAAGAAATATAACAATGATGTCTGAATATATTTGTCATCCTTAGCGCATGATGTGGCGCTCTTTGGTATAGTCTTTGTGCCATGAATCAATATCAGGTGGCCCAGATAAAGTACTTTCTGAAGACAGTACTTCAATTTAGCCCAATCTACATTGTATGCTAATAACTGTAAGAGGGTGATCAAGTCACTTCTACACTGTTCATTGTTGCTGCATACTAGTAGGACGTCCTGGTCCTGAATGATGGTACTAAGCACATGGATGTTCCCCAGATCGGCATGTAATATCCTGTTAAAGATGCTGCAGGATTCACAGTACCCTTGTGGCAGTCTCGTGTGTTTGAAGCGCCTTCCACTATGTGTGAACTTGGTGAGATATTGTAGGTATGGATGTAAGGGTATGGAGAAGAAAGCGCTCTTCAAATCCACCACTGTGAAACATGTTGCATGTTTGGGTTGCTGCACACGATGGTTGCAGCGTTAGTAACTACAGGAAATGCTGCCTGTGCAAGGTCATTTAGGGGGAGGAGATCCTGAATCATTCTCCAACATCCCATTTTGACATTTATATTTGATATACGTCCGTGCTGCATGGGGAGGTGGAGGGTACAATAATTCCCTTGTTGAGCAGTGCAGTGATGGTGTCTCGTATCCCTTCCTCCACTTCAGGGCCCTGCTCTAGGTCTTTGGCAAGTTAAAGTCGCCGAAGCAACAAGGGCCCTCAGAGAACATTGCACCTTACGATACTGCACCATACTTCACACGGAAAGCAAATGGCTAACAGTACCTCCCCATCATCAACCAGATTCTCAAACGTTTCTGCATCCGATACCTCTCGCAGAGGCACAGTAGGGTCGATAAACAACGCAGTGTGCCACTCGCACTCATCTGAATCAGTTCCAGTAACAATCCTTTCTGCAGATTCCACAATGCTGTGCCAATCCAATGAAAGTATTGTCCATGCCATAAGCTCAAGGGTCACAAAAGGCCTAAAAAGGAAATCGGATGGTACTCGCCAACATGAGTTTTACAATTTGGGGCACTGCGTCAATTAAAACTGTGATTACGTGTGTAACCCCCTCCCCTCCTCTGCCCTCCCCTCGCGTTTATTATCACCATTGCTCACATTCCTGTAAAGGCGCACACTATCCGCTGTCTGTGAAGGAGACGGTCATAGTCAGTTTACCCAGGAGGTCACGCCCAAGCCAATTTACTGGGGATGTTTTCCGAATATAGCAAGGGTGCACACACCACTTTCCCTCCCATTTTAATTGCTACCTCGTCTGTGTATGAAACCATGGTGACAGCCCCAGAGTAGCCCTGTGCGTCAAGAGTTTCACCTGATAGTGGGAAGTTTCCCCTCACCGATGCACGATTTAGTGGCACCTGTGTGGGCCATAAAGATGAATTGTTACCTATCTCAGCGCCCACCAAGGGTTCTTCGTAAAGGTGGGTAGTCATCGACAGGACTGGGCACACAAGTGCTTTCCATCGGCTGTCCTAGTCAGGTTATGCTTTCTAGGAACTTTAAAGGGTTTCCTCCATCACACTCATCCCTGTACAGGGCCACCGTTTTGCTTGGGACGGTGCAGGCTATGGGTGTGGGGCCACCGTACGATTGGTGTTGCGGGGTCATTTGTATTTGGGCATTGGGTGGGGCAGGCAGCTACTGTTGTAAGAGCCTCGGAGGTAGTTGTGTGTATGCCTAGTGTATTTCATATGGGATGGATAAGGACATTAGGTGTGGAAATTGAACTGGTTGTGGCGGCTGCACTGGTCCTGTGGGGGCATATGGATTGTATCCTGTCCCCATTCTTTCCCACATTCTCTTGCAAAGCGACCCCACTTCCTGCACCACCCAACATTGCACTGGCCCCCGCCCCCCCAACCTGCAGCCTCTGTGCTGTTTCTTTTCCCTCTGTTTAATTCTCTTACAATGGTGCCTTATGCACCTCTTTGGGAAATCCCCTTCTGATAACGAAATAGAAAAGAGGAACTGATCGGTCCCACTGGTCTCTAGTCTCCGCTCACCACATCTCTTGCACCTTCAAAATATACTGCACGGGTTCTTCATCGTCCCCCACAGTGTACTGCATAATGCGCTAAGTATGGTGTGTCGGGGTATAAAAGGCCTCCCAAACCTGCGCTCTGTTGTTAAAAGGGAGCCCCGTCAAGTGTGTCATCTAATTTAACTCCTGAGTAGCCAGTCTTAACCCATAGGTCTGCAGCCTGATCTCCCACAATAGCTACAAGTAAGCTTTTCATGTCTCCCACAGCTAACGGAATCTACGCAGTATGTTTCTCAAATGCGTATATCCACTTCCCCGCCCCAGAAGTAAGGGGCAGAAGCTCTTTTACTAGATTATTCGTATCCATCTGGACCCAGGACACACATTGCACCCTCCCAGGACCTTTGTTTAACAGCAGCAGCTGCGTGCCCACTTTCAGTTTGCTATTTCCCTTTTGCCGAGCCACTTCCATCCGCCCAAACCTGTTCCTCACCTGTTCGGGCCACAAGCTCTCCAAGCTGTGGGTTGGTTTACGGTGCCTCCTCTTCATCATCTAATCATCCATGACATCCCACTCTCAGTCCAAAAAATCCCTGCCTGTATCCTTGTCTGACTTCAATGTCCCATACCCTACACTCTCCACTCCCCAGTCACTACCTTTCTCCTTCTCAATACGCACATCCTTTATGATAGTGCTGTCTAATCTAAACAAAATATCTCTGGCCCTCCACTTGTCCAGGCCACATCCTGGTATGCTTTCCCCTTTCCCCGAGAGCCCTCAACCTTGCCAATTCCGCTTACGCTGCTTCTAATGCATTCTCTAAATCCTTCTGCAGCTTGGTGTCATGCTGTGCTGTAATATTAGGTGTTGTGTCATCCGTGGGGCATGGGGGTAGTGCTTTGGCAGGTGTATGCACATACACTAGGCAAGTGTATCCTGTGGCTGGGCGGGTAGCCAGTGGGTAGAGTCCTCCTCTAGTTGTGGGCTGTTCTGTTGCCCCGCGGGTTGGAGATTGAACTGTACTTGGGGCGGGGTTGTCGCCACTCTGGGATCTGCACTCATCATCTTCTACATCTTCTACCATTTCACACAGGTCGAAAATCTCTTTTCTCCTCTGAAGCTTTTTACCTTCATATTTGGCCGCTAGAAACGTGGACATATGGTTCAGCATCCCCGTCATTTGTTCCCTGCTCTGGCCATAGGTGGGGCTATCCTCCATGTGTCTCTTCCAACTACTGTTTGTGGTGTTTGTGGTACTTCTCAATCTTGTCCCTATACAACGGCAAAGCACTATACATGTATTTCAATGGAGACATTACTCCCATGCTAATGATAGTTATGTTGGACATCACTTTATGCTATAAATCGAGAACAATTCATAGCAAATGTCACTACCCGTTCTTCGAACCCACCCCCAATCACTGTGTTTCCCCTCCGCCCCCACACACTCTCTCTCACTACTCATGCTGCTACTGAAGGCCCTCTCTTGGCTCCCACCGGTTACACAAATAATATTCAATATACTAAACACAATAAACTAAAATAACATGGTTAAACAACCACTACTTTGTCTCATTCCCCCCACCCGTAATATATTGGGCACAGTAATCAGAGCTCTCCACTTATTCTGAGCCCCTACTTTTGTCTCTTCTTATCACACAAAAAATATGGCGCCACCTTCGCTCCTAGCTCGGAAAGGACCCCACACTGCTATTTTTCTCCTCGTATTCTAACAACAATATCCTTATACTACTAAAAAAAACATTTTAAAAAAGCCATGTGGTCGTTACACACTCTTCAACTCCGTCACACACCAACTCGCTCTTCACCCTCGCTCCCTCTCCTACACACTGCACCCACACAATTTCCCTGTCTTTCCACTTTCCCTCTTAATGTGCCCCCTTGTTGTCATCCATAAGAGGTGTACTTACATCTGCGTGTTCACCCGAGTGCCTCGGTCACAGGGTCCCAATAACTGCTTCCACCTTCCTAGGAGCCACCCACGCTCCAAATAGCGGACAGGAATTCTGTGACAACAGCTCCTGTACACCACTGTGGGTTGCGCGTTTGAGACTGGTCACTGCAGGTGGGCGCGACCTCTCCAAAGATGCAGCCTGTAAGCCCCCGTCTTGTGCAGGAAAATCTGGGATCACATTGGAATCACCAAAAATGTAGAGAAGCCCTTCAACGCTAACACCAGAATAAAATACAACCCACTAGGGAAAAATGGCCAGCACACCTCTTCCAAGGAGAACAAGGTTTATTCTATTAAAAAAAACAAGTACTTGATAGCAAAGATCTCTGCTGCCACGGAGTGCTTAACGAAACCAACACGGGCGGCAGCTTATAAGGGCGGAAAGCGCCATCTCTGACTTACATCATATAGGGTACAAATCTACAGAGCTGGTTGGCGGGACCCTAAACATAGGCGGCCTGCTCCATATTGGATGCCAGGTCATTGGTCCCAGCTTCTCCTGTCCATCTTCTTCCATGTGGGGCTCTTCGCACTGTGTCATCAGGTGCTGGACTCAATAATTAGCAATTAAGTGTACAACTGGTAGCATGCCCTATTAGAGGCCTAATGTGCACCTGGTACTGCAGACGTGCGCGGAGGCTACATTCGAGGTCACATTTTCTTTCAAACCCCAAATCGGTTCCAGGCGCGTCTGCGCTGCTCCAGGTCTTCCCACCCTAAGCGTTGAATTTCTGTTGTGATCTTTATAACAAATGGGTGTTCGGACAGTTTTATGGCCTGAGGTTTTGAGCTGGTTGGTATGCTGGAATGTTAAGGTCTTAGGATGGGGGCACCTGGTCACCATGACTTAGGGTTTAGACATGGCTTGGTCGGAGGCCCGTACACTCCATCTCGTGAGATAACAATGCGGGGAGCTCTCGCCCCCCCCCTCATGTGCTTGCCGGGCGCATTCTTTCGCGATTACATGTGCTAACACTATGAGACAATGAAAGGTTTATAACTTTGGCCTGCTCCACCACCTCCCAGGCTGCAGCTCTTGCCCACGTTCACACACGTATTTCTATGGCCTATGCTTCAATCTATTGTCAGGGCTGCAGCGCAAAGCCAGGCCTCAGCTAAAAGACAGCTGCTATTTTCCAAGATGGTATTCTATGTCTAATAAACCCTACACTCAGTTTCACTGTAATCTATCCCCACACGCAGCCTCTACTGACACCCCTATACTCTCCTCAAATCTAAAACACAAACCTGTGCCTTTTCCGCATTCTAAACCTCTTGGGGGCCTGGGACTATTGCCCCTGCTTACCAACAAGAGAGTTTTCTACTTATGTAGAGAATTGGACGTTCCAGGCCATCGTGATCTTGAGAAAGAACTCCTAGTCCTGCTAGAGAGGCATATATGTCTGAAGGATAAAATCTTTTGCGAAATCGGCCTCTTCTAAGATGGGGCTCTGACAAAGTCTCTTTCAGGGTGGTATAGTAATTTTGATCTTCATTCCACCCGATTTTCTGGGGTTCTGCATTTTTCAGTTTGTCAGTCAGTCTAGCGGTTTTGCTTCTGAAATTGGGGCTGAACCAACGGCAATACCCGATTAGACCTAGGAAAGCCCTTTGATCTTTCTCGGTTTCTGGTGTAGCGAGATCTAGGACTGTCTTAACATTTTCCTTTTGTGGTTGTGCTGCGCTATTCCCCACACACAAATCCTAAATGCTCGACTGCATACTGAGCCAATTTACACGTTTTAGGATTAGCTGTGAACCCTGCTGTTCTTGGGACTCTCATGCCAGTATAAAGATGGTAAATATGATCTTCCCAGGTCTTACTGTGTATCACACGGACAATGCAGAAGATGGGTAAGGGACTGGGAAGAACCTATAAAAGGCCTGGGCTGATGTTGGATACTCCAGCAAGGGGAAATGGGGAATACTGTGTCTCACCCAAGGGCGCCTCACGCCCACTCCCCAAACCTCCTCCACCCAGGCGATCCTCCCTTGAATATCCACCCCCTAGGGTCATGCTCAGATAGTGATGGCCTTCCCCTGGCCACCTACGAGGAGGATATGTTGGGGTAAGAAGTGAGGACGTCCTCGGATTCCTCATACTTGCCCCTTTGTGTATTAGAAAATCTTATTCCAAAATAATCAAAGTCTTAGCTTGAGGGACAATTTAGTGTGTAGCTGCACATTAAGATTTCAATTTTTTGGAATCTGCAACGAGAAAAGTTGATTCTTTCCTGTTTATTTTTTAATTCTGGTTCTGTCATAAATATTATATATTCATTTAAATGATTGTGCAGACGGGCTATCAAGACTTCATCATCTGTGCATGTGAACAGCCTAATTGCCATTCCATTAATGGGTGGGGTATCTGCTTTGACCCTCTCCATTCTTTTTTGAAGTTCATTAGTATAAAGATTAAACAACAGGGGCATGAGTATGCACCTATCATTTGGGAATACTGGGATGAGTCTCATCACTGCTAGATTGGCTTCCCGTAAAAAAAATGAGCAATCTTTAAAATCTGGTCGGTCATACTCTGAATGGTTGTCCACTGCATTTGCCTTTTCATACAGTCAAACACTGTGGATAAACCCAGAATTCCAAATTAAGCATTACTTTTTTCACCACTATCAGGTAAATGTCCAGTGCCCGTTCTGTCATACCCAAACCCTTCCTGAATCCAAGCTGAGTAACGCCTAATATCAGATCAGCAGTCAGTCAAATGCTCTATATCGGGCATGGCCCTTAGACAACAATAAAAACACATAAATGTCCAATAGAACCAATTACAAAAATGCATATACTCTGTGACCGTGTTCCCTGCTTGCCACTTAGGGCTGACAGGGCTGTGGCCCTAGGAGTTGCAGAACACCTATGTGTCAGAATGGCGGCCCGGGGTGTGTACAAGGGTTATCACCGCAGCCCAATCATGTAGCATATGTAAGTCTCTGGCAGACTAAACCTTCCAGAATCCTTTTCTTCCTGGGGAAAGCAGTTTTCCTTAAACCTGCCCCAGTACACCTCACAATAAACAGGCACTCGGGAAGTTAGGATGATGTGGGAGACACAAGAAAAGTGTAACTCTTCACCTGGAACTGGGCGGTCCCTTTAATGACGCACTTCAAATCAACTTTAACTCTACATGGCCCAGAAATGTGACAATCAATTCAGAACAATAATGTTGACGTCCACATGATCCGCATTCCTGGTTCCAGATTCACAGGCCTGAAAAAATAACACCAGATTTTCAATGCTGTGAAATCTGGGGATCTTTGTCCTTGGATCACCAAAAGCACCTAAACTTCAGACATTGCAGAAACACAGTTCTGTGTCTCACAAGCTACGGTAAAGGATTTAATTGTTTTAACTTTAATTTAAATGTATCGTTATATTTATAGTTCTAAAGAACTTGTACATAATTTCATATATAATATTCTAAAACATACATTTATACTTTTTGTATAAACAGTTAAATTACATTGTCTCAATATAAAAAACAGATTCAATTAACAGCAGCATATTAATAATCCATAAAAGCTGACAGATCAAGCGACCAGCGTTAAGATGCGCTTATGCTAAGAAGAGACCATCATCAGGCTGTTTATTAAAGGATTTATTATAGCCAGTGGGCTTTGGGGAGGGTGGAGGGGCAAAAATGCAGGGAGAATTTACTTCGCTCCGATCAGGGGGAGGCAGCAGACAGCAGGCGAATATGGAGAGACAGAACAGTCAAGCGATAACCAAGATGGCTGCCTGACCTCTCATAGCCTCTGTCCCATTAACCCCACCCACCAAAGACTCACGACAAGGAGCTCCTGTTAATCATTCACCGTAGAGCCCTTCCCTCAAGCCACAGGTGAATACCTTCAGCCTCAAAGCTTGCCTAGGGTAGGGGGAAGGAACCGTGAAAAAGCTCTGAGTCCAGTTTATTTGGTCAGGAGCTGGAGTAGAGTACAGAGGGGCAGTTGGAGAATTGTGGAAAAGAAGCAGAGTGGAGCTTAATAGTGGAGGTGGCTAGAGGAGTGGAGGAGGAAGGGTGAGGAGTTAGGTTTAGGATAATGAACTAATGGGGGTTCTGCAGATATGTTGTGCCTAATCTGATCCCCCAGGCCTCTCTTGAAAGAAGGAATCTTGATACTTGAAAAAAAAATTCTCTGAAAATTTAAGACCCGAGAACTGTCCTAGGGGGCAGGGCAGAAGTCATAAAATCCCCAGAGACTGCAAACTACAAGGGATGTTACCATGCCCAGGCCCCCATCATAAATACCTAATTCTTTTACAGAACCTCATAGAAACTTTCACAAAAAGAAAGATTAAGAATATCTATTTAGGGCTACCAAACCGATTTTGCTAATGTGAGTTTTAATTATGAAAATAAGGCGAATTTATATTTTTAGGCATAAAAATGGCGCATGCCAGGGAACTATATATTCTAGCATCCGCAGGGATGAGCCTGTTACTATGAGATGGAAATATAAGTGCTATGATGAGGAGAACTGCATCAATTGATGCCAGAGAGAACTCTGGGGGGCTGATAGTGAGATAACATTAAATGGAAGGGAAACTGGGTTTAGATGTTACTCCCATCAAGGTGCCTCCTTCATTAATATACCCATTGACTGCAGAGGGGTAGGTCTACGGTGATGTAATGTTTGGAACACTGTCCAATTAGATTGGGGAAGTATACACACCTCAGAAAGGTGAAGTTACCATTCTATATATGATTCAACACACACTAACCGAGGGAGAGACAGACTTACTGTCTCACTCACTGTTGTAGAGAAAGAGGAATTGATAACAACAGGAAGGAGAATATATAGATTGCTGCCCTATTGGAGCAATTAACGGATTAGCAAAGAATGCAGGTGAGGCCCAGCAGAAGTTCAAGTCCCAAGCCTTATCCTGTGGAAGAACTAGCAGACAGGCTGTGGAGAAAAGCTCATCTTATCTTACTTACTGATGCCCACCTGTTCCTAGAGGGGTGGGGGTGTTAGGGAGAATTCTCTGTTTAGGCTGAATTTCCTAACCTAGTGAGTCCTCCAGCAGCTTTGCTGGATTTCTGGAATTTGTTTTTTTTCTCCTGCCAAGAGTGAGACTCTTTCTCCCACTCTTGGACATGATTTGTGGTGTTCCTTTGACTGTTAATGTGTTTTATGGGCTATGGGGTCCTTTACTCCATAGGGTCTCATGTGTTTTTTACTACGTGTGTTACACAGCACCCTCCGTGCAGTGACACAGGGGTATCATAGTGACACCCCACCATAGACTCCATACCCTGGGACTGACTACTGTCTCCCAGGGCATGTAAAGTCACCATTGGCTTTACTAGTCCCAAATTATGAACAGAAACCAGTACAAACCATCATATTGTGGACGTACTGGTCGGGGCAATTCGATTGCCCCGGGGTCTGTTAGTCGAGGGGGCATGTCTCCGTCCCCCCTGATCGAGTTTTGGCTGGTGGCAGTGGATACTACTTTTTATATTCGACCGCGAATATATCTCTATGGGATTTTCCCATTGTTCGAGGCTACCAACTTTAATTCTCATAGCCTCGAACATACCGCCGGTTTATTTATTTATTAATTCGCCGGTTGGTATTTCTTGCCAGGACTCGATTCTAAAATGGCGTTTTGTGTTCGCTTCTGTGACTCCAACCCAAGTCGAGCCCTTTGTTCCACTTTTTGGCAGGCTTCTCCACAGAAGCCTCCAAAAGTGGTGCCACTCTTTCTGGGTACCACAGGGGGTGTGGGAGGGGGTTTAGGCACCCTGGACTGAGTTACCTTGGTAACTCAAGTCGCACTCTTGTGTGATTGGCCCAAGTGTGTTTGATTGACAGCTAGGCTGAGTGAATGGGGGTGTGCTGCATAAAAGCAGGGCTTTTGGGACTGGAACTTTAGAAGTCGCCACAGGACCCGAGAATCCGACGAGAGAGAAGCTGAGCCGACCTGCTACGACGACACCACCGGTGGAGCCCTGCGGAACCGACTCACCACTTCCTGACGACAGAGAAGATCTCCCGACTGGAGAGTCTTCTTCCCCTGACTGGTGGGCACAACCAGTCTACCTTCTTTTTCTCGCATCCCAGGCCGTCTTGTGGTCGAATTGCCCGTGCCAAGCACCCCGGCAACCGGATAGCCACTTACCACTGGACCGCGAATAAAAGGACCTCTCCTTTTAACTGAGAACTCCGCGGCTGGTTTCTTCCCTGGCAGTGCAACGGACTCCTGTCTTCCTCCCCGACGAGATCCTCTCTTCCCCCGGACGAAGCACCGACTTGAATCCGCTGCCAGGAACAACTGCCCCCGCTGGAGTATTCTCACCACTTTAAGGTACCGTGTCCGCCAGGCCTCCCTTTCTAAAGATTGCTACAAGGTAATAATAATCCCTTAACCTTCTGGACTGGGCTGGCCGCCTTGACCATCTAACTGGTCCCTTTCTTTTGGTCCAACTCTTTCTGAACCTTTGAGACTTTTGTGCACTTTTCAACAGTGTGACCTTGGACACATTTCGTTCTGATCCTCTTAAAGTGGATCTGGCTTTCTGAACTCTAACTTCACGGTTTGACTCTGCCTTCCTCTCTTGCGGTGTTCTTTTGAAAGTGTTGGGATCTGTTTCAATTTATGCTCTGGCTTTCTCTCCCTTTTAAACCAAATTATTAGAGTGCCATCTGCGTTAAGCGCTCACCGCTGTCTGAAAATAAGTGGGGCTTTATCTAAGACTCGTCTAATATTCTTTTAAGGGAGAGTATATCTTTTAGTAACTGTGTTTTTGAACTGCTTAATATTAGTGCCTGTGTGTTTTATTAGATGTGGTTTTAAATAAATAATTATATCTCTTTTACACCAAGTTCGTCAGTGTTTGCTTGTTCTACTGTGTTCTTTTGACCTATTGTGAATACTCTGTATACTGCCTAACTCTTCTTGAGGGAAGTCTGACTGCTCAGCCACAGCTACCAAGTGAATCTGTGTGGTACAGACTGCTACCAAGTGGGTTTACTGCCAAACACCTGTAGTCTTAAATCTTTTGCAGTGGTCCCAGAGGGAACTGCACAGGTTTCTGCCTAACAGGGGGAATGAAGTGAAGCATTCCTTAAGCATAGATGACAACCTGTCTGTGATTCAGCAAAAATAAATCTGGATGATGGTATTACCTAAAAGGGAAATTAACTTGTGGGGAGTGATCCCTTGGCGCTTATAATTTGTTAGCAGTGAGAATAGATAAATTAATTGTGCATCCTGTGAAGTTAGGGAACATTTCAGAAGTGCATGTGCTTCTGGAAAAATATATATTTTATAGATTAGGTCTATAGAAGAACTATTAACAGGGTTGAAAATGCTGTAAGCCTACCGAGAAAAAGAAGACATGATAGGTTATTTATAACACGCTTCATACCCAGAGGTTTCTAAGCGCGGACCTGGGGATCATACCTGCGGTGCTCTGTGTCGTCTTGTTTCCAAGGCGAGCATGTTGCCCCCGAGTCATCCTCCCGGGACATTGAAGTAATTCATTGAAGTAATTCCTGGGTATACCCATCAAGCAGAATATTGTTTTAGTGCGGGGGTTGCTCAAGATAAAAGGGTAAGGGTGATTATTGGCGGTTCATTTCTTGCCCCTGTTGAAGCTGCCCATTGAAAGGGAGAAAGGTACATTTTACTGGGTAATTGAATAGAAACATCACTGAAGGGAATGTTGCCAAAATACATTTTCTTTTCTACAAGCCAGTCACATACCTGAAGGTCCAGTATTTTGTTGCAATTGAGTTTAAAATGCTGTAAAATGCTGACATGTCCATCGAGTAAGGGACGTGGTATTTTGAATGAAGGGGAAGTAGCGAAAATGGGATAGGCAGGGATATTTTTACAATGTTCTTTTAACAAATGAAAGCTACCTCCTGGACTCTCATGCATTCAATCCAAATCTCAGTAGTAACCCGGCAGATACCTCATGTGGAACCCATTACAAGGAATGTGTTTTTACCACGGTTTCGTACCGAGGTAAATTTGCCTCTGTCATCAAAGTACATTTTTGAGTAAGTACCACAGAATCCACCAGAAACATGGTCACTTTATGGCCACCCTTCCCAAACATCATTTTTACCACACTGAATTCACTTGTTCAAGTTATAATCCAGCACATTGCTTTATTCAGATTTATTAATGGACTTCAATCTACAGAAGTATAGAGGAGTTGTGCGATCTATATACCCTAATCTAGTACCATATTAAGCCAGTTTAACTTCAAAATAGCACATCTGTAACAGAAATCAGACTCCTAAATCATGTCAGTTCAATTCCTATGAAATACTAGACACAGAACTGCAATCCAATTTGCTGACAGAATTCCCCTCCAGCATAAATCACCTGGAATATTATATTACTTAACTCTGAATACAACTCGACAGGAAAGAACTGACTCGATGTACAAACTACATTTAAAAAAAAATCACAAGTTGCTATTATTTAACATACCCTACCACTCAACGACTACCCATCCCTAGAAAGTATGTTATGTGCAGTTCTACAGCAAATTCAAAACTTTTGCTCAATGCTACTTACAATATTTCACATACCAGTAACATCTTAAGGCATGGATACAATGTTTTGCTATAGATTATACACTTTCTATATTTTATATCTACACCCCCACTTGCCAACCCCTTGCCTTCTAGGCTCCTGCTCACAAAATAAAGGTCTGAGGATCCCTAGACTGTGTGTTCTTGGGCCCTACACTTTTGTAAAATCTTAGCATATTCATTGATGGCCTTTCCTTATCTTACTTAGAATAATATTTAGAGAATTGTACCTCCTGTCTTTCCTTGCCTTTCTTCATCCCATACTTTGTAGTTTTTGGCACGGTAAGAATTTGCACTTCTTAGTACGTGAGAACAACTAATGAGCAACTCATAATCACATCACCTAAAACGGCCATGGACATAGTAACTGTGTTCCAGTGTGATGAATAAGAGGAGGCCCTTTTCCGGCAGCCAAATGCAGCCAACATCGGAAGCTCATGTTAAATTTAAATTTTCACAATGAATGGCTACACTACAATCCGGTAGTATATTCCCCAAGTAAGACAACAGTTTCTCACTTCAACTAGCATTGATAAGTCAAACTTGTCCCTCTTCCAAGTTGCCAAGCTGTATGGCATTTGGGGGATTGGGACTACCTCTCTTTTCTTTTGCGTTTCCTGCATTCACCTTTACATGGCTAAAATGGCTAAATGTAATGAATTGTCAAGAGTGCAAAGCCCTGGCTTTTTTGATTAGTACATAAAATGATGCAGGTGAATCCTTAGCCAAAGGGTTAATCTGTTAACTAGATCCCCCTTTCTCGCAATTCCTTGCCAAGAGCATAGTGCACTTGTGCCCAGTTGCCCCAGTAGATCCACAGCACCTGCTCTGCTCATGGAGCAGAACAGGTTCAAAGGTCGCACGATGCCCTCTCAACTGCTGCAGAGACAGCAAAGTCACTGCAGCACAGGGGCTATATTTAAGATATGCTCCCTGTATCCAAACTACAACAACCAGGAGCTCCCCATGAAGGTGGCAGAATAAGAATAAGCGGTGCCTGAGTTTACGCATAGTGCATGGTGATATATATGATCTTAGCTGCCACGTCCCGATTGATATTGCACATGCGTCAGCTCGTTGTGAGCAGGCTCTACTGTGCAAGGGAATATGTATCCCTTTCCCGATATTGGAACTTCTGGGGGGTCATGGGATTGGGGCACGGGTTGGGTGAGAAGGCATACAGGCATCACCCTTTGTATTTGTCCTTTGCAAGCTGCTCTGGAAATTGCTGATTTCTGGGGTCCGAAGACCCCCTGCAATAACTATCAATGCAGAGAAATGTTGAGAAGATTGGGATGTGGATGGAGGGCTTTGGATACGTGAACATTTAAACTCAAGATAAATACACGACTACATAGGTGAACTCTCAGAGCATCCTGGAGAGGGTCTGGTGAGAGAAGCAAATCAGATTGTTGCAAATATGATTCAGTTGCTGCTTTTTTTGTCGTCATAAATTGGGACATCTGAGTTTTTCGTTCAATTCTTAGGGTATTCTAGTATCCATGAATGTTTGCGTGGCAGTTTTGTTTTGTGTTCCAAATTTGCCCAAATCGGACTAGTTCAATGCAGTTCTAGATTTTCAATGTTTTTCTTTTTTTTTTTTTTTTTTTTTTTTTTAAAGACAGGTTGTTCTGGCTACATTTTCTAAGGCTGATTGCCTAATTGCAATGCTTTTGTTCTTGGTTGGGTATCTTTGATATAATGCATTCAGAGTTTCTGCTCCTCCCGTGTTTTGGTGTAATAATTTTGCCTTTTCATTACTTTTTCCTTATAATACGTTTGATTCCGTTTCTGTTTAATTGCCTTATCCTTTTGGGTTCTTATATTTTCAGTTTTAAAGCTTTTTTTTGGCCTTTTTATTTTGCGTATACATTAAACTCATATTTATCACTTGATTTATGTATTTTACTTGAATTACAGGTGCTTTATTGTATCTGATGTATTTTTGTGGTTCTTGTATTTTTTTTTCTTTACATACATTTTCCCCCTGGGGCTGTACTACTGTCCCAGGAAAATGTGTTAAATACTTTTATTCCAATTCTACTAGAAAAGGTTGTTCGGATCACAATATGTGAAACAGCTAACTTATTTGATTGAATAGTGTCACTACATGTCTTAACATTTAGGCAATCTCTCCTTTGAGACAGATATTCGAATTATCACTTTTTTAAAGGCGCAGTTTTTGTTCACAGGTCAATTGTGATGCTATGCTGAAGGGTAATGCTGGTTACTTGTTCCACGCACCACAAAGCGAACTGTCTTCAGATTCAGCCCTCAGAGTGAGTCACAGAGGGGGGGGTACTGGTGGTAGATACACCTACTACTGCCTTTCTTCTGAATAAGTAATTTTAAAACAAGGATCTACTGCATTTAGCACTTTGAGTGAACATGTGATAAAGATTCAACTTAACCTGCAGATACTTTGCGCAAGCACACTTGTTTGTGGCACACACTATCTGAGTTGTAGCAAATCCATAGATTGCCAGGTATTGCCACATCACCCAAAGTAAAAGCTTGCTGCACCCTCTTCTGTCCGGCCATTTTATACTCTCCTTGGCATCATCAATTGCCAACCATCCAATCACAACAATCCTGCACTGGTGAATAATTGAATTACCTTTTTCCACCAAGGCTTTCTTAAAACATACAATCGCACTGAGCTCGGCATAGAATCTGTAGTCTGCCGATTGCTCTTTTGAGATAATTCAGCCTTTCATCTTCTAAAGTTCCTAAATTGAGTACCATTCATTTAGGTAAGGAGACATTGACAGCACTACGAAACAAGAAAATGTCGGCAGTAAAAGCAACAAAAATACAAATATATATAATTATATTTGCAATTTTGTTTTGTTAAGAATAACAAACTCAATCACAGAAGCACAGTAAGAGGAAATCTAAACAGATTTGTCAGTCACAATCAGATCAAGTAAGGACACATTGCCTTAATGTATTTAACATTTTGAGCACCCCTCCCCTTCAAATTAGTATTTATGTAACATTAAAAGTCTCAAGCAGCAGGTATTCCAAAGGCACAAATTAAAAAACAAATAAATGGAAACGTATAAATGGGAGGAGGGTGTATGTAGTTAAAAAAAAGAAAGACTTCAAGAAAAGGGAGCAGCAACAAAACAACGAAAAAAATTGCAAAACATAGCGAGTTAAGAAGAATGGGGGTCAAAATGGAGCCAAAACTAGTGTTCGGGAGAATCAACGAGGACGAGACATAATCCAGAGTAAGGGAAGGAAGAAAGTGTGGTATATTCGAGGTGCTTCTAGCAGGCATTTCACATTCACAAATCTCCCGAAGGAAAACATATATATACAAGTACGTTTTGTTTCTTGCTTACATCCCTTATCGGTGTTTATTTTTCTCGAGGGTCACGACGCAGGCGTATGCACCCCACAAACATGCAGAATTCGTTTTATAAAAAACGAAGTTGTTACGTATGCAATATATATTATTTAAAAAAGGCATTTTATCGCATGTCTTCAAAAGTGAACAACGTAAAGCACCAACCTACAAACAAACACTGAATCCGTATTGAAAAATTCGAAAGCATTTAGAGTAACTTTTTGCACGTTCAAAATAAACGAGAATTGGTGCGTGCGGGGGGGGGGGGGGGGGGGGAAGGGGAGGGACCGGCAGCCCAGGAGCGAAGCACGCCTCTTGTTCTGGCCGCGCGCCACCGCCTCACGTCGGCGGCGTGTTGCTCTCCGAAGCAGAGGGGCGGGGCTGACAGAGCCTGCTTGCCTCACAGACGCGCCTACTCCCGCTCCCCGTCCAATCCCAGCGTGGCTCGGCGTGTGACGGTTTACCCCTGTGAGTGAGGAGGAGCCTCGCGCGAGTAAATAACGGCCGAGCTCGCGCTGGTGAACGCCGTGTGAAGTAAGAAACCTGACGGGGCACGTGGCGGGCTCTGAATGTATTGGCCACCACACCGGCTGTGCACGTTTGTTTTCAAAATGCCCCCACCCAAATGACTTGTTAAAAGGTTAGTATTGTTTGTAGATTTGATAGTACAAATAATGGAATCAATCATGTTAAATCAATTATACGCGACGTGAGAAAACGTGGCCAAAGGTACTCGTTCTGTAATTCATTTGGCAAAACCGGTAGATGCGTGACTTTTGTATCTCGAGCAGTTTTTCTATGTTTACTCGTATTCAAAAGCGAGCAGTTAAATGTGGAATGGGGAGATTCATTGGAAGGACACACCAAGAGGGGATGGAGGGATGAGAAATAGGGGCAGTGGCACTTCAGGACAGCATAGACATAGCCAGGATTGTCTAACAATTGGGGCCTGAAACTAATGTAGTTGTGCCCACCACAGTGACATTGTACATTCCCCCACAGCATTGCTGAGTGGGCATTTACACATTTTGGGTTGGCCTGGCCCACTCCGGTATTACCCTGTCTATGCCTCTGGGCAAATTGGTGTAGTCTGGTGAACGATATCTAATCCCCCACACTAGCGTCAGATGGGGGTTTAGATTCTATAAAAGACAAAGAGGCGAGTATTATGCGTTACAATCTTTACTGAGATCCACAGCAGCAAAGAATAAAACAACTTTGTAACACGAAATTTTTCCAATAAACACAACGTTATAACAATGTAATGGGAAACATCCCAGTCCAACATGGTGGGCAGGTCATGCCCTGGAGGTAGCCAATAGGGAGCGAGCCAGTCCCAATATAGGTCCATTCCTTTAGCAACTCCCCCTCTTTCTGAAGCTGATCCTTTTCACACGACCACCGAACAATTTCTCCACTTAGAACGAAGAACAAACTCCCATGGAGACGCTGGACTGAAACCTTCTGCAACTTGGAGCGGAATCTCCTCCCTCTTCCTGCATCGAAGCCATCAACTGAAAGCTGAAACAACAACCAACACCAGTAATAATACTCGCCTCCTTGTCTTTCATAGAATCTAAACCCCCATCTCACGCTAGTGGGGGGGATTAGATATTCTATGGCAAGACAGGAGGCTCATATTATGCAAGTTCAAAGCCCTTGCATTACATTCACTGCTACATGAGCAATACGCTTATGGTAAAATGCCTTAAAAGTTGACTCCCTTGACCAGTCAGCTGCTTTTAAAATCTGTTCCAAACTACCACCCAGAAAGGCTGCTTTAGAGGCCATAGCGACCCGGACTGAGTGGGGTCCAAAAGAGGAAGTGTCAACCCCCGCCTCCCGCATAACCCATTTGATCCATCTGGCCAAAGTAGAAGGGAAGAACGGCTTATGGGGTTTCCTGTAGGAAATCAGCAGCTGAGAGGTATTGGGAGGTCTAAAACCTTCAGTTTTAAGCTCAAAACATTTCAAACAATTGACCACACATAAATATCGAGGAAGTCATGCATTTAGTCCTTCGTGAGATAAAGAAAGTAACCCCCTGAGGGGTGAACATCTTATTATCCACATCCAAAGCTCTGATATCAGAGATCCTTTTAATAGACACTAGACATAGTAACATAGCAAGTTTGGCAAATAACTGCTGCAGGGACAGTTCTTCATTAAGAGGCCAGGACCTGAAGAGCTGCAGCACCATATTAACATCCCAAAGAACCGAATACTTCGGTTGTGGTGGAACCTTAATACGGATAGATTTGAGGGCCCTTCGCACCAAAAAATGCCTACCCACTGGTTCCCCTTTTACCAAAAGGTGACCGGCTGAAATAGCTGAACGAAAACCATTAACAGTCCTGTAGGCTTTCCCTTCCTTAAGCAACTCCACTAGAAAATTAACCACCTCTACAGGAGGGGCAGAAACGGGATTGAGGTGCCTAGCCACACACCAGCCAACCCATCTGTTCCATGCTGAGGAATACCCCGCCTTAGTAGAGGGCGCCCAGGAGTCCCTGATGACCGCCATAGAGTCTTGCGAAAGCCCTCTGAAGCACCAGGAAGAGCTGAAATCTTCCAAGCCATAAGGGCAAGGTGTCCCTGCAGGACCAACTCGTGAGGGAGACCCTCTGGATCCACCAGCAACAGGGATCGGGAGGGAGAAGACGGGGAATATCTATTGCCAATTCCAGAAGGGCCGGGAACCAAACCTGAGAGGGCCAAAAGGGGATAACCAGAACCAGAGACACCTCCTGTGTGCGAACTTGGACCAGAACCCGAGCTATCATGGCAAAGGGAGGAAAGGCATACCCCAACTGACCCGACCAATCCTGAAGGAAAGCGTCGGTGGCCAGAGCTAAGGGATCTGGTCTCCAACTGTAAAACCTGGGAACTTGACAATTTAGCCTCGAGGCAAACAAGTCTATCGTCAGGGGACCCCAGAGGGACGCTATGCGGACGAAAAGAGACCTGTTCAACATCCAATCGCTCCTGTCCTGCAGGTGCCTGGAGTTCCAATCTGCAACTTCGTTGCTGACTCCCGGAGGTATTCCGCTTTCAATAGAATATCCCTGTCGAGGCAAAAATGCCAAAACTCTCTTGCCAAATCCGCCAGGACTTTGGACCTGGTACCTCCCAGGTGATTGATGTATCTCACCGCAGAGATGTTGTCCATGCGGAGGAGAACACAACAATTCCCTTGATCCTTGAGGAGACTCCGAACTGCAAAGGATCCCGCTAACAACTCTAGGCAATTGATATGTAGTTGTTTCTCTGACTCCGACCATTTCCCACCTGTGGAAACCTGACCCAATCTGGCTCCCCAACCTGATCTGCTCGCATCTGACTCCAGAACGACATCCGGAGATGGGCCAAATATTGCCTTGCCATTCCAGGCCTCCATGTGCCTGAGCTACCACAGGAGTTCCAACCTGGCTTCTGGCGGCAATTCCACCATTTGGGAGTAAGAGAGACACTTGCGCAAATGCTTGGCTTTTAAGCGTTGCAGCGCTCGGTAATGTAGGGGAGCAGGGAAGATAGCCTGAATGGATGCCGACAGCATCCCCACAACTCTGGCCAACTGCCTGAGGGAGATCCTCCCTCTCATGAGGAGCAGACAAATTTCCTTCTTTATCTAGGGAAGTCTGCTGACTGGGAGAAGAAGGATGCAAAGCTTTGAATCTATATTGAAGCCCAGAAATTGGATACATTGCGTAGGCTTCAATATGGATTTTTTTACATTTATTACAAAACCTAAATTCTGTAAGAGGGTCGCAGTGAACTTCAGATGAGAACACAGAGTTTGATAATTCTGGGCTAGGAGCAACATGTCGTCCAAATAAATTATGATCCGAATCCCCCTGGATCTGAGAAGAGCCATCACAGGCCGCATGCGCTTGGTGAAACACCATGGGGCCGAGGACAGGCCAAACGGAAGGGATGCAAACTGCCACACCCGGCCCCCCATTGGAATTGAAGAAACTCCTGATGCGGGGGAAAGACGGGAACTACTAGGTAAGCGCCTTTGAGGTCCAATTTGACCATCCAGTCTGCAGGGAAAAAGGTGTCTCTGAGCAAATTAATTCCTTCCATCTTGAAGTGGTGATATACCACAAAAGAGTTGAGGGCTTTTAGGTTGATTACTGGGCGAAACCCCTGGTCCGGCTTCGTGACTAGAAAAATGGTACTCAGAAACTGAGAGGCCTTGTAAGAGGCCAGGACTACCACCCCCTTGGAGATGAGATCCCTTACCTCCACATCTATGAGGGATTGTTTGACTTCGTCGAACACCAAAGGAAGGTGAAAGGACAACTGGCAAGGTGGGGCATAGAATTTTATCTGATAACCTTGCACCGTTTGTAACACCCAAGGATCCGAAGTGAGGGCCTCCCACTGTGGAAGAAACCTGCCTAGTCTGCCACCTAGACTTTTGAGGGAAAAAACTTTTAGCACCTGAGAAAGTACCTGATGGCCCTCTTGATCTTCCGGCTCCTCTGCCGGCACGTCCTCTCCAACTCGAGTTTTGTTGTGGGTAGAACTGGTTATGTGCTCCTCGGGCAGAGGAGGTATGGTATGCGCCACGGGGCGCAAACTGGCGAGGACAGGAGGAGCCCTGGGAAAAGCGGCCGTGGAGCGGGCCCTACCTCGTCCAGCCTTGTTAAAAACCTTTGGGGCAAAGACCTTTTTTATATTAACCTGCACCTTGTCCAGCGCCGTAAATGTGTGAACATATGCTGACAAATCTTTCAGGAAAGAATCCCCAAATAAATTACCCTGAGCTGAAGGGCCACCTTCTCTCTCAGCCATGTCTACCAGTTTGGAATCCAACCTCGTTAATAATGATTTTCTCCTCTCTCTACATATGTAGGCATTAGCGTTGCCAAGCAGGCATACCGTACGTTGGATCCAACCCCTTAATGCGTCAACATCTATCGGGGTACTAGAGGACGCCGCCTTTTCTGCCATTTCAAAAATCTGCGTGACTGGACCCAGGATGTCCAACAGTCTGTCTTGACAACTACGCCACGCTTTATCGACCCCTTTCTTGGGGTCCTTCCCTTTCTGGGATAGAAAAGCCGCCATAGATTGGTCTATTTCTGGCGCTAAAGCCACCTTGTCTGCAAGCACAGGTCTGGGACACTCCGACCGCAGCTTATTACGATCCTCTTTGGGCATAGGGCGTCTTATCCAGAACTTGAGGAAAGAGGAAACCTCCTCAGAGGGCTGCCACTCGGCTGACCTGGGATGCTGTATCAGGGCAGGGTCAAAGAAAGGTACTCCGCTACCATCAAGCAGGGGCGCTTCCTGAGGGGCCACTGATGCTACCTTCTTTTTTCGCCTCTTAGGGGGCGAATCCGAATCAACTGAACTTTCTGAGGATGACACCGCAATAGGGGACTCCGCCGGCGCGAAACGCGCGTAAGCTGGACAGGGTGTGGAAGAGAAAGGTTGATGGGACTCTTCCCACCCTCTCTTTAAAATTCTCTTAGGGGAAGATATGGGCGAAATGGCCAAGGGGGGACTGAATTGTCCCTGGATATGTTTAGTTTTGGCCGTACACTTTTTAGGGGCCTGGGTTGCAACAGATGGGGCAGCATCCTGGGAGGGGTGGAAATCCGCAATGCGGGTAATTAATCTGTCAAAAGCTGACGCCAAGGTGTTATTTAAACCTGATAAGGCTGTGTCTAAAGAGGACTGAATAGCTTGAGCCACTGAAGGCTGGGTATGACAGGATTGATCCCCCACATTGTCTCCTGACCTATCACTTTTCTTGGCAGTACGCACTTGAGTGCTGGCATCAGCAGAGGAGGGGAGCACCCCCTTATCCTTGACTGCACTTGGTAGTATTCCACTCCGAAAAATATATATATAAATATATATTATGTCAATAAACAGCAGGGTAGCTGTTGTACTATGCAAGCCTAGCAGGCTGAACCCACAATCTCACAGGGTATCAAATTCAGGGGAGGGGCCACCTAGGCCTCACACAGGCAAAGCCTGCTGACTAGCAGCCAAAAGCATGCGAGCAGCGCGAGGGGAAAATATGAACATAACCCCCAAATATACAATTGCAAAATGTAAAACAGATAGAAATACAATGTACTAATAATTTCACAAAAATAAAACACCAGGCTTGAACCGCTAACCTTCAAACCAGAGTCGGCACGCTTACTGCATGTGCCAGAGACCTTGTGAAAGCGCGCGCAGTCTGTCAGAAGAAAAGCTTCCTGACACCGGCTGCCGCGTGTTGAAAGGAAAACAAAAGCACACGCCGCGGCCCTGAACAGGGACGCGCATGTGAAACAGAACGCTGAAAGCGTTCGCAACAATGTGACATCAACCAGTGTGTGTGAGGAATGCGGCGCCCTCAGGCGCGCAACCCACCAGACGCGAAGCGGGCCCAAAAATGGAACGCCACGCTCGCGTGAGGAAATGTTAATGAAATACCCAATATTAATGGAAACACACGCTTTCAAGCAAACGCCGTAATTAAATCAAACAAGATATTCAAGTAATAAATCAATGACTACAGAAAATGCCACAATGTAACAAGTACAAGCTAAGCAAACTAGAGGTGTGACTTAGCTGTGGGTCAGCAGCAAAGAAAGAGGGGGAGTTGTTAAAGGAATGGACCTATATTGGGACTGGCTCGCTCCCTATTGGCTACCTCCAGGGCATGACCTGCCCACCATGTTGGACTGGGATGTTTCCCATTACATTGTTATAACGTTGTGTTTATTGGAAAAATTTCGTGTTACAAAGTTTTTTTATTCTTTGCTGCTGTGGATCTCAGTAAAGATTGTAATGCATAATATGAGCCTCCTGTCTTGCCATAGAATTAACCTAGGTAAGCGGTCAATTCAGGATAACATCGGATATATGAGGATTTTGCAATTGGTCTGTATTCATTTTTATTTTTTGTATTGATTTGGTAATATTTAACCTTATAATATTAAAAATATACATGATTCAAAATACAATAATGTGATTTCAAAAGACTGAATAATTAATATGGAACAATGCATGCTTACACTTTATACAGAATCAATCAGAAAAAGAGTAATATAAACAAGTGAAAAAGGAGGAAGATGAGCAAATTCATGTCAAGCTAAAAATTGCAATATTAGTAATTTCAGGACGCCAATATAGCTATTTGTCATCATCCTCGGGATATAGATAGTATTAACATAGAGAAACCAATGCAATTTCAATGAGCATTTCAAAATTCAAGCAGTTCACCTTAAAACACTTCATTTGCTCAGATTAGAATCATGATAGACCTAGAACTGGCAATTCTAAGAATTTCAGCATCACCAATGTAACTGTGACATACACAAAAAAAGGAGATCCATAACGTTTCAGGTGTTAAAATGTTCAAATCAGCAAACATGTTGAAAGTGCATTTTCCGCATTTCGACAAGGGCAGTGAGTTGAAATGTGCTTTAAAGTTTCTGGTTCTGGGCTGTCCATAGAATGTCGACAAGCTCTATCGACTGGGTCCGCGTTTGACTTCGCTCCTATATGATTTCTCGTGGGCCACAGATAAAGTCTGAACTGCAGGAACAAGGTCCTATATTTCGAGACAGGGAATTTTAAAAGGTAAAGTTCAGGTTAATTCAAAGGTTTTAAAATAAAGCACCCATTCTTGAAGCGTTGATACCTTTGAGATAATTGCCACATTTGCCAGTCGTACCACCAGAGTTTATTTTTTGCTTTGGTCGGGTAGTGGATCAGTAAATTAGATGAAATGTCTGCAGATTTCATGGAGTTAACGGTTAAAGATAGCCAAGGAGAAAGAATTGTCGAATTTTGGAACCGTTAATTTAGCTATAGTTGTTAATAAGGCGTCTGATGGCAGAGCTTGCAAGAATTTCTTATAAAGTATTAGGACTTTCCATATGACAATACTACTGAGGGATATGAGACTCAGTAGTATCTTAACATTTCCATTGGTTGGCTAGAGGGTAGCCCCAAGATTTTCTTCCGAAAGAGGCCTTCAAGTATGGTCCAATATTTTGGCCCTCTATAGACTCTAGATTCGGCTCCATAGGTGATACTAGGTACCACTTTCTGTTTGTAGTAGATCAGAGTAGGTTTATATGAGATTTCCCATATTTGTTATGAAGTAGCCTAGCTTGAGATACAGCAGTTCATACCTTTGATCTTAATTCAAGGTGGTACGGGCGATCTGCTAGGTCGTTATTCGTGTTCATCCCCAAGTATCTATACTCATTAACTATTTCAACAACAGATTGCGAAATTACCCACCTAAAGCTATACATTTTATTTAGACCTGCTACTTGCACAAATTAATACTTTGGTTTTCTCCATATTAACAACTAGGTGGTTTGTCTGAGCATAGCTATGAAGGGCCAAGAGACATTTTTGGAGGCCTATCAGAGTTTTGAGAGCAGGACTAAATCCTCCACATAACAGCCATGGTAGCAAACTTAAACCCAACTTGGGGGAGTCTGAGCATCTCGCCTTGAACAGTCCAATATCAGTTATAAAAAAATTAAATAGAGTAGCAGCGAGAATGTAGCCCTGTTTCAGACCCTTCAAAGTTGGAATTGGGCAAGATAATTGGCCTTCTTGAGTTGGTCTTCCTTGGATAGAAGTGTTCAAGTAGAATTGAATAATTAGAGCGTGGATATGAGCAGGACACTTTGCTTTTTCCAGTTTATCAAATAATAATTCTCTTGAGATTGAGTCGAAGGTGGTCTTGAAATCAATAAAGGCCATATAAATGTTTTTTCCTGTAGGCTGGCTTCATTAATGAGGGATAAGGCTAGTAGGTTAATAGAGGTCCCTAAACCGGGAACAAAGCCTGTTTGAAAATTGTCCATGAGCTGTTTATCCAAGACCAAGCTTATAAAGTCTCTCAACAAAAGGCGAGCAAACATTTTACCTGGAACATCCAATAAGGCTATGGGGTGATAATTTTGGGAAGTTGCGGATCACCTTTTTTAAAAATAGGTACAATAACAATTTTTTTGCGGTAGGTGGTATTTGTCAGCTGCATAGTACCTGAGAGAATATGTTGAATAAGATATTGGCCCAAGTGGCAGGGTACGCTTTTTGCATTAAGTTTGAAAGGCCATCGGGGCTAGGGGCCCAAGAGCCACTTAATTTGGCTTTTTGGAGGAGGATATCATTGTGGTCGAACCTTAGGGTATCTGTCCTGTCTCCCAATGGTCAGTTTGAGTGAGAAGGCTATTACAAAGTCTACTATACAATTCTTTGTAATAATGTATCCAGCTGGATTCCTGCAATGCATTCATTTGAAAGGCGAGTTGGTTGTGATTCAGGGCGCTATTTATCGTTGCCCTAATTTGTCCACTGTTATTGGACGCGATCATTTTGAACATATGCTCACTATCTTTCTGCAGCAGAAGTAACTAGATCATACTGTGCAATTGCCCTCAATTTTTTTCGGAGTAAGGTCTTTTGCTTACTTAACTTAGGATCAAAGGTGTGTTTATGTCTAAAAGATGGTTTAGAGTTAACCGTTGGAGATGCCCTAAATAGACTCATAATTGTGACGTAGCGTCCCTCTGAGTTGTCTATCTCAGAAGAGCTAAGGATTCATCCGACCATCTGAAACGATTCCTTGCTCTAGTTAGGGACAATTTAACTGGGTATTAGTCAATAGAATCTGGCGGAGGTAACCACTTCCATTTGAGCAACAGAAGTTCATGATCGCTTTTAGTATAGTCTGCAATAGGATCTCAAAGTCATCGATCGGGATGTACGTTTTTCACGGAACGAAAATGTAGTCAATGGTGGTCGCTGAATTCCCTCTTTTCCATGTTGTTTTTGGGGGATGTCTCGTTTGAACGTACCATTTATCATAATCAGCTGTCTCTCTTTCATGAGAGCCAGCCATTTTTTGGCCGTATCAGTTCATTTTGATTTTTGAATCTCGATACAGTTCACATTCAGATCATCTGCAATTGATAAATGCAGAAATGACATCCCTGGACTATGCAAATCCAGCATATCAGATACTCCTTTTAGGAATAAATGGGTCGGCTATGGCTGCATGATTCCAATAGATATTAAGAAGAGCCAACTCGCCAAATGAAGTTTACAACTTCACCAGATGGTGTAGGGATTAGGTGAGGCCCAAGAAGTTAGTGAATTGTAATTTGGTCTTCATTGCCATCAAAAGGCCAGCTGACGGAGGGCCAAAAGTTCCTCTGATAACAGGCAATAAAGAGATAATGACTTTCCACACCGGGGCGTCTAAAAGACACGTTTCTTGCAACATGACGATATCAAAGGAATTGAGATTATCAGTCGTATTAAAACGAAAGTGCTTAAACTCTCTAGTATTTCAAGAAGCTAAGCTGTACAGTCGTTGGTCAAATTTGGTGGATTGTTATCTTTGGTGACTTGGTAAAGAATTTACAGGTCCCTTTGACCAAGATTGGATGGCCATTAGATTAAAATGACGGGGCTCTTCAGACGGACGTTGGGAACAGGTTAGCGGGATGTTATGAGTAGGTTCTGATTCAGCGTATTGATTTTGATTTTGACTATTTCTATGTTGGTAAATTAATTCATCATGATCTTTGCCAGTTATCTGAAGTTGAGTGTGATCTTGAGTTAGTATACAACCTAAGTGATATAACTGAGTTCTCGCTTGCCATAAGATATTCCGAATAACCCCTTATTGGATCCATGATTTTACCAGACCTGTATTAGAACTATGAACTCAAATTGAGTAATGTCATAGGATTGGACATCTTCTAAAATGTCAGCATCCCTGAACATTAACAATAGTTGGTCTGTTCAAGACATATTGGGGCATGGATTAGGCCTACATTGTAAAATCAACACGTGATTGTTTTTTGTGTCGGTAATAGGATTCAATCTTATTACAGGAGTAACATGTATTTTCTCTTGTTCAGACAGGCCTGGCTGTGCTTTATTTATTACTACGTTTGTTACTGCATTTAAGCCCAATGGGTTTATTGGTGTATTAGTGGTATGATGAACATTTGAGTAATCTAGACATGATGACTTGAAGGCAACGGAGAGTTGACAGCCTCTCGCTATATTTCTTTCCTTCTTTGCTCCGAAGTTGTGAAGCCAGATTTGGGTTGCCATAATTTGAGAGGATTCATCTCTTTATGTTCATTATTGAATCAATATTGAATTTAAGATTGGCTAACAGTGGAATTTTGGGACTGGAGAGGTTCGCTGTTAGTGACTGCGAGTTGTTCTAATCTCTCAGCTGCCTCAATGAGGTCATCTAAGGGTCAGAAACTGCATGATCTGGCTCTACAGGGTGCTCTTCAAATAGAGGTCCCGGTTTTTTGACACCTCTTTTTGATTTGACTAATCTTTTGTTTTTTATCCTTAATCTTATATTCGATAGAAAGTGCAGTTTATCCGGGGATGTTAGGATTCAAATACATTTACTGGAGCCTATTTGCATACGATTTGATGGCAAGTTTTGGTTCTTAGATTTTTTTTTCCTTCTCTTGTATAGGTTTGAGATGCTTCTAAAAATATTTTGTCTCAAAAATGTCAAAAGTAGGTTCTTGAAACCTTTGAATCAATATGAGCAGGTACACGTTCTACATCAACAATATCATCCGTTGGCTCTCATTTAGGGAGTCAACATGAATAACCATGGATTGAACTATAGGGCTTTATGCTCTTTAATGGCGAATTCAGTGAAATAAGAAAGGGAAGAGAACATTGTTATTTTTAGAGGGTTATTATGCGATTCGCTAGTGGGTAGGTATACATCAGCGGATTTGACGTAGATTTTTTTTCAGACCTAAGCTGATAAATCAATATGACAAGTCAATTTATTGTCACATGCTTTGTATAGTTTGGCCAACAAAAGTAAGGCTGTGTTCATGGCTGATAAAGTAACCTCACCTAGTGGGGTGGGATCAGTTTTAAGATTTGCCGGCCTCCTAGGAGTGGGATTAATATATGAGGATGAAGAACAAGTAGATGAATCTAAAGAGTTTCCACAACCTGATGTATGGAAATATTACGAACAGGAGGAGCTTCTTCGTCTTTTTTTTAAAACCTTTTCTTTATTGGCAAGAAGTAGCAGCCGGTACAGTGCAAATTAAAACAGTGACACACATTTCATATTGAAGTATGAATGATGAAGTATAAGTACTACAGAAGGTCATATACAGTCCCAACAGCGGTTAATTACAATAGAGGCGTGCATCATGTAGCGAGATCAGCCCCCTGATCAGGAGAAGGAGGGGATGATAAGAGCTCCAAGTCCACCTTACTGTTCAAGTAACTACAAAACTCTGTCCATATGTATTTAGGGCGAGCATTACTAGGCAGCATGTTAACATAGTCTTCTTCACAGGATTGTGTCCAGGTAAGGGCCTTCAGCCACATTTCCAGGGAGGGGGGGGGGATCTGCGCTTCCAGCATTGCAGAGTGCATTTCTTGGCCACAATCGCCGCCACATTCAAAAACTTAGCTACCCGTTTCGCTTCAGTCCCCTCCCAGAGCCCAAACAGAAGAGACAGGGGTTCAGGATCTACGCATGCATCACGAACAGTGTGGGGTGGTTCAACAGCAAGCGCCATCAACATTTTATACAAGGAGGATACGATGCCCCTACCACCAGCGGAATTGGCTATATAGCAGACCTCGTTAGGGGGGGAGGGTTCGTTCGGGTACGAAGGCCACATGTCCTGGACCGCCGCCCTAATACGGAAATATTGCAGCAGCTCAAGTGGGGATCTGGAGTGCCCCGGCCTCCACGTATCTGGGGTGATGAATTTCCCGTCAGGGAACAGGTCAGAGAATGATCTGTATCCCAGGTCCGACCAGTGGCATATGAGGAGCTTATCCTGTGTGGGGGTGAGGCCAGGGAAAGACCAGAGGGGAAGCCATTTGTAGTACGGGGGGAGCCCGAAGCAGGTGTCAGAATCTGCCGCCACGCCTTAATAGTGGAGGCCACTGGGTCAGCAGGGGCCTGCGTTTGATATGAGTGAAACAGGATCAAGGACATGACATTCACCTCCTCGGTCGCTAGGATTTCAAGTTTAACATGCGGGGGGGGGTTCCTGGTGGTAGTACCAATATGTAGCATGCTGGGCCTGGGCGGCTATCCAGTACTGGGTGAGGTCAGGAGCACTGAAGCCACCCCTCTCGTAAGGTAGGGTCATATGCTGTCACTTCCTGCGCACGGCCCCTGAATGCCAAAGAAAACGGGCACACTCCGAGTGTAGGTCCGCAAAGTATTGTTTCCCGGGCCAAAGAGGAACGTTAGCGAATACGTACAGAAGTTTAGGAACGATGATCATTTTTATTAGGGACAGTCTCCCTGATAGTGAGAGGGGGAGGTTTCACCATCTTTCCATCCTGGTATGAGCGTATTGTGCGGCAGCCCCATAGTTATCAGACAAAGAGGATTTTGAGAGGGACACCTGGACCCCTAAGTATTTGATGCCCTCGGGATCCCATTTGAGAGGGAATTCACATGCAGGCTGGAAGGTTGCAGGAGTAAGGGGAAAGATTTCTGATTTAGAGTAATTTATGGTGAAGCCCGAGAATGTGCCAATTTTGATAATTTCACGCATGATCGGGTCGAGGTGGACTGAGGGGTCTCTGATATATAAAAGCACATCATCGGCGTATAGTGATATAATTTCGGGAGTATCCCGCAGGCGAATCCCTTTGCGCACGTGGTTGTTTCGTACACTATCAGCCATGGGCTTGATGGCCATAGCAAATAACAAGTGAGAGAAAGGGCACCCCTGTCGTGTCCCCCTGTGGAGGGAGAAGGGAGCCGATAGGCGAGAGTTAACCAGGACTCTGTCCACCGGATTAGTGTATAGCAGTTTAATGCAGGACATCATATATGGGCCAATCCCCATCTTTTCCAGCACCGCCCACAGATATTGCCACGAGACCATGTTGAACGCTTTTTGGGCATCTAATGTCACGGCCACTGCGTTGGCTTGGGGGTCAATTCTAGAGATGACGTTAAACAGCCGCTGAATGTTTAAGGCAGTGGAACGGGCAGGAACAAATCCGCTCTGGTCTGGGTGAATCGGATATTTCATGATGGGGAGGAACCTGTTTGCTATGATTTTGGCGAAGATCTTGGTATCTGTATTGATAAGGGATAGAGGTCTATAAGAGCCTCACTCATCCAGAGGCTTGCCCGGCTTAGGAAGCACGGTGATGACAGCCTCACGCAGGGACCGGGGGAGGGTGGTAAGGCGCAGCGACTCCTCCCAAACCTCATGAAGGCACGGAGCGAGGAGAGCAACATGTTCCTGATAGAACTCGGCGGTCAGGCCATCTGGACCGGGGGCTTTCCCCTTAGGGAGGGCCGAAATGACAGCAGTGATCTCGTCAAGGGTGAAGGGAGCATCTAGTTGTTCTTTGGCGGCCAGGGATACAAGGGACATTGAGATGCGGTCTAGGAGGTCGTCCAACTCTTGCGGGCTGTGCTCCGGTTGCTGGGCATAAAGGGTTACATAGAAATCTGCAAAGGTCTCAAGAATGGGCCGGTCGGACCAGTGTCGCACTCTGTCGTTGTCAATGATACTATCAATTCGAGCCCTACCTCCCTCGGCCCGGGCGAGGCGGGCAAGAGTACGGCCTGGTCTCTCTCCTTCACCATACTTTCGGGCCGCAATGGGGCGGGCAAGGTATCTTATCTTGCTGTGGGCGAAGGACTCAAACGTGTCTAGTTCAGTTCTAATTTGTGCCAGTATGGGCGGAGAGGGGGTGGCCGCATATTTGCGCTCTAGCTCCCCAAGCCTGGACTCAAAACGGCGCAGAGAGTTTCTAATATCTTTCAGGACCCCAGCCTCCCTGGAGATGCACATGCCCCTGATGAAAACCTTAAAGGCCTTCCATCTCACCCCGTCCGTTGTGTCATGGCGTTTGTTGCTATCAAAAAACAAGGTGATATCTGCAAGGATGTCAGCCTTGAAGACTATAACGTGTACTGCATCAGACTTAAACCTCCAGTTAGAATGCAGAGGGAGGGCCGGGTGCAGGGCGATGTCCAGCGTGATACGGGAATGATCGGAGAGTGTGCGTGGGAGAATCTGTGAGGTGAGTGTTTTGCCCATGAGCCCCGCAGAGAGAAGGAAAAGATCAATCCTGGAATGACTGTCGTGGACGGAGGAGTAAAATGTAAACTCTTTCAACATTGGGTGGAGTACCCTCCAGGCATCCACCAGACCGGCAGTGAGCATGTGTGCATGGAGGCGGCGAGCGGCCCTGGACAATGTTCTGGGTGCAACACCGGATCTGTCCAGGTCGGAGTCCAGGATGAGATTCATATCCCCGCCCATATGCTGGGAACCCCAACATAGCCAAGGAGGATGTCAAGGATGTGGTCGAAAAAACCGGGTGCATCCATGCATGGGGCGTATGTGTTGACCAGCAGGCATTCCGCATTGGCTAGGAAACAGTGTAGGATCACATTTCTACCCTGGGCATCTATATGGCTGGTGCGAAGGGAGAACTTAACCACAGCGTTGGTTAAGTTAAGTTTTTAGGAGGAGACAACATAGTAGGGTACAGTGAGTAGGGGCTGTAGGAATAGAGGGTCCAAGTATAGGTGCCATATACCGTGGACCATACAGCTGTGACCCATGTTGCATTTCATGAAATTTCACAATGAGTTACGACAATAGGAGAATTCACAAAGGGGAAGATGCATGAGATTACAAGTAAATTGCAAATAACAGGCGTGGTAATAGTACCACAATGATTCAAGTAACAGGTGCATGGCAGGCCGGCTCAATCCTCATCAACGGGGTCACCCTCAGGGCCCGGACAGGAATATGGGACTCAATACATTTCACTGCCTCCTCAGGGACAGTGAAAAAGTACAGTTTATTACGGTGGGTGAGCTTCACCCTAGTAGGGAATAACATGGCATATTCCACCTTCCTCTCTCTGAGCATTTGTTTCACACCATTGAATTGCCTGCGCTCCATTTGAACATTGACAGAGAAGTCCGGAAAAATGCGGATGATCTGGGACTCAAGTCGCAGTTCCCCTCTTTCACGGGCCAGCCGTAGAATGTGGTCTCTATCTCTGTAGCTGAGAACCTTGGCTATAATTGGTCTGGGGAAGTCGCCTGGCTTGGGGCGAGGGGCCAATGAGAGATGGGCGCGCTCGATAGTAAAGAAAGGGGAAAGTTGAGGATCCCCTAGGAGGTCTCTCAGAAGAGCCTCGACTTGTCTCAGGAACCCCTACGATGCGGATATTATTCCTGCGGGACCTGGACTCCAAATCATCGCACTTCGCCTTGACCTGCTTCATATCTCGCACCAAGTCCGAGACCGTATTCTGGAGCACGTGTACCTCCTCAGTGGCCCCAATCCTGGTCTCGGCCTCACCCAGCCTAGTGCCATGCTGATCCAATTTGGTGCGTAGGGAGGCTACATTGGCATTTATGTCATCTAATCTTTCGTGAAATGACGCAAAGTTTTTGGCCATAGTCTCCATGAGTGACGTAAGGTCCGGCTGAGGAGAGCATGAGGAAGCATCTGAGTCGTCTTGAAGAAGGGCAGCCCCAGCTTGGTCTTGCTTGGCTAAGGTTTTGGCAAACTTGTCCATTGCTCCAGCCTTGTTGGCCCCTCGTGCTTTGCCAGACATCTTCGGGGGCACCTTGATAAGAAAGAGAATGTTTTCGTAGGAAGGCAGCAATATGGGCCCAGGGGGTTTAGAGAGGGATTTGGCCCGTAATCAGTGAATGGTCGGCAATTGCCTAGGAGGCAGAAGCAAGGAGCACCCCCGACTGGCATGCTCCGGGGCAATAAGCCAACTCAAGGGGCAAGCAAGGTGTCCGGGTGGCAGTGTGGTCCGAGGGGGACAGTATCCTGCGGCACCCGCCTCTGAGCTAGGAGGGCCCAGGCAGAGGCGGCCGGTAGTGGAGGGCAGCGTAGTCAGGGGCGCCGGGTGCACCCGGGGCATGGCGAGTAGGTGCACAGACTAGGGAGAGGCGAGTAGTGGATGCCGAGGGTGGCACCAGCAACAAGAGAGTGGTCGCAGGGGAGCCCGGTATGCTTGGGGGTCGATTCCTTCTCAAAGTGGAACAGGCGCAGGCCAGGGATGAGGCAGAGCAGGTGGGCACAATGCGCAGCGACCAGTTCCCTCACCCTCCTCACCTTGGGACCCTGCAGGTCGAAGAGTGGGTGTCCATCCGGGTAGAAGCAGGCCTAAAACCTGCAGCAGTGGGTCCAGGCAGAATCGGGCCCCTAAACTTCTGCTGGAGCCTTTAACAGGGAGGCCACGGCACAGCCCTCCACCCCAGCCGTCACAGGGGGCCAGCGACGCAGGCGGCGGAGCCGCAAAGCAGAAGTTGTCAGATTGCGTCTGTGCGGGGGCCGCTCCAGCAGCCCCCGCCGTATCCCGGAGTGTCTTCGCCGGCCCCCGGCCGGCGCCGTCACCGCCGCCCACGGGCAGGAGCGGTCTGCGAGAAAGCCACACCGGCAGACCACGCGCTCCAGCGCACCCCCACGGGGAGAGCGGGGCGCGGATGACAGCGCCGCCTCAACGGGGAGGCCTCGGCTCTGCCACCGGCCGCGGCCGTCACAGGGTTCCAGTGATGTAGGCGGCGAAGCCGCGAAGCCGGAGTGCTCAGGTGGTGTCAGCGCGGGGGCGCTCTGGCAGCCCCCGCCGTATCCCGGAGTATGGTCGCCCGCCGGGGGCTGGCGCTGTCAACGCCGCCAAAAGGCAGGAGCGGTCGGCGAGAGAGCCGCGCCGGCAGGCCATGGGCTCCGGCGCATCCCTGCAGGGAGAGCGGGGTGCGGATATCCGCACCGCTCAGGAGCAGCAGTCCATGCAGTCCAGGGAGGGAGGGCGGAGAGGGGGTAATGCCTGTGCCCCAGGCGGCCGCGCTCTAAGCCGCAGGAAAGCGAACCCTCGCGGGGCTATGGGGGGGATGGGCTGCAAACAGAGTCACGCGGCCCGGAGGTCTCCACCAGCAGCAAAGTGGCTCCGAAGGTCCGTTTTCGCCCAAAAACAGGGCAGGATGTAGCAGAGGCGATGGGCAGCAGAATTCCTGGGGTCCCAGCTCCTGTATATCCCCAGAACCGCTGATTGTGGCGGATGTGTAGCTCACGGGCCACGGAGCTTGAAAGCTAAGCGGCCATCTTGCTGGCTGCTCAAAAGCACCCCCCGGAGCCTCTTCGTCTAAACCTTCAATTGGTTGACTCAAACCAACAGGAGGGTCAGAAGCAAAATTTAAAAACAGGGAGAATCAAACCAGACCTCAGATTCATTGGATATGTGTTACAATTGATAATGGAATGATCTATGGCATGAACTTAGATTGGAGGATAGTAATGATGCGATGCCAGGCATGACAGTGGTTATGGGGCATTCACTAGACTCATTTGTATTTGATCTAGGGCAAGTCATGATTTCATACTGGTCGTGACCACTTATGGGTAATTGCTCCGCAGATATCGGAGCATTGGTCATCAGTGAGTCGGATATCTCAGTGAAATCTATCAGGGGTGTGTTGTGTTCCATAATTGTTTGCACTTGTGAGTTCAGCTGAATTGCATTCATAACTATCAATCCCCCTTAGAGATCTTGATATTACAAAAATTCCTTGTATCTGATTTTGACGGTTTGGCTCTTCTGAGTTTTTCAACATTTGAACACAGAGCATCTTTAGTCATTGGACCCTTTGGTGGCACTTCTGTTTTTAAAGTATATAAATAACTCATAATGTGGTTGATGTATTTAAATAATCACGGCTCTGTGTGCACCCCAAACAACCGCAAGATGCTAAAGCAGTAGGGACACCAGTAGCCAAAGGGCTCAGAAGCTCAGAGTCATAGGCACCAGCCGGAGTATGCTAATCGAGTAGAGTTACAGGTTCAGAGACGCCAAACAACAAGATAATACAAATAAATTAAGGCAACAAAAGCAGAGAGGCTGGCTCAAAGGAGCAATCCCACAGTCACCAGATGTGTAATTCACGGCAATACTTGGTACCACTTATAATTAATGAGCAAGGGGTAATGTCCGCTCACATGGGTGGGTGGTACGAAAAAGGTATCTTTCAGGCACCGCACAGCAGTGTAGAAAAAGAGATCTCAAGTTGATGGTATGCAATTAGATTCAAAAGTGATCACTGTGGATAGTTCATCTGAGTTACAGTTTAAAAGAGAGTATTTCCAAAAAGCAAGGAAAAACAAAATACACGCTCAATTCACTGTAAAGGAGTCATTTAAGTGGGATGCTGGGTATGTAACTTTCTTTTAGCAGAATGAAGTGAGGAATGTGGTGTTTAATCAAGATGTAATGTCCTCCAAGCTGTCCTTAGCTGGCTCAAAGGTTTAGACCACGTAAGGTACCCTGTCGGTGCACAGCTATAGATATCATACACTTAATATTAACTTATGGACGTTCTAGGTGCGGTGGAGGAAAAACAACCCTGACGCAAGGTCATAAATACAGAAAGTAGGGAGAGCGAGTCCAAAGTATGGACACTCCGTCCCCTGCACACTATAGTGCTGCAAAGGTAGCTGAAATCTTAATATGAATACATAAATATAATTCCAAACCACCAAATATTAGACTCAAACACAATGGTTTAATGATAAGACAGATGAGACTAATCTCCAAAAAAGATGATTCATGTGGAGGCCAAAGCAATTCCAATCAAATTCGGCACGTTTCAAGGGGGCTTCAACCCCTTCTTCAAGAGCAATACGTACTGCAAATTAAGAGCCAGACAATCTATTATAAATCAGCCTCAATTGATTACACACGATAAATATTGACCATGAGCTGTGAAAACCAATCATTAATCATTCTTGGTGTACCATGGTTATAGCTGGTATTTTCATGAACCAACCACCAGTGTTGCTTAAGTGATCCCATAAAGGGGGATATGCTACAAGTACTCAAGTGTGAATTTGGATCCATGCATAGAGTGCAAGCACTGAGGAATAACGGCCCCAACTCTACCTGGCCTTCCTCTAGTGTAGCGCGCCGTGTCAGCAAAACACTGCAACTCTGAAAAGCCAATGATACTGGGTATAATTTTCAGTATAGCCAATTGTTGTACAGAAAAATAATAGTTTTCAAAAAAGGTAGCAGGTGCCCCACTCCAGAAAGAACAGGCATGATAACCTGTTCTGTGGGTTTTTCCCCAATTTGAGAGTCCGTAGCCATCACTTTCTGCTCACTGTACCTTTCACAGATGGGAAATAATCATTTGCATATCAGTCTTTGTCCCGCCCACATGGGCAGTCCAGCACCGAAATGTTGCTTGATCATGGGCCTACCATCCCCCAGAGGATGGAAGAGTAGGACTAGGAGTAATGAGGAGTATCGGTACATAATGTAGGTATTACCTACATGTGCCTGTTCCTCGTCCCAGTACTTCCTTTTGAGGAATACCAATGCTGAAGATATGGGGCTTATGAGACACCACTCGTGTATGCTGTACAAACCCCATCACCAACTTTATGGTTATATGTGATCTTATGGACCACAAAAACAGAGTGGAACACAACAGAGCGTACAAAACATCGAAAAACACTCTATTTATTTATTGGGCGGTGCCCCCTTTTCCCACCCTTTTAAAGCCACCCCATGCTGATAAATTTTAACCCCTTACCCCATTACCTTTTATTTTTATTGTCTACTCTGTTATGTACCACTGTTTTGTTCGCAATAAAATGACTGGGTACCTCCTTTATTCAAGGACAACGGGCCTTCCTTCAGTGTGTGCCAGCACCCGCTGGTCTCAAACACACAGGCCACTTGACTTGACTGGAGTCATTCAACCAGTAATGTCAAATGAATGCAATAGTGTGGGCCCAGATGGCCACCATACAAATGTCCTTCAGGGGCACTCATCGGGCATCTGTCCCAGGATGTTGCCATGCCTCTGGTTGACCAACCCTGGATCCTTAGAGGCAGAGCTACCCCTGCTTCCATGAGGTACATGGGTAATGCAAATGAGTGTTCAAATCCACAGACTCATGGAAACCACAGGCTTTCTGTTGTGAAGTGCTTGCTTGTGAATGAGAGACCCTGTGATGTCACGTGGAATGTTGATGTGTGAATGAGGTATGAGTGTTCTACCTGAGGTCAGTTAAGCCTGGGTGATGTGACTCAGTGGTTATCCTTATATGTAGCTTAATGTAACTATGTAATAAAGTATATGTAAGAAGCCCAAGAAGACCCCTGAAGTTACATTATTACACTAGCGACGAGGATGGGATGAAACAAAGAACCTGCGCAAAGAAGACTGCTGAGGGGGGAGCAGCAGGGGAAGTCAAGGAACCACTGCCCCCCAAAGATAAGAAGTAAGTCCCATCACCCAGGGGTGCAGAGCGCAATGGGCATAGAAGTAAAGAAAGCCCTTGCGCAGGACCAGGGCACAAGTAAAGAGGAAGGGGCAGGCCAGCGCAGAAGCAGAGGGGTTAAGTCTTGAAGTGAAGCCCCAAATAGTAAAGCAGGCCCCAAGAAGAAGTGTTGAAGCTTGAAGTAGAAGCTGCAGCAAAGTGACTGGGGAAGTGAAGCCCCAATAGCGAAGCAGGCCCCAAATGTGTGAAGTGTGAAGCAGAGGCAGAGTGCAGTGGTATGAAGATAAGCACATGCGCTGTGATATTTTGAAGCAGCAGCAGGCTTCAAAGGACACAAGTAGAAGCAAAGCGAAGGGAGAACTAAAGTGAGGAAGAAGGTCCCCAAAATGAAGATTTGGGAAAGCAGATGCAACATGGAACCAAAGGTGTGAAGAAGTCACTGCAATGTTGAGCCCAGTGAAGTTTTCATAGTGAAGGGAGGAAGAAGTGGGAAGGACCTTTGGGCAATGAGAAATTGTTTTGTTTTGGCAGAAGCGCTATAGAGCGAAGTGAAACCACATGACTTTGGGGGATTTGGTGCAGTATAACTTCCCCAAAGTTTCTCAGGCCAGACTAAAAGAAGTGATGGCCATGAAAAAGGAGCACCATTATATGAAGCGTGTTAGGCAGAAACCTGTGCAGTTCCCTCTGGGACCACTGCAAAAGATTTAAGACTACAGGTGTTTGGCAGTAAACCCACTTGGTAGCAGTCTGTACCACACAGATTCACTTGGTAGCTGTGGCTGAGCAGTCAGACTTCCCTCAAGAAGAGTTGGGCAGTATACAGAGTATTCACAATAGGTCAAAAGAACACAGTAGAACAAGCAAACACTGACCAGAGCTTGGTGTAAAAGAGATATAATTATTTATTTAAAACCACATCTAGTAAAACACACAGGCACTAATATTTAAGCAGTTTGAAAACACGGTCACTAAAAGATATACACTCCCTTAAAAGAATATTTAGACAAGTCTACAGTAAAAGCCCCACTTATTTTCAGACAGCGTTGAGCGCTTAACGCAGATGGCACTCTAATAATTCATTTTAAAAGGGAGAGAAGAGCAGAGTATAATTTGAAACAGATCCCAACACTTTCACAAGAACACAACAAGAGAGGAAGGCAAAGTAAAACCGTGAAGTGAGTTCAGAAGGCCGGATCCACTCTAAGAGGATCAGAACGAAATGTGTCCAAGGTCACACGGTTGAAGTGCACAAAAGTCTCAAAGGTTCAGAAAGAGTTGGACCAAAAGAAAGGGACCAGTTAGATGGTCAAGGCGGCCAGCCCAGTCCAGAAGGTTAAGGGATTATTATTACCTTGTAGCAATCTTTAGAAAGGGAAGCCTGGCGGACACGGTACCTTAAAGTGGTGAGAATACTCCAGCGGGGGTAGTTGTTCCTGGCAGCAGATGCAAGTCGGTGCTTCGTCCGGGGAAGAGAGGATCTCGTCGGGGAGGAAGACAGGAGTCCGTTGCACTGCCAGGGAAGAAACCAGCCGTGGAGTTCTCAGGTCACAAAGGAGCGGTCCTTTTATTCGCGGTCCAGTGATAAGTGGCTATCCGGTTGCTGGGGTGCTTGGCACGGGCAATTCGGCCACAAGACATCCTGGGATGTGAGGAAAAGAAGGTAAACTGGTTGTGCCCACCAGTCAGGGGAAGAAGCCTCTCCAGCCGGGAGATCTTCTCTGTCGTCGGGAAGTGGTGAGTCGGTTCCGCAGGGCTCCACCGGTGGTGTCTTCGTAGCAGGTCAGCTCAGCTTCTCCCTCGTCGGATTCTCAGGTCCTGTGGCGACTTCTGAAGTTCCAGTCCCAAAAGCCCTGCTTTTATGCAGCACACCCCCATTCACTCAGCCTAGCTGTCAATCAAACATGCTAAGCTCACCACTTGGGCCAATCACACAAGAGTGCGACTTGAGGTACCAAGGTAACTCAGTCCAGGGTGCCTAAACCCCCTCCCACACCCCCTGTGGTACCCAGACAGAGTGGCACCATTTTTGGAGGCTTCTGTGGAGAATCCCGCCAAAAAGTGGAACAAAGGGCTCGACTTGGGTTGGAGTCACAGAAGAGAACACAAACGCCACTTTAGAATCGAGTTCTGGCAAAAAATACCAACCGGCGAATAAATATTAAATAAATAAACCGGCGGTATGTTCGAGGCTATGAGAATTAAATAATTAAAGTTGGTAGCCTCGAACAATGGGAAAATCCCATAGGGATATATTCGCGGTCGAATATAAAAAGTAGTATCCACTGCCACCAGCCAAAACTCGATCAGGGGGGACGGAGACGTGCCCCCTCGACTAACAGACCCTGGGGCAATCGAATTGCCCCGACCAGTACGTCCACAATATGATGGTTTGTACCGGTTTCTGTTAATAATTTGGGACTAGTAAAGCCAATGGTGACTTTACATGCCCTGGGAGACAGTAGTCAGTCCCAGGGTATGGAGTCTATGGTGGGGTGTCACTATGACACCCCTGTGTCACTGCACGGAGGGTGCGGTGTAACACACATAGTAAAAACATATGAGACCCTATGGAGTAAAGGACCCCATAGCCCATAAAACACATTAACAGTCAAAGGAACACCACAAATCATGTCCAAGAGTGGGAGGAAAAAGAGTCTCACTCTTGGAAGGAGAAAAAAAACAAACTCCAGAAATCCAGCAAAGCTGCTGCGGGACTCACTAGGTTAGGAAATTCAGCCTAAACAGAGAATTCTCCCTAACAAAGCGTCATCATATGCATGTATCTTTTAAAGTTATGAACTTTACGGATGATTTGTATTTCAGTAGTCACGTTATTAAGGCTACGTTAATGCAAGAAGATACTGAGAATATGCATATGTGGTCTACAAGTATTGGAGTTTAAAAGTTGATTGAAGCCTAACCTTTTGAGGGTTTGCAGCGATAGATGGACTTCTATGTACTTTATGTACTTTATAGAATACAGTCACTTAAGTGAGAAAGTTGGAGGTGCATGATGCATGCCTGGAGTTGCAAGAAAGAGAGCCTGAGTGGGCTAGAAGTAACTTTTTGAGGCATTTCAGGGTTATGTTGTCTAGTGCAACATGGATTTATAGAAGTTTAGAGGCATGCGCATAAAGCAAAAGTAGGATGCGCGAAAGCGGCATGGACTTTTAGAGATTCATAGATTTGCAGATTTTACTGTAATAAGATATTGAAGTTCAAAATCTCCTATTTTAGAAGTGGGTCGCCATTGTTGAAGGTTGGTATGAAGTGCAAATATACCCTAAGTGTGATAGTGTAAATATATCAGAAATGTGATAGTTGAAGTAAAGTGTAGGGATACCGTTCCCAATAGAGGAAGGTAGCGCCTTTCCTTTTTAGTGATGTGTGAAGTGAAGAGTAGGGATAGCCTCAACAATATAGGAAGGTAGAACACTCATACCTTCCTATATTGAGGAAGCTATCCCTACTCTAACCCTACTCATCAATATAGGAAGGTAGCGCACCAATCCTAAGTGAAGTGTAGGGATTGCGTTCCCAATACAGGAAGGTAGCGCCTTCTATGAGAAGTGAGTGTAGGCATAGTGTCCTTTTCAACCTGAAGTGAAGTGTAGGGATAGCGTCCCTTTCAACATGAAGTGATGAGTAGGGATAGCGTCCCTCATCAGAGTATGGATAGCGTCCCTCATCAGAGTATGGATAGCGTCCCTCATCAGAGTATGGATAGCGTCCCTCATCAGAGTAGGGATAGCGTCCCTCATCGGTGTAGGGGTAGCGTCCCTCATCGGTGTAGGGGTAGCGTCCCTCATCGGTGTAGGGGTAGCATCCCTCATCGGTGTAGGGATAGCATCCCTAAGCAGAGTAGGGATAGCATCCCTAAGCAGAGTAGGGATAGCATCCCCCAGCAATATGGGGATAGCGTCCCTGAGATATTTTCTTTAGAGCTGCATCTCTCTATAAAAAGATGCATGGTGTGGATGTCCAGTATGAGTGCCCTGTATTGTGTTGTGTTTCCCAGGCCAGTGGTGGTTGTAAAAAGGAAAAGAATGTGTTGTGATGTGTTTGTGCGTCTAGTGTGGGAAAGGAAGGAGGTGTGTTGTGTGCTTGCTTGTGAATGAGAGACCCTGTGATGTCATGTGGAATGTTGATGTGTGAATGCTGTATGAGTGTTCTACCTCAGGTCAGCTAAGCCTGGGTGATGGGACCCAGTGGTTTTCCTTATATGTAGCTTAATGTAACTATGTAATAAAGTATATGTAAGAAGCCCAAGAAGACCCCTGAAGTTACATTATTACACTTTCCTTCTCATCCGAGGCTGCATAAGTAACACATAAGCTGTCCACTTTCCAAACACCAGCAGTCCTTGCGATATATGCAAGCACTACCCTGCAGACTCCCAAGGCATGACATCTCTCCTCCGGCGAAGATTGGTTCAGAAGGAACACTGGAAGCACAATGTCCTGAGACCTGTGGAACTTTGAGGCCACTTTTGGAAGGAACCCTGGATGCATTGGCACAAACACCCTCTCACAAAGGGACAGATGAGCATGAACACTGTGAGTTTCCCTTTCATTTAAAGCAAGTATACGCTTTTTATCTCTTCACTCACACTGAGCAGGTCAGTTTCAGTAGCAACTGTGCAGGCTTCCCCAACACAAACAGAAAAGGCAAATCAGGGGAACCGCAATTCAAGCTTTAATCATGTTGGACAGGTGGCGATCAGTGCAAAGGTAGAAGATTCCCATACAGGGAACATATCAGGAATGTGTCTCACAGTAGAGTACCTCTCATATAAAACAGGTGTAACGTCTCCTTCAGTAGTGCACATTCCTAATACAGAAAAGGTATATCATGGATCTCAGTAGATCATGCGTTCCTCACATAGAACAGGAATGTTTTGAGTCTCAACAATGCAAGATTACCACCCTTGGAGCGGGTGAGTCACAACATGATATGTTCAACTTTCATAGAAAAGGAACTGCATGGGATAGAGCAATGTAAGCACCCACACTGAAGAGGTAAATTAAGGGTCTCACCACAGCAGTGCAAGCTACACTCACATATAACTGGAGCATCATAGGCCTCAGCAGTCCAACTCCCTGTCACAATGAGCATGCCCAGCATGTGCCTCATCGATCTAGCAGTGGTAGAACCACCCTCATAGAACAGGAACATTCATTTCCTCAGCAGTGCCCGTCCTCAAAGGTAAACTAACATAACATTGAACGACTAGACAAAATGTGCAGGCTAGCTCGAATCAGAAAACCTTTGCTTAGTAGGAATTCAGTAAACCATTATTGGGAGGATTTAGCCTTGGAAAACAAAATAGTTCTATACCAATTGCCAGCCACTATGCTGCTGGTTAACGTCCTAAAACATCCTGCAGAAGGGGACTTTAATATAATACAGCGTGATAAGTCACTCACGCCTTTTCATTATTTCTCTAAGGTCTGGCCATTTGATCTCCTCTTCTGTGTAGATTTAAAATTGTTAGACACACAAACAAAGCCAATTACACAGTAAAGCAAGCACGAATTGTATTGCATGTTTTGAGATTCAATAGCAGAATTGTCTTTTGATGTTTAATGAAAGTCCTCATTTCTACATTTCTTCATTACTACCTAACTGTATACCAATGTTATGATACAACACTGTGTACAGATGTTGGCTGGACAGAGTTAATGATTTGTTACTTGTATAGCACTTTTGTGAACGCTCTGTACATAAAACATATTTGCATACAATTATCACCCAACGGACGTTGGTACTCTTTTAACGACCTCGGAAAGGCTGAGGTGGCCATGCTGGGATTCAAACCTGTGTCCTACAGATTGCAGCAACATGCGCTGAACCGGCTGAGCTATCTTATCGGCTAACATCCTTCAGCGGTCAGTATACTGACTATCGACTGTGGTATAATAATCACATTGCCTAGAAGTTGGACGAACCATGCATGAAGCATTGCATAAAGTGTAATGCCTATCTGGATTATTGTTCAAATGGATTTCTAAAATCTGGCCTGGTGGAGAGATTTCAGGAGAGATTTCAGGAGGCCACCCTAATTTTAGTGAACGGGAACTCTGGGAATTGAGTCAAGCCAATCACGGTAAGCGTCGAGAAAGGTCAAGACTAGGTCTCGCGAGAGATGAGTGGGGTCAGGGGTCTGCAATGAGTCCACACAGTGAAATACACAATGATTACATTTGGACAAAAATACTCTATTTATTATAGGCCTAAAAACACACTAAGAAAATGAATCGAACAGGTAATATTGTCACGCAGCACTCTAAATATAAAACATATTTGCAGTCACTTTTGGCTATAGCAATGCATACAATTCACCTATACCTGTAAGGGAAGTAGGAAGAGGACTATATCGAATTTTGAACATACAATGTAACATAAAGAAATAAGAGTTGTCAGAATCTGAAGGATCACTATACTTTTACCACATTTCACAAAAAGTGTAAATAATTATTGTCAAGCCAGATACAATTAACTTGTAAATATTCAGCAAGATATGATGCCATAGTAAACTGAAAAGAAATGCATAAGAACGCTACGTTTATTGATATTGACTACTGGGCCTTATTCTTACTTCACTCACAATTTGCATCAGGTATAGGCCATGTCTTTCCCTTTTGTTGTGTTACTAAGGAAACTAAATGGTTTACTTAGCAAGCAAACACTTCATATTAGCTCAAATGTATTAATACATTGTATGAGTCTGCTTTTTTGTTGTCACTAACATGCATACATTAAGAACTTAACAGTGCTAGATCCCATGGGAGAGTTGTTTTGTGTTCAGGTCTTGTCTGAGTCCTGTTAGGTGTGAGAAACCTGAGGGTATTCTCACTCCTACTCCCCTTGGATTATCTATCCAGGTGGCCAGGGAAAGACCATCGCTATTGGATCCTGACCATGGGGGTGGACAAGCGAGGGAGGATCACCTGGGTGGAGGAGCCATGGGGATTGGGAGTGAGGTAACTTCAGGTGAGACATGGTATCCCCCTTATCCTCAGGATAGTCAACCTGATCTTCACCCAACCTTTATGGGCTATTATAAAAGTGTTCCATTCCATCCCCCTTTAAAACACATTCAAGTACTGAGATGATGAAGAAGCAACTAAGAGTAGTAGAGATTACCACCTCTCCCCATTTTGGTACTGGGATGAAGAAGATGCATGAAGGTCAGGCATGTAACAGTGAGTCAGGCAATAGAAATTGGTGTTTCACACCCGCAGTCCATTATTGAACCACAGGTGTATAAAAGGTAGAACTAGGAAGCTGCAAAGGGAGCGCTGGAAGAGGAGAGCAGTGGAAGGAGGAGCCGTGAGAGAGCAGAAGAAGCCAAGACATCGGGAACACCTGCTGAGTCCTTGGGGAGACTGCCGGAGGTAGAATGCAAGTCTGAGAAGCCCGGGAGAAAATGCGAACAGCCGGAGCTGTCAGACCGCATCCGCGATGCTCAGCACGATTGCTGGAGAGTGTTGCCAGAAGCGCCCGTCAAGCAGGCTTTCCCTCAGCAGGAGAGAAGCCGTGTGGAGGAACGGCAATGCCCAGGTAAGTGTCAGGGACACTTTACTCACCGGGGAGCTCCGAAAACCTGTCCATGCAATATCGGGATATGGCAACAAATGAACTACAACACATGGACAACGAAAGTAATGAAATTGATGAGTTATATTTACTAAATACTGAGCCGACTGAAATTATCCCAAATAACTTTATTGAATACCGAACTGAATGAAACCTACAAGGCTCTCCTTATTGAACAAATGAATTAAGGAAACAAGAACAAGTGCCTTTATTGATTTACCTCATTGAATAAAACGAGCAAGGATGCACTTAATTAAGCAACAGTAACCCTTATTGAATACTGAAGTAAAAGTAACTTACCTAAGGGAGAGCCACATTTATAAATGAAATTAAAATCCTTGGCAAACTGAGCTACTTATCTCAATGCAAGAAACTTTGAATAAAGCAGAATACAGATTAAACAACCTTTATGATTGTGAAGCTGTGTTTTAAGAAACTACCTGTTGACTAAACTATTGAACTTTGAAATAAACCTGGAAGTTCCTGGTTATGTGACTTGTAGTGGGAGGACCGTGTGGTCTGAAACTGCACCAAGACCAGAGAACTACTATGTTGTGAATCAAAAAGTATTGAAAGCAAATACTAGATTCCTAGTTGCGTGACCTGTAATGGGTGGACTGTGTGGTGTACAACTGCGCCACGACTGGAGAACCCCTAAATGGAATAACAAGGAAGTTTGCTGCGGTGGAAGAAGGAAGACAGACTGTGAATGTCAGCCTTGAGGAAGGTAAACCTGAGTTATAAAGTCTTGTGAAAAACCTGTCTACAGATAAAGTTTCAAGATATTTCTTTTTGTATTACATTTGAACATTGAACTTGGGAAGGAAACCCTGAAGATTGGTGCCTTGGAATTTTTAACCGGGAGCTGTATTGGACATGGGAATGGCACCCTGATTCTTGCAAAAGTGTGGAACTGTACTATCTTAAAGTCTATGTGAAGGTAAATTGAACATTGTGTTTAACTTATTGACATTTTGGAAAAAGAAGCTGAAGATTAAACCAGAGCGGGATAACCGATCAGAACTTTGTTTGAATCACTGCTTTGTTCATGGTTGACATCCCTACACCTTGCTCTGTATTAGTTGTGAGGGCAAGTATAGGATTTGGACACACAGACCTTTACGTTGAACTTACTGACTCTTATGTTCCTTAGTTTATTTAGGTAGGGATATCCCACTTTACAATAGGGCAAGTTCGGTCTTACTCCATCCAGATGTTTTCTTTAATAAAAGATTGTTCAACTTTGAATCTGTTGTCTGTGTCGCCTTCTATAATGCCAACCTCACATAGGGCAGTATTGTACATTATAGAGGAAAGTGGGCAGAATGTAGCATACCAACAGTTTTGTTGTGGTGTTATAACCTATTCATCTTGGTTGTTTGGTAGGCACTGGCTGTGAGACATCACTCTGCCATGACCCAAGTAATCCAAACTGTTTATTGCATAAACTCAACCAATCACATAACCAAACAGTACCATTCCTTCACCTCACATTTCAAGTCATACTCTTAAAATGGCATATATATATTGCGCTGCATTCAAACACCCGATTCAACAGAACTAGTTTGTTAGTTTGCTTAGTTTCCATTTTTCACCTTGCCATTTTGTATTACTTATTTAAAAAATGTGAATAGGTGCACTAAAACCAGGAAGAGCATCATGGCATTGCACAATAATAGAGCAAAGGTCATTCCATATTTGAAAGAAAACATGATATCCAATAGATCAACTGGATAGCATAAAGATAATCGTGCAAAAGAAAAAGTACATTATATGAAAATGTTTAACAAAGCAAAAACAGGTGTTCCAGAGTAACCTGAACTTTTCCTTTGTGAATATCTATGCTGCTATTGTCGTGTCCAATGCATCACACATGTTATGATGCTAAAACTGCAATACATCAATACATATTCCAATTGGCCTGCCAGTGCCCTGATATTTTAATTGGAGCTGAGCAAAAATGACAATGTATAGTTAGTCGGAATGCACTACAATTTCAATAGTATTAGTTTAATTTTATTGGTTTGGTTGTTTAACCCGGCATTTCTGGTGCTCCAGGTATATGTCCTTAGCTAAGAGGACATGAATAAAAGTGACAATGTTAGGTTCTGTGAGCTGACTCATAGAAATACCGGTGCACTCCTGGGGATAAATCCCAATAACAGGTTCTGGAATCTCCTTTATTTATGAAAATAAATGTGTATTTTTGTTTTGTGCATAAAGCAATAAATCGGAACAACCAAAAATTGTTGATGTCAAAATATGTTTTTTGTTTTGAAAATGGCAATGTGTATGTAAATTCATAAACCAATTACCCCATAGGGTATTCTTAAAAAAAAAATAGTAACCATTGTGAATACATTTGTACAAATCATTATAGACTAAATTGCCAACTGGATTTATAATTTTTGCAGGAGGTACCGGGTCTGGCGGGGCCAGTCTGGCACAGTGAAAATCACTTTGCAGGAGTCCTGCTTGATTGTTTGTATCGTCTTGTGTAGGATTGGGAAAGGCGGGAACGCGTATGTAAAGACTGGGGTGCTGCTGAGTCGGTTCCGTGGGCTATGGCCATGTGCCATGTTGAGCTTCCTTGGACAATGTTTTGGATCTTGTCCCTTCCTGCTTCCGCAGGTAATAAATAATACATTGTGGTGGTGTTATCCGTGAGGACTTTTATAGTTTGGTTTAATAGTTAGGTATTCAATAGTGCCCATCAAACCGCTCTGAGTTAGAGTATGTTTATAATGTAGGGATGTCTCCTGGGGTGTCCACAGCCCTTTGACATGTAGTTGGTTCATGTGAGCGCCCCACCCCTGGAGGGAGGAGTCTGTAACTAGTGTTTTTTTGGGAGTTGGATCCTGAAACGATTTCCCCTTGCAGACATTGACTTTGACTGCCCACCATTTGAAGCTGTGAGTGTAGTTTGAGGGGGACTTCAACCTTGTCCACCCCATGATCCGGTGGTTTGTGACCAGTTTGCTGCCAGGAACTCTTGTAGCGGTTTCGTATGAAGCCTGCAGTGAGGTACCAGTGTAACGCAAGACGCCATTGTCCCGAGTAGTTGCATGCATTGCTGCACCATTTCTACCTTGCTCGGCGTGAATGTTTTTAGCAGGGCCGTGAGGGTGTTTACTCTGTCGCTGGAGGGATGCACCCTTGGTTCTTGGGTGGAGAATCCCATTCCCAGGAATACGAGTCTCCTGGACGGCCGCAAAAAGGATTTCCTGTAGTTGATGGCGAAGCCCAATGCTTGCAATGGGTCAACCGTTGCTGCTATCGACGCTATCGCTCCCTGCTTGAATGGGGATCTTACCAGCCAGTTGTCTAAATAGACGTGGTTTCTCTGTCTGCGCAGGCAGGCCGCCACTGGCACATGACATTTTGTGAAGGTGTGCAGGGTCCATTTCAAGTCGAATGGTAGGACCCTGAACTGGTAGTGTGATTTTCCGACCATGAACCAGAGGCATTTCAGGTGCCCTGGATGGATGGATAAGAGAAAATACGCGTCCTGGAGATCCAGGGACGCAAGGTAGTCTTGGTGCTGCATTGCCTCTATGACCTGTTGTAAAGTGATCATAGCGAATTTCTGGCGCTTTATTTTAACGTTCTGAGGTTTAGAACGGGCCTCCATTTTCCGTCCGGTTTGCGGACGACGAAGTACCGGGAGGAAGCACCCCCCTGTGGGTTTTGGGGACTTTTTCTATGGCCCTTTTTTGCAGCATGAGCTGGACCTCTTTAAGGATTGTGGTCTTCTGCGCTTGTGGTTGGTGGTTTGGAGGTATGGGAAGGGGTGTTTGCTTGAACTTAAGCAGCTGCCCGTACAAGACCACATCGAGCACATATTTGTCCTTTGTTGTTCTCTCCCTTGCAGTGCGCCGTGGGTTGGGTTGTCATTGTTGTCTCTTACCCTGTTGTCCCCCTTGGGATCCGGAGGGCTGCTTTCAATGAAAATCCTTTGATTTGTGGTACCCCTGGTAAGTCCTCTTGTACCCCCTGCGAGTAGTATGTTGATTCTTTTTAGTACTGACATCCTTTGTTGTACGAGGACATGTATGTTCTCCCGGCTGCTCCCCTGAACTGACGAAAAGGTTGACTGGTTTGCCTGTCTCTGCCAGGTCCACTACCAAATTGATACCTAGATTGGAGGACTCTTCTCCTACCTTTAGGATTGCCTTTGCCTCCTTATGCTTCTCCACTGGGAGATGTTCAAGGATTGGTGCGTTCTTTTGCCACATTTCTCTATCATACCTAGCAATGACAGCTAGGGAGTTAGCTGCTTTGACTGATGTGGCCCCAATTGCTAAGACTTTTTTTTACCAAAAGCGTCCTGTTTTCGCGCTTCACTGCATTTTTGTTTTTTGGACTTAGCTTTTCGGCTAGCAGTAGCCGGGGTTGGGAAGAGAGGCGTTTTGGAGCATTTTCCTGTGGGCTGTACTTTTTCTAGGCGCCCTTTCACGGCTTGTCCTATGAATGGTCGTTTCATTGTTTTTAGCCCTTCTTGCCAGACATGGTCGAAGATGGGAATGGAGACCACTGTCTTTCTCCTCTTGCCCATATGGTCAAATAAAAAGCATTCTTTGTCGTCCTCCTTGCATGCTTCCATGACTGTCGCTGAGAACCACTCCTGCCCCTACGTATTGGTCGCAGAGCAGGAGAAGCTGGCGGGGGTGGAGAAGTTGACCTGGGTTGCGAGCGTCCTGCGGAGGGTCTTTCTAAACTCGTCCGCGATGTGAACTTGGATCTGGAAGGGGGAGGGCGTGGCTAACTAGCTATGTATTAGGACGTGCCTTCGTGTTGTGCTCCTCTTGATCCGACATATATCTGAGTGATTACGCTGAAAAACTGCTGCACGTGACTTGAAATTGTAGGATTTGGTGTCTGAACGTACAATCTGCAAGGACCCAGAGAAGTGAGTGCCTCGCGCTAATGAATCCAAAGATAGGTGACTTTGAAGGAGCCGCCGTGGGGACAAAGGGGTGCCAAGATGGCAGACAACAAAGGGTGCGTTATCATAGCCCCGAGAAGAACTGAAGGCTGCCGAAATGGTATGAACCGCCGAGACGCTGCCTGCTAGTAGAAGCGCTTGGGGGCCTCGCTCCGTTTATTGAAACAAAGTGGCAGCGTTCCCAGAGGCAAACCGAAGAAATGAATAAAAGTGCAACTGTAGCAGCGAACGGACGCCGTATGCTGCGCGGCTCCCAGCCGCTTGTGAAAGCAGCTGTGGAGGAAGAACAGTGAACGGCGGTGAACTCATCCAAGGAGGCACTGCTCGTTCCTAACATAGGTTGCAAAGAGGTGCAGCCCTGAGGTGATGACGAGGACTGGCCCTGTTGCTCCTGCAAGGACGGACGCTGCATGCTGAAGCAGCTCCTGACTGCTTATGAAGGCGGCTGTGATGAACGAACGCTGCGCTTAGAATTACAGGAGTGTGGACAGCGGTGAACACAACAAAGGAGGTGCTGCCCGTGATCAACATAGGGTGGAAGGCGGCGCAGCCCTGAGCGCCTTTAATGGTGGTTGCTTTCCTACTCTTGGAACACGGGATGCACAGTAATGAGGCCAGTTGAATGTTTGGGTCCCCTTGCACTGCTGAAGTGTGCTGCAAAAAAAGGTGCAGTGCGCAGCCTGAACCAGCATACTGTTGGAACACAGGGACACCCGGCATGGAATGTGTGAACGAATAGGGCGGACTGTAATGTCTGCTCTATCACAACAAAGGCCCACAAACTGATCCCTCTCCACTGCTGAAGTGCCCAGCAATTGCAGATGACTGGGAGCACGGGCCTCGGAAGTACGCCACTAAGAACACTGCTTAAAGGATAGACGTGGGAGGACACAGCCCACTCCAAGATCGACCTTGAGTGCAGCCTAACAAGGTAGCCCACTGGAGTCACCCAAACACCGACCTGAAGTGGGGATACCAAAGTGACACTGGAGAGTTGCTATAAAACATAACGAGATTGCAGGATGTCGGTGAAAGGGCTGAAGTCCAGGGGCAAGCAACCCACTATGGACACCTTTGCGAAGGCACAACGGGCACCTTCAACTCCAGTACAAAAGATGGGGGAGGCATCGGGGGATGACCCCCCCCCCTGAAGGAGAAAACCAACCAGTCCTAGCGGCCATAACGGACTTGAGTGCTAAGTGGGGCACGGCGATGGCCGAACTGCGGACAGCCCTAGAAAATAAAATAGATGCCATGGGAGTTGAAGTTACCTTGCTGCGGCAGGACGTTAGAGCGCTAGCACAAAGAACTAGCCGATTGGAAAGCGCAGTAAAGACCAACACTGGCAGTAAAGACCAACACTGATGTAAGCACAAACAATGTGAAGGAGGTCCATGTGCTCAAACAGCAGGTTGCCAACCTGGAAAACGGGGTGGAGGAAGCAGAAGGACGGGCGAGACGGAACAACATCCGGGTGGTCGTCCTGCCAGAAGGCCAGGACCCCACAGATTACATGGAGAACATGATCCTGCAAGGAGTGGGAGCGGACAAACACTCACAGGGATTCACAGTAAATCGAGCACATCGAGCCCTTATGAGAAAACCACGGCCTGGAGCTCCACCACGGCCAATAATTGCGAAAATCTTGAATTAAAAGGACAGGGAAAAGATTCTGGAGTAAGGGTGGGACGATAGAAAGAGCCTCTTCCAGGGTTACGGCATACCCCGACTATACTATGTTGGTGCAAAGGCAACGATCTAGTTATGTTGCGGTTAAGAGAAGACTGCGTGTGGCGCACATCAGGTACATGTTGTTGTACCCAGCAAAGCTGAAAGTACTACACAAAGGCAGAGCGATGTTCTTTGACACCCCAGAAGATGCAGCGTTGTGGTTGGATCTACAGGGCTGCCCGGCGCAAAACGAGGAGCGAGATTCCTAGGAGTACGATAAGTGAAGGTGCTACGTCATGTACCCTACGAGGGTGGGAGAGTGGGGAATCCTGGTATGGCGCCTCGAATTACTTAATAGATACGGCGTAGCCCTTGAACTTTATGACTTTATGGGACTGGAATATAGTGTGTTAAAACGCAAATGAAAACGGAAGTATTGGGCGTAGCAACTCTAAACAAATGGGAGCGACAGGATCGCACTTACTTACCCCCGAGATTTAGTAGAAAGGCGGCCAATAGGGCGGCCTCACCCTGCTGATCCGCGAGTACGGGTCTTACCAGAAAGGACTAGATGCGGGGGTGCCTGAGATCCAGGGATGCAGCTGGGCAACGGTTGGGGAGGTTGAAGTTGGGGAAGGGAGGAGGGTGGGAGAGGGGAGGGGGTGTTTGGGGTGTTTGCAGTTAAGGGGAGTTTGAATCGGGGAGCAAGCCTATATAGATTAAGATGGAACTGGGATCTGGACTGCACCGGTGTGGGGGTAGGGGGATTCTAATGGGTCATGGGGGACCTTAAAATAATTACGTGGAATGTCATGGGACTTAATAGTTCTCTTAAAAGGAACAAGGTCATGCTGTACTTGCGCAGACAAGATAGATATTGCACTGTTGCAGGAGACACACCTGACACGGGAAAAGATGGGGACGGTGGTGAAGAAATGGAAAGGGGTTGTGGTGGGCTCGACATACTCCACCTATGCTAGAGGAGTACTCCTCTGGGTGGCACCGCATGTCCCGTTTCAACAGTTGCAGGAAGTGGTGGAAACGGATGGGAGGATGGTCATATTGAGGATATTGGTGGAGAATAGAGAGATGAGCATTGTGAATACATACACCCCCAACCAAAATACGGCAGCATATTTTAGAACTCTGTGCCATAACCTCAGCATATGCATGGGTGGGGCGGTGATCTGGGGGGGGGGGAATTTTAACTGTGTGTTGGACCCCAGGGTAGACAGATCGGATGGGAAGATTGATAGGCCTGCCCCAGCAGCTAAAGCGCTGCAGACTCTAATGGACGACTTTGGTCTAGCAGATGTGTGGAGAACAAGACACCCCAAAGATAGGCAATACTCGCACTACTCTGCCCCGCAGCAATTACATACGAGGCTAGACTATGTCTTTGCTACGTCAGACGTGGTGATCGAGTGTACTCAAGCAGAATATAAAGCGAGGGTCCTTTCGGACCACTCGCCCCTGGCTATTGGGTGGCAATACTGCCCCCCCCGAGGGCAAGGATTCTGACATGGCACCTTCGGGCAGAGGCACTTAAGGATCCCGTCTTCAGGGAAGATATAAGGGAGGAGATTATAAATTATTTTGAGACAAATACGGGTAGCGTTGACTCGGCAAGCACATTATGGGAAGCCTTCAAGGTGATGATGAGAGGGGTAGCCATAGCAAAATCAAAAGGCCTACAAGGTGGGATTTTGGCTGATCTGCATGAAACAGAAAGGGAACTGGAAAGGCATTGAAGGAGGCGGGTGTAGACTTGGAACTGGTACTGAAACTGCAGCAGAAATGTGCGGAGCAATGGGAAAGGTTGTGTAACCAACTATAAAAAATACATAGAGAGACAGCATGCGGGTGGGGACAAAACAGGAAGGATTCTGGCATGGTTATATAAGAGCGAAGACCCACGATTAGAACGATTGCGAGAGAAGATGGTAGTGTAGCTGATACCCAGGAAGGAGTTAATCAGGTCTTTGCAGAATATTATAGGTTACTATATGGGGAGGAGGGGGGGTAGTAGTCTTGAGGAGATCACAGGAACACTGGAAGACATAGGACTGCCTAGGATGATTGTGGAGGAAAGATAGGAGCTGGATGCACCGATTACCTTGGAGGAGCTGGAGGAAGTGGTGAGGCAGTTGCCTACCAGTAAGACCCCAGGGTCAGACGGGTTCCCGCGCGAATTTGATAAAGTATATAAGGAGGAAGTGCTCCCCCAATGCTAGTAATGTTAAATGAAGCGTTTGAGGTGGGGCGGCTGCCGGAGTCACTCAGAGAGGCGATCATAATACCGCTTCCCAAACCTAACAAGCCTGGGCATAGTTGTGGTTCTTATAGACCTTTGTCAATGTTGAACCAGGACAGCAAGATATTGACAGCTGTCCTGGCGAACAGACTGCACAGAGTTATTGGCAAACTAATACACCCCGACCAGATGGGCTATGTCCCGAATAGGAATATAACTCATCATCGACGACTCCATCGGGTGGTTGAGTGGGGAAGCAAGAACGAGGGCGAAATGACAATTGTGTCCTTAGACGCTGTTAAGGCCTTTGATTCAGTCAAGTGGCCATGGCTGCTTGCCGCCTTAGCGAGCTACGGAATGGGGCCTGGATACATAAGGTGGGCAAAGATGCTATATAGTGAACCGTTAGCTAGGGTCAGAACAGGATCGGTGATATCTGAAAGATGGCAACTAAGTAGAGGCACCAGACAAGGGTGCCCATGGTCCCCAATGCTCTATATATTAGCCTTGGAGCCCTTAGCAATATACCTTAGGCAACAATATGACACTATAGGTATCGAGGTAGGTGGAGAACGACACCTGATTTCCTTGTATGCCGATGACATGCTGCTGTACCTGAGGTATACGGAAGAAAATCTCCAGTACATACTAGAAGTGATGGATAAATATGCGGGGCTGTCTGGCATAGGGGTGAATCCCCAAAAATCTAGTATCTTCCCGCTGGGTAGTTATAAGGGAATTCCTATGGGGAGGTTACCGGTGCTACAAACACCATGGGCGGTTAGCACATTTAGGTATTTTGGGATAGACGTGTACCACACGGTGGAAGAGGAGCACAGACACAATACCGAGAGAGCCATTGAGAGAATTGAGAAGTGCATGAAATTCTGGGAGAAGTTGCCCCTAGCAATGCTGGGACATGGAGCAATGCTCAAGATAGTGGTCCTGCCCAGGCTCCTGTGCTATTTCGGGAATATTCCATATCTGATACCCAAGAAATTTTTCACCAAACTGAATAGCATGTGTAGGGATTTCCTTTGGTATGGTACCCGAAACAGAGTGGCATTATGGAAGCTGCAGAACATGTATGAAAAAAGGGGAATAAAACTGCCCAATTATGGTGGTCTATTATGTAGCGAGCCAACTGCAATATATAGCTAAATGGCTCTCAGATGAACTGACCCCCGAATCTAGGTTGTTTGGACGCGATTGTGCCCCATTTTATCTGAAAGAATTGATCTGGCTGCCCAAGACAGAAATGGAAGGGCGCCCCAAGATGATGAAGCTCGGGTGGGAGATGTGGCGCCGAGCGTGCCAGATGATGGAAAACCCATTCCCATGCTCCCCGCAGGTACCACTAGTCTCACTGGCGAAGGGAGATGAGCAGCTGAGGATGATACTTAGGAACCACTGGGAGGCGGTTGGGGTGGTGACAATGGGGGATATTTTGCGGGAGGAGGCCATCATAGAGTTTGAGGTGCTGGGGGAGGAGACGGGGTTACACATGGGCCAGTATATTACATATCACAGGATGGTCCAGAGAATTAGGAACACATGGCCTGAAACGGTACTGGAGGGAGAACCAGATGCTACTGTGGACATGATATATGATATGACAGAGGGGGGGCATGAGATCTCCAGACTGTATGAGATGATGATGTCCAAGGTCGGGAAGGAGGTAACACAATTGAGACTAGATTGGGAGGCGGAAGTGGGCGCCCTGCTAGAAGATGGGATGTGGGAGCGTGCTCTGGGATACCACAAGAAGGTGTCAAGGACACGAGACTGAAACAGATACAGCTATATATTACGCATAGAGCATACATGACACCAGAAAGGATATCCAGGTTCAAGGATGCTGGGAGACCAGCATGTCCCAAATGTGATGAAGAAAAGACCGGCATGGTGCACATGTTCTGGGCATGTCCAGTAATTGAGCGTTTCTGGGGTGAAGTAGCACAAAAGCTAGAGGGAAAGGGGGTCACGATGGTTGTAAATACGGCTTGGGCTTGTTTGCTAGGGGGGATTCCCCAGATCGCAGAAACTTAAGCATGTTATTAAATTGAAAGATTTAGCATATGTGCTCGCAAAAAGGATTTCCATGGGATGGAAGACATGTCATAAGCCACGGGTGGAGGTGTGGTGGAAGGATTTGCAGAAGTGGGCGGAGGCAGAAACCATGGTATGGCAAGAGGCGAGCAATGTTGGGGATGAGGAGGAGGCAGGAAGCTTGATGGCATGGACATCGTTAATAGCGGAATTGTTTGGAACGGTATAAGACCTGACAGGATCCACGGAGAGTGGAACCCCACCACGCGAGGCAGATACAGAATGAGTGGAACAAGTAGGCTCGTAAAGGGGGGTGGGATGGGGGAAGCAGTTACCAAAATAAACCGATGAACATTTGTATTGTTGATGCATACACTGCGTGTGTGGTTTGTATTGTTTTGTTTGAATAAATCAATAAAAAAAGTGTAAAAAGAAAAACTTGGGTCTGGAAGGGGAGGACCTTGTAGACCTTCCCCACGAAGGGGGGAATGGGCCTGATTGGGGATTGCTATGTTACTCGCAAGACACTTCTCGGGTGTCCCACTATTCCTCTTCTCAGCGTTCGAGACCAGCCTCGCTGTCGTCTTCCGAAGCCTTGGACCAGTTCTCCACGCTTCAATGTGGCCTCCTCGGTCGCATAGTTCCTCTGGTCGTATCACAGCTTTCAACTTGCCATAACCACACAGGCCGTTGCCGGATGGGTCAGGGGATGACGAAGAACATAGTCCGTCTTTGCTGTTCAATTTAAATAGCGTTCCTTGCAATTAACAGCTGGTCTAGTTTTCGTCCCGCTCAATTGCAGCGTTTTTGAGCGTTTCTTCGTCTCATTACTTTTGTCAACACATAGTTTTGGAGGTGATCTTATGTTGTTAAGATTTGGGCGTTATCATCATCTTGTGTCCTGGAATTTTATAGGGGTTGTGCCTCTGAATTGCGTCCTTATGCCCAGGGGAGGAGTCCCTCCCTATGAGATACTCCAGCATGTTACCACCACTAGGGGGACTATTGGTTAGCTGCCTCACCTCCATACGCATGGAGAAGGGATTTCCCCCTGGGTGGAAGTGACGCTGCCTGAAGGATTGTGACAACTGTTATTCCCTCAGTTTAATGCGGGTGGGTAATCTGCTTTTGTGCTATCATTCCTTTAAGCTTGCTTACAGTGTCAGTGTGCTCTGGTGCGGCCATAATGCATCATGTTGGTGCTACATGAAACAACTAAACAAATGTGTACTCTGTTCTGATCAGCATCATCACCTGCTTGGCCCTCTTCCTCGCCCCAGTCCTTGCAACATGAGGCTCCTGCCTGGTTTTTGTTCCAGCTAAAACTTCCCTTAATCTTCCCCTTTTGGGTGGGGTGCCCCTGGCCCCTCCCCTGAGGAAGGGAGGAGAGAAAGGCCAACCCACCAATCATATTTCTGGTTTCTCTTGTGAAGACTGGTGTGAGCTTCTGATTTGGAGGCCTTGTTTCTTCCCTTTCCATTTCTGTGAGCCTCTGCCTTTTGCCTGTTCTGGATGCAGGGGGCAAGATGAGCAGACTGGGGGAACAGTAAGACGCCCTGCTTAATTGGGTGCAGGTTTGAGCCCCACTGGTTTTGGGACCGTTGTGCCGCTGCACATTGTTGAGAAGCACTCCCCAACCCTCGGCGGACACCTGCCATTGACTGGTGCCAAATCAACGCAGTGGTAGGGGTACATTAGGAACCTCATGATCCTGCAGGTAAGATTGTGTGACAGCCAGTATGTCGTTTAGGCAGTTCTTGTCCTAATTGCTTATTTTCCAAGATGGAAAAGAGCTGTTGTACCCTCTGTTTTAGAAGGGGAATAGATCTAGACCCCTCAGCAGAAGGAAATTGAAGGGACACAGGAGCACGGATAATCACTCCAGGATGCCTTCTTATAGAAGTCCCATGAGGGATGTAGGAAGCTCTCACAGGGGCAATCTTCCGCCTGGTGAGCCTACTCTGACTGTCAATATCTCTGCAGAAGAGCTCAGGGCCATGATAATAGAGAATGCCAGCACACCCATTAGTTTTATTTTTACATTTGTTTAGCGTCCAGACTCAGAAGTGTCATAGCACTTGTACAGGAATCATGATGGCCGAACAGTCAAAAACAGTAGATGCAAGTGAATACAATAGGTGTGCTCATTTAAGTTATACACATTTATTAGAAAGCCAGGTTTTCAATAATTTTTGAAATGTTGGAAGTGAAAGTTTGTTTCTGATGTGGTCGGGGAGAGTGTTCCAGAGGGTAGGGGCAGTCACGCAGAAGCTGGTGCCCCCTGCTCACTTGCGTTTTGAAACTGGGGTTGAGTAAAGAGCGGCTAGAAGAGGACCGTAGGCATTGGGTTACTGGTTTGGTCACAATGCGGGGAATGAGGTAGAATGGGGTGTTCTGGTGGAGACAACGGTGCATTAGCACACATATTTTAAAGTCAATTTGTGCTTTTATTGGTAGCCAATGGACTTTGCTTCTTAACTGCTGTAATGTGGTCAGAGATTTGTAGGCATAGTGCAGCTCTTAGAGCCTTATTTTGAAGGAGTTGAAGCTTTGCCAAGTTCTTGGCGGATGTGCCGGAGAACAGAACGTAGCAATAGTCGAGCTTGCTACCAATGATGGCCTGTGCAAGAGGGAGGCAGTTGGAGGGTGAAATACATTTCCTGCTCAGGGCGATGAGCTGGCTGTGGAGGAGGACAGCGCATTTATGTGGTGCGACATGTTGAAGTTCTGCTTAAAGGTAGACGTCTTGACGTGCTTGGGAGACCTGGAAGGTGCTTCCATCAATGATGATAAAGGAGGAGTAGGACGGGTCTAGGGAACGTAGTCGGCGAGGGTAGCCCACAATGAGAAGCTTGGTGTTCTCTTCTTTGAGGCATAGGTTGTGGGCTGACATCCAATTCTGGATGACACTGTAAGTTTGGTTGATAACTTCAATGTCGGGGTGCAGTTTATTGTGATCGGCAGGAGGACTTGTGTGTCATCTGCAAAGTTTGTGTACGGGACACCCAGGGCATCAAGGTGATCAAAGAGGGGTTTGGTGTAGATATTGTACAATGCTGGGGATATGCAGGAGCCTTGGGGAACACAGCAAGGGATAGGGGTGGGTTCCGCAGAAAAGTTGCCTATGAAGACTTTGGAGGTGCGCTCCCTCAAGGATTTGATTCAGTGAACTACCTGGTGGGAGAAGTGGTTTGTGAGGAGTTGATGGCAGAGGACATCATGGTGTAGGAGGTTGAGTCCCGCTGACTGGTCTAAGAGGCGAAGAATGGCTAGGTTGTCGGAGTCGTGGGTGAGGTTAAGTTAGATTTTTAAGATCACAGAGGGCTGTTTCAGTGCTGTGTTTGGGTCTGAATCCAGACTGTCTGGCGCCTAGAAGCTGATATTGTTCGAGGTAGTTTTGAATTTGGGAGTAGGCAACGCAGTCTAGGATTTTGGGAAGGAAGGGGACAGTGGTAATGGTTGGTAGTTGGTGGGGAGGGTGGGATCGAGGGAGGGTTTTTTTTGATGAGGGGGAAACCCATGCTGTTTTTGTTTAAGGCAGGTGGGAATGTTGGAGAAAAAGGAGGCATTGACAAAATCGGCTAGCTCCGGAGCAAGAGTGGCTGCGCAGAGTTGGATAATGTTGGCCGGGCAGGCATCACCTCTAAAGTTTTAGGTATTGGATTGTGGTGGTGATGCCCTCCTTGGAGATGGCTGTAAAATGGAATTGCGGGGTGGGTGGTTGCAGGGGTTGGGGGACTGAGGTGGCTCGGTAGCGGGAGGGGATTTGGGGAGAAGTTGCTGCTTGGAGATGATTTTGTCTTGTAGTTTGTCAATTTTGTTGGCAAGGGCTGCTTGAATGGTGAGCACCAAGCTTTGTGAACGTGGCTGCGGTTTGGGGTGGGGGTTCAAGTTCTTTATGTATGGTGAATAGTTTTCAGGGGCTGGAGCTGGCTTTGGTAATTCTTGTGCTGAAGGAATTGGCTTTAGTTGAAATAAGGGTTTTCTGAAGGTTTTAGCGTGGGAGCGGAATGACTGAAGGTGGAGTGGTGTCTTATTCTCCAAGCATGCTCTTAGCGTGCCTTAGCTGGCGTAGGGAAGTGAGGTTTTGTGAGAATCAGGAGTTGTCTTTTCTGTCTGGTTTAAGGACTCTAGGTTTGAGGGGACATGTTGGTCAATGGTCTGTGCGAGGGCAGTGAGGATCATTGAAGCCAGGGCTTGTGGGTCAACACATATCCGTGTTTTTGGAGAGGTGTTTCAACAGTGTGGGTGCTAGGCAGGCTTCAGTGATTCTGCACGTGTTGCGGGAGAGGATGGCCGGGAGTCTGGTGTATGGTTTGCGTGGTGTTTGGGTGTGTGTTACGCAGAAGTTGGTGACCAAGTGGCCAGACCAGGCACAGGCATTATGGAGGTGATAGAGAGAGTGGTATTCAAGGAGATGTAAGGAAGGCATGGTATCAACAGTGAGTCAAACACAAGTGACCGCAGTACAAGGGTGTTTATTGAACGGTTTGAAAAACACCTATCTAATCCTAAATCTACAGATGGGAGCAAGCTACTACCATCAAATAATAACGCAGTCCTAGTAGTGTCTTGTCAAAATGAAAGGGGCTATAATAATAAACCAATTGCCAATCCTTACCTCTAAATACGGATAGTGTGGGAAACAATGTTACGAAAAAGAAATAAGTGTTAACAAAATGCTATGTCAGGATGTTAAGGCCGTTGGCCTCCCTTCCCCACCTTTTCATCACGGGACAAGGTGGTACACTCGAGTTTAGCACATTCTCTGGCTTCTCTAGCATGAAGATACAGTTCAATCATTAGCATCAGGGCTTCTGTGTCTAAGTCTCTGTGCCTTTCAAAGTATCTTCATTCAGAGGGTCTGATGCGACCAATGATTTTTTTTTTTCCTCTTTCAGATTTTCACAAGTACTCAATTTCTTAGGCGATTCACTATTCACCTCGGATCCCCCTCAGCTGGGCTCAGATCGTCTCAACACAATGTTCGTAAATTATTTATGCATTCAATTTCTCATAGGATATTCTTTCTCGGGTAACTCACGGTTCACCGCGGATCCCCTCATCCGGTCTCAGATCTCGGTTCCCCCTCATCGGGGCTCAGACCTCGGATCCTCCACAGTTAGGCTCAGATCTCGGATCCCCCTCAGACGGGCTCAGATCCCTTTTAACACAATGTCCAATTAGCCTCCCTCTGCCGCGCTCGGACTAACTTCATATACTTTTTCATCAACTTTCGAAGAGTTTCGAATGTGCATGGGATTTTGCTTGACCTGTGCAGGACTACTTTGATTTAAGTTCTTTATCACTCTTCACATTTGCCACCTTTCAACTGGATACCTAACAGACGTGCTGAATCACTCTGTCTACGGTATCGTATCTTGGCTTCAAAGTTCAGTCGCTCATCTGCTGTTTAATTGTGTTTGCATTGCTTGCCAGATACGATTCAAACACTGTTCTCTTCAGTTTTCACTATACAGTGTTGCCACATGCAACCTTGGCTTCAACACAGATTGGTCTGGTGTCAGTCTCCCCAACTCACCGGCTGTACTGACTTCACTGGTGCTGCTTTGTTGTAGGAGCCAAGGACAGTACCACACTGGTAAACAATTCTCCCCAACTTGACTATCAACGTGGGAGAGCCCCGTGTATCTCCAGCACACATTGTAGGATTCTTCAGCCTTGATTCCTGGTCTTACGTTTCGTATTCTCGAAGGTTCATGAAAGTAACGATCTTTTGTTGAAAAAGTCAAGGTCACCCCCCCCCCCCCCACCCCTTGCAATCCTCTTCGGTTTTGCCGTCTTTCGCCTTGTATTAAACTGCCATCTTGGAACTGCTGATTTCTCCTGTGCTTTGCCGTGCACAGAGTGTGCTTTCGTGCTCCACCTTTTATCTGTGTGGGGAAGTGTGATGGATGTCAGGTGTGTGTAATGGTCAGTAATTGCTCACCCTGCCTGACCATTGTGTTGGGACATGTCAGGTATACGGGTCGGTTGTTAGTCCTTTTTCTCTCGTAGTGAGCTGTCTGTGAGTAAATGTTGGTGTTGGGAAAGGGGGTTGGGGGATTAAGTTCCTGAGTATCCTACTTGGTAGGATGAAGTAAAGGTGTTTATAGGGAAAGGGATACCGCCTCTCGCCATCCAGTGTCCCACTTCCACTCCCCGAAGACCGCTCAACCAGGTGATCCTCCCGCACTGGTCCACCCCCAGGAACTGGATCCAAAAGTGATGGCCGTGGCCTGGACACCTGGATGACAGATCCCCGGGGACTAGCGGGTGAGACACCTTCAGATTTCTTAGAGAGTAGTGTATTCCTGATATACCTTGTGCTCCCTACCTCTGGTGTTTAGGATTTAACATCTTCTCACAGAGAGTACCCAGCCGAGGGTGTGTCCTTTTGAGTGAGTAAGGAAGTGGATAAATTGGGTTACGATTAGCTCTGAGAGTGCTTTTGCTAGGTCATTGGCTGTAGGCAAGATTAAAATCCCCTAGTACAAGGAATTTGGTTGCTTTTTTGGTGAGGGGGATGTCGAGGTCTGTAAAATTAGCATGGTTGGGCTGGCAGTATACAATGAGGAAGTTGATGGTGGTTTGAGGGTTTATCAGGGGAGAAGTTCGGAACCTGGTTGCGACGGTGGGGGGGATGTATGGGTATCTCCCTAAAGACAAGTGGGGTTTTGCAGATGAGGGCAACACCAACTCGCACTTTTTCTCTTGTGCCGTCTCTGAGGATGGCGTAGTTGGGATGGAAGGCGAGAGAGAGAGAGAGAGAGAGAGAGAGGGTCGTTCCTGCTGCACTGTGTATCCATGTTTCCATTACTGTCGGGAAGTCAAGGTGGTGTTCCTCAATGAGGTTGAGGATATTAGTGGCATGGGTGCAGAGGAAGCATGTATTAATTGGGGCTTAGTTGAACGTTAGGTACATTAGGTTGTTGTCTAGTGGAGTGTGCTCTGCTGGGGTTCGAGCGGAGAATCGAGCGGTCCTTTCAATCCCCAAAATTGAGTCAGTCTTGGGGGGGGCTTGGGAGGATTCCTGTGGTGGCATTCTGGAGCTGAGTCTAGCTTTTCTCAGGGCATAGAGACATGGCTGAGTGCACGGTGTGCGAGTGTCGGGCAAAGCGGTGGGGGGGGCAGCAGTAGGTGGGTGCAGTAAGGAACTCATGGTGGCAACAAGTAAGACAGACACAAGTAATCACTGTACAAGGGTATTTATTGAACAATTAATGCAGGGTGGAAAAACGCCTATACTCCTACGTCCCGTCCCCTTTCCTCCATACTTATGGGACATCTCTCCGTCCTGTGGGACGGGACCGGAGCACTTTGTAAAAAGCATCCAAAAAATGTTTTCAAAATGTTGTCTTTCCTCTCTTTCTTCCGCGGGGCCCGGCACGCGGCAGTAACCCCGCCCACCTTGGCTCTGCCCACGCATTGCCCATCAGTCCTTTTCTCTGCTTGATCGGGACTGAACGCACTTCCATCCGCGGAAGATTTTTCTTCACTTTTTTCCTCTGGCTCCCGCTAGTGATCGTGTACTAGTCTGTCAATGTCGTTCAAACTAGACTTTCCTGATTGTTCATCGTGTCACTGACGCTTCGCGAGGGCGGATCACCATCCTCTTTGTTTGTTTGTTTGGGTCCGGATCACCGTTGGGACTCCTGTTTTTACTGTGACTCCCTTTTGGTCCGGGCTCTTCAGCGTCGGTTGGAGTGGTGGAAGGAGGTGTTCTGACGAACTCCCCCGTCGCATTTTCAAGAGTTTATCGATGAAAAGAAGCGCCTGGTAAGTTCTTCTCTTTTCAGAGCACCCCGGCTGGGAGACACCTTTCCGGGTTCTTCCAGAGCCGGGAGGGGCATTGAATGCTCCGTCACCGGGGATTGCCCCGAGGTGCCCGTGGGGCCTAATCATTCTACCATAGTTTTCTCCGAGGGTCTCCGTAAGGGGCCTGTGAATACCGGAGTAGGCTCCGAGGGCCTTCTATGGGGGCTGCTTGTAGACCCAGTTCTACTGAGTCGTGGGGTACCGGAGCTCGCTCTGAGGCCTCTCTTTCGGCTTCCCTCAAAAATAAGACCGGGGTGCGTCCTGAGGCCTTGGTTGGGCTTGGTGTTATCGAACAGATGTTCAAGGCCCACGCTAGTAAGGTTGTTACAGGACCAGGGTCCGAGGTCCCTTGTGCAGAGGCTAAAGTTACCAACTCTTCTGAGAGGTCTGGCAAGACCTTATCGGTGAAGGCTGTTTCTCACCGTTCCCGCTCTTGCGGCGACACCAGATCTGTTGAAGGGGCAAAGAAGGAAAGTTCTTCTTTTACCGGCAGCGTAGAGGTCCTTCCTGGGAAGGCTAATTTGGCAGTTGGTATGTCGCAGAAACATTCCAGGCCTCATAGTACCAGCTCTGCCGAGGTTCCTTATGTTAAGGCTAAACTTAAGACCCCTGATCCACTGACGGGAACCCCTGCCTCACTTCCTAACGTACCGCAGTTCCCCTTAGGTGAGGACAAAATGGCGGCCATTCCTGCCACAACCGCGGTGGCCATTTTGGGTGCTACCCCTACAACTAAACCATCGGCCTCAGGTGTAGGGCTTAGCCCAGCGGGTTAACATAGGGTTCCTTGTGTGCATCCTTATCGGCCAGTCTATGATTAGAACACTCTGATGCCCCTACCGCACAATGTTTCATTGCCTGCGGGGTCGGCACCTTTGATTTTCGTGGATATGTCGGGTGATGGGCCTTTGTGGCAACCTTCCCCGTTACGTCCCTGGAATTATCCTCCTCATGAGAGGCCTCCTCCAGTTCCAAAGCGGTCCTCAGCGGAAGCCTTTTTTGGCAAATTTCAGACGCTTATGCCCTGAGGGAATATTTCAAAGGGCTTTTCAGAGAAATGTGTCCACCTGCGCCTCCGGCTCCACCCGTTCCTCCGGTGATTGCACCGACACCCCCTTTGCCTACGGTGCCTTCTCCTACTCTCCCGCCTTTGCCTCCATTGTCCCCTGTGGACAAGGCAGTGCCTGACACGGCGCAGCAGGATACTGACCTGTCCTATGACACGCAGGGCGATCAGGACAACGAGGACCTGCCCCGCTCTATTAGAGCTTTTCATGACAGGGTACTGGACATGTGCTTCTTGGTTGTTCTGGTGCCCGAGGCACCTTCTCTGCAGGAGGGCATGCTTTCTGGGGCATTCACCCGGTCTCCTCTGGAGCGTACCAGCCTGTTCTTGCAGAAGGACGTTCTGGCCGAGGTCCGCAGGGTCTGGGAAAAGCCACACTCTGGACTTTTCGTCAATAAGAAAATTGACACGCGATACAGGCTGCATTCTTCAGAAGAGGTGGCCCTGTTTTCTTGTCCGCCCCCTCCTCCACAGTGGTGGCTGCGGCCACGTTACAGTCCAGGCTTGCTGCATCCTCTTCTACGACGGCTACTCAGGTTCTGGGGAAGGAGGACACGCTCCTTGACTCCCTTGGAAGGAAGATTTTCGCCAACTCGGCCTTGCAGCTCTGGCAGGCCAATGCCGAACTGGTGTTAGCAGGGGCTAATATGCGGATGTGGAAAGGTCTGACAGAGTTTGAAGAGTTCATCCCGGTCGAGAAGCTGGAAGACTTTAAAGCGGGGTTATCTGATGCCAGGGTCTTGGCCCAGGATCTCCTGGAGGCTGCGGGTCATCTCGTAGACACCTCGGCTCGGGGCCTTTTGCTGGGGGTTGATACCTCACGTCAGGCGTGGCTGCATGCCACCAAATTCTCGAAGGAAGTACAGGACAATGTGTTAGACCTTCCGTTTGATGGTAAGGAGCTCTTTCATTCTACAATAGATGTAGAGCTGACCAAGACGAAGGATAGCACTTGGACAGCTAAGCCCTTGTCGGTCCTTGTTAAGACTCCTTTTAAAGCACAGAGGCCATTGTCGCAAAGTCGACCCTCCTCTGGCTTTAGGGGCTTCCTAGACCGGAAATCTCGCAGAGTGGATACCCCTTCGGGGAACAACCGCCGGAGACAACAACGGACTCGGTTCTTCTCCCGCTCCTCATCCTCCTCCTCAGGAGGTAACACAACTAAAAAACCTGCAAAATGAGGGTTCTCCGCGCTCGCACGAGACCCCGGTGGGAGGACGCATTGCGTCTCATTGGGAGGCGTGGCAGACCATCACCGAAGACAGATGGGTCTTGTCAGTCGCTCGGGCGCGCTTCTGCTTACCCCTACCCTACCTTCCAACCCTCCTTTTCAGCTGTCGGGCTCGCCCTCCCTCAAAGCCGAGGTTCAGAAACTTCTCGACCTCAGAGCTGTAGAACCCGTTCCCCTCGGGGAGCGAGGGGAGGGTTTCTACTCCTGGCTGTTTACGGTGCCCAAACCCAACCAGGCTGTCCTAGGCACTATCCTAGACCTTTCCCATTTCAATATTTTCCTACCTCAAGAGAAATTCAAGATGATCACGCCCGGCCAGATACGGTCTTCTTTGAAGATGGGTGATTGCCTCAGCGTGGTGGACCTTCAGGATGCGTACATACATATTCTGACTTGGAATCCACACAGGAGATATCTCCGTTTCTCTTTGGGAGAGGAGCACTTCCAGTTTCGAGTGCTTCCTTTTGGCCTCAGCACCACGCCACGTGTCTTCACAAAAATGATGCCTGTGATTACGGCCTATCTTCGTCTGCAGGGTATCCATGTGTATCCGTATTTGGACGACTGGCTATAACCCAGTCCTTGCCCGTTGAAAGCTGCGTGCAATCTTCAGTCTCTCCTTCAGCTCCTGTTCCATTTTGGGCTGTTTGTGAACTGGCGGAAATCTTCCATGACGGTCTCGCAGGAGTTGCTTTTCCTGGGTTTTTGCTGGAACACGATCGACTGCAGAGTGTACCTGACCGTCGACAGAATGGCGGATCTGTTGGCCGCGTGTCAGATGTTTGCGCAGTCGGAGAGCATGTCGGCCTGGTGGTTCCAGAGGCTTCTGGGCCTCATGGCCTTGTGCGTGTTTGCTCTTCCTCTTGCCCGTCTCAAGATGAGGTGGACTCAGATGGCTCTTCAGAGTTCTTGGCGTCAGGCTGTGGACCCGGATTACACGTTGATAATGATTCCGGCTTCCATGAGAGTGGACCTGGAGTGGTGGTCATCTCTCAGCAACCTATCGGTGGGTGCGGGGTTCCAGGACCCAGCCCCTACGGTGACGATCACGATCACGACGGACTCCTCCCTTCTGGGGTGGGGTGCGACGTTGGATCTTCTTCAGGTCTCGGATCTCTGGTCACCTCAGGACAAGCTCCTCCACATAAATCATCTTGAGCTTCTGCCGATCTTCCTAGCGCTCAGGGCGTTCAGACCGATCATAGCCAACAAGGTGGTCCGCATACGTACGGACAATGTGGTGTCGATGTATTACATCAACAAGCAAGGGGGAACCAAGTCTCCCCCCCCTCTCGTGGACCTGTCCATCCAGATTTGGGAGTGGGCTGTACTTCATGGTGTTTGGCTGCTTGCAGTGCACATCCCGGGCCAGCTGAATGTCACAGCGGATGCCCTCAGCCTGCAGACAGTGGTCAGCTACGAGTGGCAATTAAAGGCGGAGGTCCTCTCAGGGATTTTCCTGCATTGGGGCACACCGGAAGTGGACCTCTTCGCTACGGCTGTAAACGAGAAGCTTCCTCAGTATGCCTCCAGAGGGGGGCTGGGTGTCTCCTCTCTGGGGGATGCTCTCGAGATTCCATGGCACAACATGAGAGGTTACGCCTTCCCGCCTCTGCCTCTAGTTCACCAAGCAATCTGGAAGTTGAAGAACTTGGTGAACTGTTCCCTTCTACTCATAGCCCCGTGGTGACCGGCCAGGTTTTGGTTCTCAGAACTTGAACACCTGTCGGTGTACCCACCGATTAGGTTACCAGTGACCCCCAATCTTCTTCAGGGGGAGCAGCAGCTGTGCCATCCCTCCCCACAATCGCTAAGCTTGGCGGCATGGTGCCTGAGTTCAAGTCTTTAGAACATCTTAACCTGTCTGCGGATAACATGCGTATTATCCAGGCAGCTAGGAAACCCTTGACTAGGTCCCAGTACAGAAGCAAATGGCTCAGGGTTCTGTTAATGGTGTTTGAGCAAGCAGCTGGACCCAAGGGAGGCTACAATTGACACGATGCTGTCCTTTGTATCCTTCTTAGCAGAGTCGGGTGTCTCATGTCCTGTCATGCAGGACTTACCTTTCAGCGGTTTCCGCTTACCTTTCTACGGATCAATGCTCTTACTCTCTGTGTAACCCAGTGGTTAAGAGGCATTTCGCAGGCTTGACACAACTTTATCCTCCAGTTCTTAGTCTGCACCCGCCATGGGACCTGAATGTATTCCTGATGGCGGTGTGCCATCATCCTTTCGAACCAATGGCCACGGTGGACCTCTAGTACCTATCCTGGAAAGTGTCCTTTTTGGTCGCTGTTACGTCAGCAAGGCGGGTGAGTGAGCTCCAGGCCTTGTCGGTGGAGCACTCCTTTTTGGCCTTTCACAAGGATAAGGTAGTCCTATGGACGAATCCTGCTTTCCTGCCGAAGGTGGTATCTGACTTCCATCTGAACCAGTCTATCTCCCTGCCGGTCTTTTTTCCGACCCCTACCTCAGAGGCGGAAAGGGTTCTGTATTGTCTTGATGTCAGAAGGGCTCTTAAGTTCCACCTGGACAGAACAGCCGAGCTTAGGAGTTCTTCTCAACTGTTTGTGACCTTTGGTAACCCTCAGGGTAAGCAGGCCTCTAAGGCGACTATTTCTCGATGGATCACCACCTGCATTACGGAGTCTTTCACCGTTCAGGGTTTGAAGCCTCCTAAGGGTATTCATGCGCACCTGGTGCAGGGCAAGGCAGCTGCGGTTGCTTTCCAGAAGTATTTCCCCTGGGAGTCCATCGCTAGGGCAGCTACATGGGCCTTCCCATCTGCTTTTTGCAAGCATTATTGTCTTGACATGAGCTCAAGAGCTGATGCTCAGTTTGGTCAGGCTGTGCTGAAGAACCTTTTTCAATAGGGTTTTTTTTCCATCCACCCGTAGTTCCTTTAAGGAGTGCTTGGGAATCTCCCATTAGTATGGAGGAAAGGGGACGGGACGTAGGAGTATAACCAGGTTACTCACCGTAGTGACCACCTTACTCCTAGTCCATAGTCCCCTTTCCTCCATATGCCCGCCCGCCGTCCCCTCTAATAAGGTTCCTCTGTTATTGCTAATAGGTCTTGGACCTGGCGATAGAAAAGGACTGATGCGCGGGGCGGAGCCAAGGTGGGCGGTGTTATGGCCGCGTGCCGGGCCCCGCGTAAGAAAGAGAGGGAGGACAACATTTTGAATATTTTTTGGATGCTTTTACAAAGTGCTCCAGTCCCGTCCCACAGGACGGAGAGATGTCCCATAAGTATGGAGGAAAGGGGACTATAGACTAGGAGTAAGGTGGTCACTACGGTGAGTAACCTGGTTAATCTAAACCTAAATCTAACATGGGAACAAGCGTCGACCATCAAAAGAAAAATAAGGCAGTCCTAGTTGCGTTGAGTCAAATAATAAGGAACCCATTGCCAAACCTTACACTAATTCAAAACTGGTGTGAGATAGCTTTCAAGAAAAGAAAGAAGTGTTCTCAAATAATATGTTGGGATGTGGTAGTCTGGGTCTCCCTTCCCCACAGCCTGGGTCTCCCATCCCCACGTTTTGAGCACAGGGTAAAGTGGGATCTTGGAGCACAGAAGAGTCTCTGGCTTCTCCAGCACGAGACAACATTTCCAATGGAAGCTCTCGGGACCGTTGATGGCCAAGTCTCGTTTCTTTGAAAGTTTCTTGCCTTCAAGGGTCTGACGTGTCCAATAAAACTAAACAAAAGCTCCTTCAACAACAGAAAGTTCATATCTTTCTTTTATTTCGGGTGAGGATTCTGCACCTTTGGGTCCCCCTCTTCTCGGCGCTGACCCCTCTTGATTCTTTCAGCCTCCCTTCTCCGGGTTCACTATGGCTCTTCTGATTTCTGCAAAACTTAATGTCCTTTTATTAACAGTTCAACGTGGACAATACTTTACAGGGTTCACTCTTGTCAACACACTGTTTTCTGGGACTTTGGACTTTGCCCCTCTGTACTGGCATCCCTCGTTTGGGTTCGCTCTGGCTCTCGATTAGGATGATAGTAGCTCACCCCGTGTGCCCCCTCTTCTGGGCGCTGACCCCTCGTTATTTAAATAAAAGCTCTTTTATACAGTTTAATGCTTGTGGAATTCACTTCCCTTGTTTTCTCTCTATGCAGGATTCACTTCCCATGCTTTTCAACAGTTTGTAGATCAAAGTCTTTCAATTGTATGCAAATTTTGCTCGACCTCCTGTATGGCCACTTTGACCGATCTTGGCGGCCTTTCTACAGCCTTTTGGTATCTGTAGTTTCGCTCAGACGGGGATCGACCAGTCTCTCAAGTTAGCACCCATGTTGTGCTGGTTCCCTCTGCAGCTGATCTCCCCTTTACACTTTTACAGTTCTTTGAACTTGGTTCAATTTGCCATTTTGTGACTTTCATTCACCACAGCCCGGCTCTGATCGGTTCTCCCCTCCACTCATCGGCTGTGATGAACCTCTTGGCTTTCCATCTTTTGCAGTCCAGGCTCGTACTACCATCGTAGGGATCTCCCTCGTTCCTGCTTATCGGCATTGGCTTGTCCCGTGTACCATTGACATCTGCTGCAAGACACTTGTGCTTTTGTTTTGCGCCCTTGTGTTCTTTTCCACGAAGGTTCAGCGGGCCTGGGACGAAAAGGACAAGGTCACTTCTCTCCTCGCCACCCTCTCTTGCCTTCGCCTTTCTCCTTCTCTTGAACTGCTGTGCCTGTTTAGCCGTCTCGTTGTGCTGCCTGCCGTGTTCATACTGTGCTCTCTTGATCCACTTTTTATCCCTATGGGGAAAGGACAGGGCCGTCAGGTGTATGTGAATCTGATCAATTGCCTGACTTTGCCTGACCCTTGTATTGGGACATGTCAAGTCAATGGCTCTGGTGTAAGTCCGTCGTCTTTTGTGTTGTGTGGATGTTTGTGTCTGAAAGGGAGGGGCAGTGTTTTTAATGACCTACGTGAGAGGATGGGGAAAAGATGTTGAAGGAAGGGGGATACCGCGTCTCACCCGTCGGTGTCCCACTCCCAGAGGACCCACCATCCACGTGATCCTCCCTCACTAGTCCACCCCCAGGAACTGGATCAAATAGCGATGGCCGTGTCCTGGCTCCTGTATGACAGATCCCCAGGGACTAGTCAGGGAGACACCTTCAGGTTTCTCACATACCCTTCCTCCATGCAATGTAGGCCACATTTGCTTCACAGGGGAACCGGGAAAGAAAATGTATGTTTCTATGTTCTTTTCCCTTCCGGTGTTCCACTGTGAAAAAATAGGGTTGTAGGTCTAGAAACATCACATGACCCGAGGGTTGGACTCTTTGCATTGGCTAATACAAATTAACGGTGAGTGATCTGTTACCAATGTGAACCTCCGACCCAACAGGGAGTACCTAAGATGGATAATGGCCCACATGATGACGAGGGCCTCTAGTTTTACCACAGAGTCATTTATTTCACATGGGAACAACTTGTGACTGGCATATAATATGGAATGTTCTAGTCTGTCGCTATTTTCGCAAAGGACTGCTCCCAACCCTGTAAGGGAGGCGTCCGGCTGTAACACAAACTCCTTCGAGAAGTTGACTACCTTTTTAGAATTGGGTTTTGGCATAATATCTTCTTTAAGATGTTATATCATACATCATCATCCTCATTCCAATGAAGTTTCTGGGGTTCGGCATTTTTAAGTTTATCTGCCAGCTGGGTCGTTTTGTCCGAAAAGGTATGGCTAAACCTACGGTAATATCCTATTAACCCAAGGAAAGCTCTGAGATCTCTTTTGGTCTTGGGAGTTGGAGTGTCCAAGACAGCTTTTACCTTTTCCTGTTGGGGTTGTACATTCCCATTTGGTATGAAAAAGCCTAGATAGTTTACGGCTGATTTGTACAATCTGCATTTAGCTGGATTAGTAGTTAGGCCAGCATTTCTCAGGACTTTCATGATGGTATAAAGATGGAAGAGATGGTCATCCCAGGTCTTACTTTAAATGACGAGATCAATGTATGCTCCACAAAAATCAGAATGGGTCGTAGGATGTTATCCATGAGGTGTTGGAACAAAGCTGGTGCCCTGTGTAGGCCAAAAGGGAGGACTTTAAACTGGAATAGTCCCGGGGCGTTGAAAACGCATTGGTCCTTCTGTTTTCGGTCTGGCTGGACTACTTTATACGCGTACATTCCTGTTCGTTCTATTATCTCATAAGGTCTGTGCCAATTTGAGACAAGTTTGTTTTCTGATGTGGGTAAGACAACTAGTACTTTCTGTCCTATAGAAAAAGAGCTTACATTTACTTTTGTATCATAACTGGCTTTCTGTTGGATTCTGGGCCTTCCCCATATGAGTACTAAGTCTCGAACCAATTTCATATGTTCTCGCATTCTAGTGGCGGTTTGTGATATTGGAATGGGGGCCTCCTCTCGTTCTTCCCAGGTTTCCCGGAGCTTGTCCAGGACATCTCTCAGTTCCCTTCCATAAAGTAGCTAAAAGGGAGAGAAACCGGTGGAAGCTTGGGCTGGGGGGTGATGTGGGGGGGTTTCCTTACTGCAAATAATGGCCATGAGAGTCTTTCCTATCCTTGTCTACCAATTTCCGTAGAATTAAAGGTCTTATTGAATCATTCTACTAGACCTCAGTTTGAGGATGGTACACAGAAGTTTGCATGGTGGTAATATATAATAGCTCTTTTACTTCGGCCATAAGCTTACTGTTAAAATGCAAACCTTGGTCTGTTAGTATCTCCTTGGGGAAAACTGACGCTGGAGAAATATGTTAGAATATGTTTCGGGATCTGCTGAGTGGTATTATTTCGCACAGGGAATGCCTCTGTATATCTGGTCGCATATTTCAAGATCACCAGGACATACTTGTTGCCCAATTTAGATGTTTCTATAGGTCCTATTATGTCCATACCTATTTGCGAAAAGGGGACTTCTATGATTGACAACAGGTTCAGAGGGGCAGGTAATGGGGCGTGTGGGCTTGTCTTTTGGCATATCTTGCATGTCTGTATGAATGTTTTTAAATCGGTGTGGATACCTGGCCAGTAAAACTTTCTACTAAAATGTGCCTGGGTATTAACTTGGCCCAAATGCCCTCCTATGAGATGGGAATGTGCGATTTCTAGCATGACTTTTCAATGGCTTTTAGGTATCGCTAGCTGGGTTTTTATTTAAACGTCTGGGGAGGTTTCTCTTCTGTAAAGTGACCCTAGTTTTAAGAAGAAAGAGACTTCCCTTTTCTATCCCTTCTTCTGAAATTGCTTGTAAAAGGGCTTTCTGGGCAAAGACTAGGTTGGGATGATGGTGGCTTCTTCTCCTTTCCTTTCTTCTGTGTTAGATTGATCAGCTTCCCCAAACCCTAAGTTACCTCTTTGGGTTTTATCTGGTTTGCTTTCTTTGAACTAAGGCATTGGAGCTCTCTCCAAGATTCCCTGTGCAATTTGAAGAGAACAGTCACGTCTCCCCGAATGTCAGGGTCAATAACGTCCGCTAAGACGTCTATCCAGAACTTCCAGGCTAAGCCAGATATTGGGGCAAATCGTATGTACCACCCCTGAGGGAGTGTGAAAGCAAAGTCTGTAGGAATCATTTCTCTTTTTCCAGGGGGAATAATAGCTTCCCTACCACTGCAGATATCGAAACCTATTGATTCCTTGGTGGCAATGGAAGGGTTAGAGGCTCTCTGACTAAGCTTTTGAAATTGTAGGGTTCCCCAATTTGTTTCAATTGAGTCACATCCCGCTGCTGACACCATATATAAGGAACTCATGGCAACAAGTGATCACAGTTCAAGGGTGTTTATTGAACAATGAATGCAGGGTGGAAAAACGCCTAATCTAAACCTAAATCTAAGAGGGGAGCAAGCGTCGACCATCAAAACAAAAATAAGGAAGGAGACCACCAGGGGGGCGCAGGCATCATGGCTGCTTAGGCCGTTGTCTCCCTGTCTGGGCTGCAGAAAATGGTCAGGAGTCCCTGTTCTCCCCCCCCCCCCGAAACAGATACTACACAACTACAAACGAGAAGTTTCAGTGCCTTAATGGCTCAGGCAGTGGTGGGCACAAGGAAAGGCAGAATCTCGCCAACTTGGCGAGTTATTGAGCACAGCGATTCGTACGAGCTCCATTTGTGTAACAATACCTCCAAGATGGCCCTGAGGCATACCTGAAGCCGTCCCGACGAGACAGACCTGTTCGCCACCACAGGGAACATAGTGAAGATGGCAGAAGACGTCCCCGGCTCCTTTACCGAAGTGGAAACCTCCACCATATGAAGGCGGTGTGGCATTCAGGCAACAAGTGAAAGGGAAGCGGAGAGAGAGTGCCCTCTCGCACAATTGAGCGCCACCCTCCCCGTACCGAAGAAACAGAGAGGTGGACTGCTCATACTGCTGTGGACTGCTCCTCACAGAACGGCAGACTTCTACACAAACAGCGGAGCGGGCAAGGAGATTCAATCGACCGACTCTGCCCCTACACGTAAGATGTGGCGCTCCGGCAGCAACTCCTAGCATCCCATAGCCACAGACGTAGAGACATTGCTTGTTGGACGCAACCATCTGCAGCATTGGCTCTCTAAACCAGCATTGCACTGAGCCGTGCAGGGACCCCAATGGGGGCGGCATACCCCAGCAGCATCTACACACCTCTGCGGGTAACGCGGAGCACAGGAACTCACTGCATCATTCAGGTCACCAGAGAGCGGGAGCGAGTAGGCCTTAATGACCCTCCTGCCCCCCAACCCCCTCACTGGCAGCAGTCCTCAGTGACTGCACAACAGCGACCAGCACAGCAGGGGCCCCCAAGGCACACATTGAAAGGGGTGACTCACTGCTAACTGGGTCAGAAGCAACAGAGAAAGGAGAGAGTACAACTCAAACCCCACTAAGCCCACACTGAAGGATTCTGACACAACACCCAGGCCTTGGTGCATCGGAAGGCTACTTTTCCGGTAAAAAGCTGGGCCGGCAAACTGCTGCATCCGACCACAACAAGTGTCGGGACTCCCTCCGGGTCAATGCCGGAGCATCTGTCTGCGCTGGGTGGTAGCGGACTGGGCTAGGAAGACAGTCACTGGGGGTGGGGGGGATCTCACCTTTGTCAAGCACCTTCACAATCACGCCACCTGTTGCAATTGCCCCACAGTGCAGAGAGCGCAGGGGCCAGCGAATACCTCTGCCCACACCTCAAGTAAAAGCCGTAGTGCAACCATATTACTTGGAGGAAGATAAATCTAGGAGTCGGGGTACAGCTTGCACGAGAAGTAGGGTACCCCTCAAGGAGAAACGGACTGCAGACTCAAAGCCCTGTCTCTTGGGGAGCATAGGGGGCATCCCACGGTGCTGCATACCCCATCACCCCTGAAACGTTGGACCCAAGCACTCTCCAAAGACTGAGATCCTTCAGCCGCCCCCTCCGGGAGAAATGGGGCAGGATGAGGTCCAGAGTTCCACAGAAATACCCAGAAGCGATAGAGACAGCGCCACTAAAGCGGACATTTGCCTCCTGCTTGGGGAACTCAGCGCTATAAAAATGCACTCTCACGGAAACCGTCAGACCTACAGACCAGGATGGGGAAGGTCGAGGACAAGCTGGAAGCGGTGGAGAGCAGCCAGCTGACGGGAGACCTAGTGGTGATGAACTGCGAAGCGAGGTTCCAAGACTTAGAGCAAAAAGAGAGGGACATCCAACTAAAACTGGATGACTTGGAAAACCGGGAGCGCAGGACGAATGTTCGCATACTGGGTCTCGGCGAGAAGCAAGTCAAAACCCTGGCTGTTATTCACCCGACGGAGATTACCCAAAGACAGTCGGCCAGGATGGTTCGGATTGGGTAGTTGCTTGAAGATTGGAGCCTCCAACCAAGCCTCCTCTCTGTGAGGGAATAAACTCTTTTCTGCAATATGACCCTCTGCTGGAGTGATACCAGACAGAGAGACCGATCGCTTAAAAGAGCAGGGAGAAGACACCGCCACAGACCCAGCTAAAAAGAAAGGACAAGCGGTAAGTAACCAAGAAGAGATAACTGCTTCCTTCCCCTGACTGTCTACTATCAGTAATAATACCTTTACACTCTCCCCTCTATCCGATGGGATGGGCACTGGATGCCACCTATAATTACAAACAGATATTATTGCACTATTCTCCCTAAGGAAGATCGTTAGAATGCAAAAAGAAGAATGCACAGTGTTCTTACCGGTGGTTGGAGCTAGGGCGGCTGAGTATCCAGGGATGGAAACAAAGGTGTAAAATAATAAACCAGTAGGTTAGTAAGGTAGCTTTACCTGGGTGGCACGAGGAGCACACTAGAGACAGGTTGGTGCACTTACCAACAGAGCGTCCATACGTGCACTTAGTGTAAAGGAAGGTCCAGTCCATGATATAGAGTGAAAGTCAATATGCAGCAAAGCAGGATGAAGAATGGATGGTAGAGCTGACAACTCAGTCGACAATGTCATAGAAGAAAGGATGTGCTCCAGACCAGAAGGGAGACACTCGTGAAGTATGGAAAAGAACACTTACCACTCTGTAAGAAACTTCTCTGACCTCGGGACACGGGCAGGGGTTTGCCGAGTGTGATGCTTATCGCGAGTGGGATTTCCAGAGAGAGAGCAACAGGCAATGAGAATCTAATGCAGTCCGTAAGCAAACAGAGTTTGGTTCACAGGAGGGCAATGGCGGTACAGAATCGTAATCAAAGGCAGTCCGTAAACGTTTGCAGAAAAGGCTTTGGTAAACAAGGCAGGGAATCGGACGAACAAGAGGTAGGCAGTCCGTGTGTGAAGCAAAAGGGTCGGTACATGGAGGAAATCACAAAAGAAGTAGACACGGAAGTCAACAATAGCCGGTCAGCAACTGTAAACAGAAGCAGCGTTCTGAGGGCTGCCATTGACTAAATCTCGAAGGAGGCGGGGCTACGCAAACTCGAGGATCCCGTGTCCGCATTCATTGAACTACAAAGTAACGCCGGGAACCATGGGAATTGTGGTTCGCGATGTGAGCCACTGCAACCATCCTCCATGGTATCTGCCATTGAGACACAAACTGCGCTGCACAATGCCCTAGACCACATCTGAGAGCCAAGTATCTCCTGGTAGACCTCAATGTAGGCATGCCCTTGCCATATTGCAACAAGGGAGCAGGAGCAGCCCTGAGCGGGCGCCGAAGTATAACACTGGCTAGCCTAAACAGCAGGGTGCAGGCCCTGGTGGCATCCATTTTTGACCCTGCAGAAGCTGCGACCATGGAGTTTGATAGAGTGGCCGGCCCCCACAAACGGCCCTAGATCGATTCTTGTTAAATACCATTACTAACGGCAGAGGCAGGACATATTTCAAAGGGCGAGGGAAGGGGAGCCCATAGAATTTGAAGGCTCCAACATGAAAATGTATCACGATCTCAGCCGCCACACGGAGCCGACGCAGGCAATGCCACCCTCTGACTACTTGGTTGCAGACCCACGAAATCCGGTATTGCTGGGGGTTCCCTTTCTCTCTCAATTTCGAACATGAAGGAGAGAGCTTTTGCAGCACCTACGAGGACGAAGCCAGGGGAGCCTTGGAGAACTTACAAATGGGGGCATCGGGATCCGACAGAGACCCATCCAGAAAGCCTACAGGCACGCTGAATAAACCTCTGCCCTCCTCACCGAGGAGGGGCCGAGCATCAGGATCCAGGAAATACAAGCACTTTAACACTCCCTGACAGTAACTTACCTGGAATGAGATCTGGGCCCGCAAACGTCTTTCAAGGAGCGTTTTAACGCGGGCACTCTGTAGCGTGCCACTGATCTTTCCAATAGCGGGCATGTTGCCGCCTGCACACAGTCCACGAAAAGGGATGGATACTCATGGTTACATTACTTGTGACAGTTATGATGTCGTTAAAGTTTGGTAACGTTGCGGGATCTTCCCGCCGTGAAGCTTTCTTATTTGACTACTTAAGATTCATATAGACAGCCCGGAGAGGGGGCCCCGATAGTGTGGCCCTTCTTTCTCAACAGTCTCTGCACTTGAAGGGCACCGAAGGATGGTGTTTTTCAGGGGAAAGGGAGGGGGGTAGGGCGGCGGGCTTGCAGCAGGGGGTAAAGAAAGTGCTCTCAAGTGTCAGATATTTGCAAACTCAGCTATGCATGCTCAACACATCACGGAAGCTCGCAACAGTGTCTGATGTACCTCACAGGGACAATCATCCCGGTGGGGCAATCGCTCAACTCCTTAATATAACAACATGGCTCCACTTAAGGGCATCAAGTTTGGGTCCTTCAATGTTAATGGCCTCAACTCCCTGCACAAACGTTCAATGCTGGCAAGGGAATTCAGACTTTCCGCGTTCGATGTATTGTTTGTCCAGGAAAAGCAATGTGTTCCGGGGAAGGAATTCAATATGATCGGCAAAGGAATGGGGAGGGACACTATGAGCGTCTGGGGGCGCAAAGAGAAGTGAGGTATATAAGGCATCACTGAGCCTACAAATTGATCAAACTCGCCGGGATGCGGAGGGGCGGTTTCTTGCTCTGAAAGGGAAGATAAGGACACGCATAGTCACACTTTGCTCCGGTTATGCCTCCAACCAAAACAAGACACATTTTAGTAAATCCCTTTTTGACTTCTTAGAGTGATGGACAGAGGGCACGCTGGTATGCAGCGGGGACTTCAATATTATTGCAGATCCAAGCCTATATTGGGACTCTGAGACTGGGTGCCCAACAACCGAATAGCTCCACGGGGGAAAGATTCTGCAGTCAATTGCGGGCCAGCCACTTAATTGACACCTGGCGCACAACACACCCGAAGGTGAGAGCCGTCACCTTTTACTCACCCCCACATCTCAACTACTCAAGAATCGATTATGTGTTGGTATGCGCAGAGAGTGAAAGTGCTATCTTAAATACATCCATCGAAATAATGGCCTGGTCGATCATAATCTCTGCCTCCTTGAACTGGATATGAGCCCTCCACCATGCACTGAACGTAGATGGGCGTGCAATGACACTCTGTAAAGACTCAGTATTTAACCCTTTAAGTGCCATGGGTATTTCGCCCCAGTGCCAAGGACTTTTTTGGTGATTTCGGTATGTGGCCATTCAATGCCTTGTAACTTTTCTTTGCTACATGAGATATCTCGGCCAGATTTGGCCCCTTTTTTTTCCCCACGTAACGCCACCCAGGAATCCTAGGTTGCTGTAGGGTGGGGTGAGAGAAAATAACCAAAAAGGGCGAAAATGTTGTGTGTTTTTCCAAAAAATGCGAATAGAATGATGTACAAAGAAGCCTGTGGTTATTTCCTTGTAAGAGCTAGGAACAAATGGTTTGCTGTGCTGAATTCCCCAATTACCTGGCTTTCAAGAACAGGTTGAGTGGAAACAAAAAAACATTATTTTGATGTGGTAATCAACCGTTTTGTGAGAGGTAGGCAATTTTGTCAGTTTTTGCCAATTGGACATTAATGGACGGAATGGAAGAAAAGGGTACGAAAGCCGAATTAGAGGACAGAAAGGCATACATTTCTGAAAAGTAGACAAAATTTCAAGTTTAGGAAGGGGTGATTTGCGCAGGTCGGGCAACAACTAGGTAGGGGAAAATGCCATAGATTGGGGGAAAAGCAGGAAAATGACTGAAAAAAGGTATGTGTTGGACATGGTTGGCTTGGTACAGCAATGGCTTCTATGAATTTTGAGAAAAACAATGCTCCGCTACATTCCCCCGTCTCTTGCAGTTAGGAAAGCACACATTTTTTTGTAGTGTTTCACAAAAAAAGCAATACCACGAGCCAAACACTGAGCCATGGTACACAGGAGTTTTATGCTTACGGCCTGAACAGACGTACTTAGCATGTGTAAATCAGGAAAACCAATGTGATGAGGAACGACACGCATACATTTTTTGAAAGAGCACAGGCAAACCTTTTTAAGGGTAGGTGATTTGTGCAGGTTACAAAAGTGTATGGTGCCTAAAGCTGCGACTAAATGTAGGGCACATTTGGGAAATGAAAGGGTTGTGTGACAAAGGGCACCAGCAAATGGGTCAAAATGTCTTGAAAACCACACAAACACAACAAATGTCATACCTTCCCTCATTCCCACACACTTCTCGATGAAAAAGGTACCTCACATGTGTGGATGCACCTACCTGGGCGCCAACGGGAAAGCCAAACACACCCCTAACCCCAAGTCTTTTCCGACATCTGAATTTCACGATTTTTCCAGACGGGCACACCATACAGTTATGGGCCTAGAGTGTCCAAGCCACCAAGGAAAACAGGGAACCCCATGCATTTCCGAAAAGAGGACACCCGTGGGAATCTGTAGAGGTTTGACTTGCGCAAATCGGGCCAGAATTTATTACCCAGAAACCCTGGCAAAGTCCGAAATTAGGTGAAAAAACCCCCATTTTCCACACATTTCAATCGGCTCACCCACCGAAACACGCCGCCACCAACACATGGCCTACCGTCCCGTGTTCCCACATGTGTGCTGATGAAAACGGTACCTCACATGTGTGGGTGCACCTACCTGGGCGCCAAGGGGAAAGCCTAAAATACCCGTACCCCCAAGTCTGTTCCAACAGCTGAATGTCACAATTTTTCCGGACGGGCACACCATACAGATATGGACCTAGGGTGTCCAATCCACCAAGGAAAACTCGGAACCCCATGCATTTCCGAAAAGAGGACACTCGTGGGAATGCACAGAGGTCTGACTTGCGTGAAGCGGGCCAGAATTATTACCCAGAATCCCCGACAAAGTGAAAATTGTGTTTTTTTTTTTTCCTACCAAATATCACTTTGTCTGGGGTTCTGGGTAATACATTCTGGGCCGCTTCGCACAAGTCAGACCTCTGTGCATTCCCATAGGTGTCCTCTTTTGGCAAATGCATGGGGTTCCCTGTTCTCCTTGCTGGCTTCGACACCCTAGTCCCAAATCTGTAGGTTGCCCACATGAACAAAATGTGCTCTGGGGAAAGGCTTGGTGTTACCAGTGGGTTACCCTTTTCCTTTTGCGCCCCGGTAGGTGCACACGCACATGTGAGGTACCGTTTTCGTTGGGACACCTGTGGGAACGCGAGAAGGTATGACATCTGTTGTTGGCGACGTGTTTCGGTGAGTGGACACAGAGAAATGTCTCTGAAATTGGCTGGAAATTAAGACAATTCTCAGACATTTCGCTCTGGCCACCCACAGAAACACTGCCAACACATGGCCTACCTTCCCGCTTCCCCACACGTGTCCCGATGAAAACGGTACCTCACATGTGTGCATACATTTTTTGAAAGAGCACAGGCAGACCTTTTCAAGGGTAGGTGACTTGTGCAGGTTACAAAAGTGTATGGTGCCTAAAGCAGCGACTAAATGTAGGGCACATTTGGGAAATGAAAGGGTTGTGTGACAAAGGGCACCAGCAAATGGGTTGAAACGTTATGAAAACCAAACAAACACAACAACATATTTTCCCACGTTCCCACACACATCCTGATGAAAACTACCTCATGTGTGGGTGCACCTACCTGGGCGCCAAGGGGAAAGCCTAAAACTTCCCTAACCCCAAGTCTTTTCCGACAGCTGAATTTCACGATTTTTGCAGACTGGCACACCATACAGATATGGGCCTAGGGTGTCCAAGTGACCAAGGAAAACGGGGTACCCCATGCATTTCCGAAAAGAGGACATCTGTGGGAATCCGCAGAGTTCTGTCTTGTGCAAAATCGGCCCAGAATTTATTACCCAGAAACCCCGTGTGTGAGTTCACCTATCGGGGCGAAAAAGGAAAAGGGTAACCCACTGGTAACCCCAAGCCTTTCGGCACAGCAAATTTTGTTCAAACGGGCAACCTACAGATTTGGGCCTAGGGTGTCAAAGCCAACAAGGGAAACCGGGAACCCCATGCATTGCCCAAAAGAAGACACCCATGGTATTCCACAGAGGTCTGACTTACGCAAATCGTCTCAGAATTTATTACCCAGAACCCCCGGCAAAGACCCACATGGGAGAAGGGTGCCGAAGGCCAGGGATATTACCGCCGACTTTGCTGGAGCCCTGGCTGCCCTGCATTACAGCTTCTCCCCACCAGGGAGTCTCGATAGTGTGCCAATACCTCCCCGAAGGGAAAAGCTGTAATGCAGCCCAGCCGCAACTCCAGGGCGGTTGGAGGTGATGTCTCTGGCTTTGGACATCCATGTACCATGTGGGTTTACCGTCCCCTAAGCACAGCAGCAGCTCCAGGGATCCCTGGCAGAATCCCCATTCCCCCCGGAGGTGACATCTGTAATGTAGAACAGCCAGAGGTGGAACCTGGGCTTTCAGACGAACAACCCACATGGGAGTGATCCGCTCCCAGGGAAACACCAATGTTCTGCTGGCATGGGGGACCATTTGTGGCCTGCCCCTACAGTTGTGTCCCAGCCCACCAACTTATCTGCCCAGACGGCCATTCCCACCCACACCACCAACAATCCAGCCCCAGTCTCACCCACCCCACTGACAGTGGGCCCTAACCGTAGAATTAAAAAAACAGTACTTGCATAACGTTGCAGCTGCTCGCGTAGAAAAAGCTGTAAACAAAACAAAAAACATGTTACCTACGGTCACACCAGCAAAAACTAATAATTTTCAAGCATGCCCCACCCCTTGCAAGCCATCCCTGGTGGTCTACTGAACCTCACCCCCCCCCCACTGAAAACCCATTTGCCCCTTCCTACGGGCAGATATCTGCCTCCAGGGAGGCGTGCATGAGATACCCCTGCTACCTATTTTGGGTGAGGGGGAGAGAGCCCCCAAAAATTGTGGGACAGGCACCCCAGTGGGTGGGGCAGTGAGGTTTGGGCACCCCGGGGCCACATTGGCACACCAATGTGCCTCTCTGTGCCAAGGCAAGTTTAGTAAATAAAGAAAATAATTCAAAATGGCAGGCTGCCCTTTAGCAGGAGCTGAGGGGCACCCTACACCGCTGTGGAATTTCCTAATATGAAGGGGGGTGCACCTCGCAACCCCCACCCCAATTGGAGGGGCGCCGCATCTCATGTAGCCCTCGCTGGGGACAGATAAGGGGGGCTGTCCTGCACTCCTCCCTGGGCTCAGGCGTCCCTTCCTCGGAGCAGATATCTGGTCCCAGGGAGGGCTGCATGACATGGCACCCACTCCATTGCGCCTGGTGTGGGGGTCAACGCCCCATCCCATTAGAAAATTCCCCGTGCCTTTGGGGTGCCCCACAGCCCCCCCTAAAATACGTTCCACCATTTTCACTTCTTTCCTTTGGTAACCCAACTCCCCTTGGCACAAAGGGGCACATTGGTGTGCCAATCTGGCTGCGGGGTGCCCAAACCTTACTGCCCCACCCACTGGGGGGCCTGTCCCACAATTTTTGGGGGCACTCTCCCCCCCGCCCCAAATGGAGGGAGGGTGTACCTCACGCAGCCCAGGGATGCCTGCATGAGGTGCCTATCCACCCATTTGGGGTGAGGGGGGAGAGAGTCCCCCAAAAAAATTGTGGGACAGGCCCCCCAGTAGGTGGGGCAGTAAGGTTTGGGCACCCCAGGGCCAGATTGGCACACCAATGTGCCCCTCTGCGCCAAGGCAAGTTTAGTGAACAAAGAAAATAATAAAAAATGGCAGGCTGCCCTTTAGCAGGGGCTGAGGGTCACCATACACCGCTAGATAATGTTCTAATGTTCTGGGGGTTGACCCTCTCCCCCTCACACCAAATGCAGGAGGGGGGGTTCTCATGCAGCCTTCCCTGGGGTTACATGCCCCTTCCTAAGAGCAGATAACTGCCCCCAGCGAGGCCTGCATGACATGACCCCAAGTCCATTTTGAGGTGGGAGCAACTCCTTTCCATAAAAATAAATTCCCTGGTGGTCCAGTGGGGGTGGGGCACTCCCCCAACACCAGCCATGAGATATATATATATATATATATATATATATATATATATATATATATATATATATATATATATATATATATTTTTTTTTTCTTTTTTTTGCCCCCCACCCCTGGGGGCAGATGATCACCATCCACCCCAGGGGTCTCCATACATGTGTCCCCATGCTTTGGGGCCACGGGGGGCCACTTACTAGTAAGCTGCCCCCCTCCCCCAGCTTTGTAAGAGATCCCTGGTGTCTAGTGGACATTGCTGCCCCCAGATTGAGCGTCCTGCGCCCGATCCGGGAGCAGCAATGCTTACACAAAGGGTGTCGTTGGAAAGGGGAGAATCTCCCCTTTCCAACTACACCCTCCCCAAAACAATCCCTGGTGGCTAGGGCCCCCAAACCCACTCCCCCCTTTCCATCAAAATTATAATTTATTTTTTTGTATGCCCCCACCCCTGGGGGCAGATGGTCACCTGTCTGCCCCCAGGGGTCTTTATATATGTGCCCCTATGCTTTGGGGCCTCCCTCCCCCCGCACTGTAAAGACATCCCTGGTGTTTAGTGGGCATTGCTAGGCGCGGATCGAGCGCTCTGCACCCTCTCCGTGCCCAGCAATGCTTTCACACAAGGTGTCGTTGGAAAGTGGAAATTTTCCCCTTTCCAACGACACCTCCCTCGAACTCCGGCTTGAAATACAGCCAGAGATCGAGGGGGAGAAAGGTGAACACTCACCATGCATTTTCATTGCAGCGGCCCGAAATGGCTGCTGCAGTGAAAATTACTTTCACTTTCACGTCTGCATGCTTTATGCACGCCGATGTGAAACTGAAGGTAATCCAGCCCCCTGCCAGTGAGGGGGGACCTCCCCCTCACATAGCCAGGGGGTTGGATTACAGTTTTGACCGATCCCTGCTTTACAGGGATCGCTCAAAACAGAGTGCCGAAAAGGACCAGCAATCTCGTCCTTGGCACTACGGAAGTAATTCCAAGGACGAGATAGCTCGTCCTTGGCACTGAAAGGGTTAAGGAAACCCTCACTGATGCTATTAAGAATTATTTTGTTGAAAACGACACCGGTGCAAAATCTTTAAACACAGTTGGGAGGCAGCAAAAGCCACGATCCAAGGGATCCTAATTGCATAGGGGACACACAAAAAAAGGCTGAAGAGGGAAAAAGACCTGAAAGTGGAGATAACGCGTAGAGAGGGGCCTCCGGACACATCCTGCTGGGGGGGAGGAAATCCTACCACATATTAGTGAGCTTCGGGAAGAACTGCAAGGCAGTTGGCAGAATATAGCGCTTTTGCAACTGCGATATCTGAAGCAGAGGTTTTACGAAAGGGGGGGGGCAAGGCCCACACTATGCTGGCTTACCGCTTTAAGAAACAGAGGGCAGATGGAGAGATCCCCAAGATTAAGGATGGGCAGGGACGGGACCTTGCAGATCCCATAGACTTAGTTGGACAGTTCTGTAAATTCTACACCTCCTTGTATACTGCAGAAGGGGCAAACAGACTTGGAACTTGATCGATATCTGTCAAGATTTCCCCAGGTGCAATTGTCTGTGGAACACCTGGTCATGCTTAACGCTCCGATCTCTGCCTTTGAGATTCAATCAACTGTCTCTAAGCTGAAGGCCGGCTCGGCCCCGGGACAAGATGGGTTTACACCAGCCTTTTACAAAGCGAACTCGAACACCCTCACTCCCTTTCTAGTGAATCTTTTTAACTCCATTATAGAATCCAGCCAAGCGCCCTCCTCCTTTACTGAATCTAGAATAGTAGTCCTGCCCAAAGAGGGTAAAGAACCTACAGAATGTGCATCATACCGTTCGGTCTCGCTGATAAATGTGGATGCAAAGATTTATGTGAGTATTTTGCTGAATCACCTGGCCCAGGTCTTGCCCCGGCTGGTACACACGGACCAGGTTGGTTTCATGAGAGGCAGACGGGGCGCAGATAATGTTTGCAAAACTCTAGATTTGCGTGCAACTATTCCGGACAGTGAGGACTACCCAATTTTGTTATTGATAGATGCAGAGAAGGCATTTGCCAGTCGAATGGCCCTTCCTGCGGCCGGTCATGAGGTGGGCAGGACTGGGAAGTCAGTGGATATCTGGCTGCGTTTGCAAAAGTTCTCGTAATTGGAGTGGCCTCGGAACTCTTTGGCCCGGCCAGGCGCACATGGTAGGGATGCCCATTATCCCCCCTTTTATACGCTCTGGTAGTGGGGCCCTTTGCGCAGGCAATAAGGGCCAATCACTGCATTTATGGGATGAGGAGAGGGGAATTTGGCGCTATTCGCGATGACATCTTGGCCTATATTTCTCGCCCCCTAGATTCTATTCCTACTCTGTTCGCAGCCTTGATGCAGTATGGGGCATACTCGGGCTTCAAGGCAAATCAGTGGCTCTCACGCTTCGGTCGAATGAAGCCCTTCCGGCCAACCTAGTGAAAGAATGGGGCTTCCAAGTGCATAGGCTCGGGAGGATTGCTCAGCGGCAACATGCTTGCCTTGGTAGCAAGACGACACAGAGCAAAATGGGTTTGATCCCCGGGTCCGCGCTTAGAAACCTCTGGGTATTAAGCGCGTTATAAATAACCTATCATATCACATATATCATACTACAGGGCTGCAGTACCTAGGGTGGAGATCACGGCAGACCTGGCCAACTTCTTCGATGTGAACTATTGGCCCCTCTCGAGGGCGGTTAAGATAGACATGGCGAGGTGGTCGGCATTGATGCTCTCCTGGGCCGCAAGGTATTCCTCGATTAAAAGGAATTTCCTACTTTATTATTATTATTATTATAATTTTTTGTTTCTCTTTCAGTTTCTACCCGTAGTTCTCCCAGCCGCTGAAACCTTGGGTCCCCTACTCAATTTTGAGTCAACTGAAAGATGGGGGAGGTATGGGATATCCTGATCTTTATGAGTACTTTAGAGATTCTCAGCTTTGCGTCCTTGCAGACCATCTGTGGGAGAACCCAGAGAAGCAATGGGTGGCCCTGGAGAACAATCTATTCTCTCCGGTCACCCTGGGTGAATGACTATGGTCCCTGCTCCGATCTCTACCACACATAATCAGGGGGCACCCAATATTATCCATGTTGTGGTCTCTGTGGCGCCCCACCCAATGCATGAAAGCGGTCACGCATTAGAGATAAACTAGCCGGAGTCCATCGCTTTCAACCTCAGTACGACAATGGTCTGGTGAGGGAGGGTACCTACATTTCCAAAGCCGAGCTGGAGGAAGCATAGCACGGGGCTGCAATAGCCCCGTTGCTCTACTTACAGTTAAGGAGTGTCCTGCATGACCTGTGCTGGGTGAAGTCCCTGTGCAGACCTCTTACGGTATTCAAGCACATGTTGAGCGAGCATCGGGTCGCGTGATGACTGATAGCCCAATTGTACAGCGCACTGCTTACTAGCCCAATTGTACAGCGCACTGCTTAATAGGGGTCACCTTACGCAACCCACCACCCAGGCTAAATGGGAAGAGCTGGAAATCCATGAACAACCAGAGACATGGGTTGTGATCTATAGGGCAGTGTGGAATTCTACCATATCCATGCAATACAAACTGCATATTGGGAGGCTCTTAATGAGGTGGCACCTGACCCCGAGCAGGCTATCAAAAATGTTCCCAGGGGTATTGCCATTGTGCGAAAGGGGGGGGGGGGGTGTGGCAGGATGACCGATTGCTGGCACCAGTGGTGGGGATGTGTGAAAGCACAAGCTTTCTGGAAGGAGGTTTTGGGGTGGATACACAAGATAGATGTGAGCTCCAGGGCACTCTCGCCGCTGCTTGTCTTGTTTGGGATAGAGCCAAGCCAAGACGACTTAGTAGCTTTATCCCACATGCCGAGGAACGTGCTGTTAGCAGCGAGAGTGTGCCTCACGGTGAAATGGAAAAGTAGTGCATTGCCAGCGAAAGGAGCGTAGCTGCCGAAAGCTTACTCAATTTACCAAATGGAAAGCTTCACAGCCGCCTTCCTAGAATCTCATTCCCACATAGACATGATTTGGCTCCCATTCTTGGAATACCGCACAGCATACAAGGAAAAGACAAAAGGGGCGGGCGTAGGCTTAACGGGAAAGCACAGACATACTGAATAGTTATTTGGGGACTAGGGAGTTCTAGGGATTATAGCCCTCATCGGGTAAGGAAGAAAGGACCAGAAAATCAGCTCTGGACACAAAGCAAGCCTTTTACCGTAGGAAAGCAAAAGTTTGGTGCAATTAAGGAAATAATTAACTGGACACATACTGTTAATTAGCCTTCACTGATGCAATGGGGATACACATGTTAGTCATTTTTCTTGTTCTATCCTCAGTGTTGCCTAGCTGAAAACGTGCACACTGAATGTGCCCTGCGCATGGACATTTCATGGTGTGCCCTCCGCCAGGTCTCATGGACCAATACTGAGGATTCGATAACGAGGGCAATGAGAGAGTGAACAACACTCAGTTGGGGGCATCCAAGGACTTTATTGTATGGTTTTTCAAGGTCGCTGTTTCTGGTAACACTGACAGGAAAGTTGTGTTTCTCTTTGATGTAAAAATCAATAAAGCATGGTTTAAAACAATAAAATACAATAAGGCAGTCCTAGTGGCGTTGATTCAAATAATAAGGGCCTAAACTAAGAAACCTATTGCCAAATCTTACACTAATACAAATAGGGTGTGGGATAGCTTTCAAGAAAAGAGTGTTCTCAAATAATATGTCAGGATGTGATAGCCTGGGTCTCCCTTCCCCACGTTTTGAGCATGGGGTAAAGTTGGATCTTGTAGCACAGTGCAGTCTCTGGCTTCTACAGCACGAGACGACAGTTCCAATGGCAGCTCTCAGGACCGTCGATGGGCAAGTCTTGTTTCCTTTGAAAGTCTTGTGCCTTTGAGGGCCTGACATGTTCAATAAAACTGAAAGTTTGTATCTTTCTTTTACTTAGGGTGTGGATTCTTCACCCTTGGGTCCCCCTCTTCTGGGCGTGGACCCCTCTTTTCCATGGTGGCAGGCATCTCCCTCGTTCCTGCTTATTGGCATAGGCTTGTCCCTTTTACCATTGACATCTGCTGCAAGACACTTGTGCTATTGTTTGTGGCCTTATGTCCTTTTCCACAAAGGTTCTGCGGGCCTGGGATGAAAAGGGCGAGGTCACTTCTCTCCTCACCACCCTCTCTTTTCCCGTCGCCTTTCTCCTTCTCTTGAACTGCTGTGCCTGTTTAGCCGTCTCGTTGTGCTGCCTGCCGTGCTCGTACTGTGCTCTATTGCTCCACTTTGTATCCCTTTGGGGAATGTAAAGGGCTGTCAGGTGTGTGTGCGATTCAGATCAATTGCCAGTCTCTGCTTGACCCTGGTATTGGGACATGTCAAGTAAATGGCTCTGGTGTAAGTCTGTCGTATTTCGTGTTGTGTGAAAGTGTTTGTGTCGGAAAAGGGGGGGAGGGGATAGTGTTTTTGAATGTACTATTTGAGAGGATCGTGAAAAGGTGTTGATGGAAGGGGGATACCACGTCTCACCTGTTGGTGTCCCACTCCTCCTCCCCGAGCCCCCCCCCCCATCCAGGTCATCCTCCCTCACTGGTCCATCCCCAGTAACTGGTTCCAATACCGATGGCCGTGTCCTGGCCACCTGGATGACAGATCTCCCAGGGACAAGCCAGGGAGACACCTTCAGGTTTCACACAGTACAGACTGTATGATCAAATTGTCTCTTGGTGGCCACTGTCTGTGGTTAGGGCCATATGTAGTGAGTTGTTTCCAGTAAGACTTGGTTGGTGGCTTGGAGCGGCATGTCAGTGTGTGTTGGAGCTGTTGAGGATAGGGTGTGATAGGAGTCACTGGAGGAAGGAGGGGTGTGGGGGTGGAGATTATTGAAAGCCATTGTGCAGCTTGTTGCCCTTATAGATGTGCAGGTGCTCCAGACCATTGTTGTAGGCTAGGTTGTGGAGGCTTGGTACGAAGGGGCTGGAGGGGGGATGGGAGGAGAGTGTTTGGGTACGGTCATAACTGTGGTCTTGTAGTGACTCATAGTAAGGGAAGGGAGCGTGTGCTGGTCAGTGGAGGGCTCTGTCTGGGGCAGGATAAGGGTGGCAGAAATGGAGTAGGATGGGAGAATGGGTGGGGGAAGCGTGGTGTAACCTGGATGTAGACTCGGAACAGTGGGTTGTGTCTCTGTGCATTGCGGGTTGGTAGCAAAGGAATGTTGCACCTTGAGCTTGATGTGAGGTCAAGGGGAGGGCGTAGGGGTGTAGCGGGATACGATCGGGTCACGGGGGAGCACCGACAGGGCAGGTTTAGGCATTTGCTCGGCTCAACCCAGCACATACTGGGTGTGTGGCTGCTGAAAGGGGGTAGGAAGCGGGTGGAGGGTGGAAGATGAGACTGTGCAGAATCGAGTAAGGTGGATTGAGAAGAGGTTCTTGTTGCTGGGTTTTCGGATTACTGGCTGCTGGCATGGTTTGATCCCCATCACATATGGCTGTGGGTGAGGGAATCAGACAGGCACACACAGGTGATGTCCTTAGCTGTGGTCCTTTGCTTGGGGTCACCAGCTCAGCCAGCTGGCCGAGGGTTCCTGGTTAAGGTAGGCCATTCACTGGCCAATCAGAAGCTGGTAGAGGGGAGGACTTGGCCTGCAGATGGGCCTGGGATGTGATCACCTTGAAGGCAGTGGCCATCTTTAAACAGGCATCGAGCCCTTCTCCCATCATGGTGATTCTACGGTAGTGGCCCAGGCTCAAGGTGCAGAGCGGGCACCCAGTGGAACAAAGGAAAGCTTGCTGGTGCCTGAGCTGGGACGAGACAGACAGGCAATGTCCTTAGCTGTGGTCCTTTGCTTGGGGTAGCCGACTCAGCCTGCCAGCTGAGGGTTTCTTGGTATGGTAGACCATTCACTGGCCAATCAGAAGCTGATGAATGGTCAACCACAACCCTGTTGTGGTTTCCTTGGCCACACCTGTCTTTGAATGTTTGTTTGTTGCATCAGGCCCTCTGAAATAAGAGACTTTGAATGGCAACAAGACCTTGGCGTAGATGCTGAGGTTTTGAATTGTATCCTCGTGTTAGAGAAACCAGAGAGTGTGCTTAGCTCGAGTGTGCTGTCTTGTCCCATGCTAAAAACATGTGGAAGGGCAGCCAATGGCTTGAATATCCTGACCTATCACTTCTTGAACCCTTTTCTTTCTTAATTTTTATTCGTGATAGAGCGCCAAATCACCCGCAGGCCTCATTCCGCACATGGAACAAAACAAGACAACCATCAGATACAATCAAAGAACCTGGATTAGAGAAGAGTTGTGCGAAAATTAGGGAACAGTTAAGAGGTAGGTCTTCACATTCTTTTTAAAGTCAGCCAGGGAAGCAGAGGTCTTAAGATGAAGGGTTAGAGAGTTCCACAGGACTGGAGCGATGACATTGAAATTTGTCTTACCAAATTTGACCAGGCGAAAGCAAGGCTGACAAAGCATAACCTGTTCAGTTGACCTGAGTGATCGTCCAGGGACATATCGTTGAATACGTTCTGCCAGATAAGCTGGGTGCAGAGGCGTTCAGGCATTTAAAGGTAAGTGTAAGTATCTTGAAGGAGACCCTATGCCTGATAAGAAGCCAATGCAATTTGTTTCCGGGCTTCAGTGATGGAATGCCTCCTTGGCAGGCCAAGCACAGATCTAACCATGCCGTTATGGGTAATCTGAAGGGCAGCAATATTAGCCGAAGAAGTGCCTGCCAAAAGACTGTTAGAATAGTCAAACCTTGAGTTGACAAGGGCAGAGGCAAGGAGAGACATATTGTTGACAGATAGGAAGGGGCACAATGAGCAAAGTTGCTTGTTAATCCAGCCACATGTGGCACATGTTTTAGCTACCTGACAGCGCATAGAAAGTTCAGTGTCAATGGTGACAGAGCGTCTTTACGCTCTGAACAGCTGGGATGGACACATTCGCAATCAAAAATGATGCATTATCCTTTGAGAGATTCTTTAACATGTGACTGGAGCCTGCTATAAGGATCTTGGTTTTATCGGCGTTCAAAGCCATGGAGTTCTCACTCATCCAAGAATGGATGATAGAGTAGATATGGCCTTTGAATTGGCAGAGTAAGAGCCTGAGAGTTCGAGGATGACCTGGGTCTCATCTGCATAATTGGTATACAGGACACCCAGGTCATCAAGCAGCAGAAGGAGAGAAAGGATATACATGTTAAAGAGAGTGGGAGATGGAGAAGATCTCTGGGGAACACCCCATGTGAGCAAAGAGGGAATGGATGAGGTGTCATGAATGAGGACATGCGCATTGCGGGGTCCCAGGAAGGAGGCTAGCCATTGCGTAGTAGCTTTGTACAGCCGACAAGGGATTCCAGCCTGGATGCCAGAAACTCGTGGTCGACTAAATCGAACGTGGCAGAAAGATCCAGCAACATCAGGAGTGCTGGGTGGCCGAGATTGAAAATAGACGCCAGGTTGGATTTTAAATCGAGCATGGCTGTCTCAGTGCCATGATGGGCACGGTAACCTGATTGACAAGGTCCCAAAATAGCGTTGCCGTCTATACATTTCTTTAGCTGAAGGTAGGGAACACGGTCCATGACCTTCAGTGAAAACAGGACAAAAGTTATTGGCCGACAGTGCTTAGGAAGAAGAGGGTCAAGATTGTCTTTCTTGAGTAGGGGTGTGAACCATGCTTCCTTCAGGTTTGTCGGTGCTCGACCCTCAATGAAGGATAGATGAGTTTAGTCAACCAAGGACTAATAGTCTCAGGGCATTGTACCAACAACCTAGAGGGGCAAGCGTCACCCTTACATGAGGTAGGCCTCATGTTGAGAATGATCTTAGTCACCTCGGAGACAGTGCTAGGGGTGAAGGACAAAGAAGGCTTTTGGGAAGGAGTGTTGTCAGCTTAGTCCCTATGTGAAGGTGAAGGGGGGTGACGAGGCCACTGAACAAGAAAGTGGTTGCTTGGCGGCTTCGCTGGATGACAGCAAGGAGCAAGGCTGTTCAGGTGTGTCCGCGGGTGGTGAAGTTGGCACTGATTTAGTTTATTTATTTATAGAGCACACCAAGCCCGTCGGCAACTGGGCGCTAAACTTGCATGTTACAGATATAAACAGTTATAAAGTACACTCAGATTAAGGGCTGTACAATAATGGAGCAGGTGATATACAATATACGTACAATATCAGCAGGAGATATACAATATACATATAATATACAAGGGTCAGTGTGTGGCCAGTGGCAGGCAATATACATATAATATACAGATGTTAGTTTGGTAAGTGGACCCAATAATGATGTGTACATTTGGATCGTGGAGGGCTTCAGGCTATAGGGTGGCAATCTTGCTCGTGAAGCAAGGCTTTGGTTTTATATCTGAATGCTTGATAGGATGGTTCTTCCCTGATGGAGAGGAGAGGGCATTCAATTTTCTAGCAGCTAGGACCGGGAAGCTTGCGCCGCCTGCACGTTGTTCCCTGAATCTAGGTATAATGACACTGCCTCATGGTGCATCTAACGGGTCTTGAAGATGTGTGGCGAGAGATAGTGTTGGACAAATAGATGGGTGCTTGATTGGAAAGGCACTTATGAGTAAGAGATGGTTTTGTTGGCTATTCTCTGGTTAATGTTGAGCCATTTTAGCGACCGTCTAGTTTCCAAGATGTGGTGGTTCTTAAGAATATTTATGGCTGCGCGAATAGCATTGTTTTGCAAGACCTGCATTTTGTTAAGGTTATGTTGTGATGTGCCGGGGTAAAGTGCATTACAGTAATCTAAGAGTACTAAGGCTCTAGATAGTGTAATGCAGTAGGCTGGTGAGAGATATGGTCGGCAGGCTGTAATAAGCTTGCAGGTGTGGGCAGATGAGGAAGCTAGGGCATTGGTTTGTCTGGTTAATGTTAATGCTGAGTCTATGTAGATCCCTAGCGTTTTCACCACTTTGGCGACTTTGATTAGGTTGCCACCGATTTCATTAGGAGGAGACTGAAGCATTCAGGTTGTTCAATTTGGCTGGCGATCCCAGAAGGAGCTGCACTGTCTTGTCATCATTAAGACAGAGTCCATACTTTGCCCTCCAGGCTTGTATGATGGTGTACATCTTGTTGAGATTCTCACTGTCTACAGTGTAGTCACCTGTAATTGGGATAAGTATCTGAGTGTCATCAGCATAATTAGTGTAGATGACACCCCAATGGTCAAGCTCATCAAAAAGGAGCTTGGTAAATACATTGTAGAGGGTGAGGGACACGCAGGAGCCTCGGGGTACCCCACAGGTGACGGGCATTGGTGAAGCAGAAGCAGACGGCGCAAAGACCCTCATTGATCTATTATTGAGAAGGGACGCAATCCATGCATTGGCTGGTCTGAGAAATTTGTGGCAGAGGATAAGTGATTGCATAGAATTGTATGGTCTACCAAATAAAAAGCTGCTGATAGGTCTAGTAAGAGAAGCAGAGCTAATTTACCTTTATCTTTCAGAGTTAGGATTTGGGTCTTAAGGTCGATAAGGGCAGTTTCAGTTCCGTGTCTGGGTCTAAAACCAGATTGTCTCAAGCCTAGTAGGTTGTTGGTTTCCAAGTATTTTATCTGCAGGTATGCAGCGCGGTCAAGTATTTTTAGAAGAAATGAGAACGTTGTGATGGGTCTATAGTTAGCTGGGTTGTTAGGGTCGAGAGAGGGATTTTTTAACAACGGGAGAACCCAGGCATCTTTCAGGTTGTTGGGAACTGTGCTGGATTTGAATGAGGCATTGATGACTGCTGTAATGAAGGGGGCTAAGTCCTTGGCCGCTTCCTTGATGAGGGGGGCAGGACATGAGTCACCTTGACAATTTGATGGTTTGAGTTTCAGAATGATGGTTTTGACCTCTTTAATGGATAGTGGCGAGACATTAAATTGGGGTTGAGAGCTCTTAGTGGATGCCTGAGAAATTTGGGTAGAATCATTGTTTGAGATGAGGGATTTCTTCATTACTCTTTTATTTTGTAGCATGGAGATTTTATCTTGGAGTGCGTTTTGTATGTTGGTGCACCATTGGGAATCTTTAATGCAGGTGTCTGGAGGCGGAGCCAGAGATTCCAACTCCTTCAGTATATTGAAAAGTTCCGTGGTGTTGGACTCTGCTTTGGAAATGGCTTTGTTGACTACAGTTGGTGAATTTTTCCAAGCTGACTCGGCTGTTCTTTTGATTTTCCTAAGTGACTTGAGATGAGGAGTGTACCAAGAATTGAGGTGGGTACGTGGTTTGGATTTACGTAGTTTCAGAGGTGCTAGCATTTTAATCGCTTTGAGGATGGTGTGATTGTATAAATCAAGTAGTTCTGTCGGGTCTAGAGATGTTGTAGTTGTGTTAATGATCGGCTGTAGTAGCGGGATGAGTTTGTCACTGGTAAGATTACATTTGTTCCTGATCATAGTAGCAGGTGCTTGAATCGTTTGGGGGTGGTGGAAGAGACGGTTTCATTAATGTTGAACCGGATGAGGTGATGGTCGATCCAGGCGCATGCGGTGTTGGAGAGGGTTTCAATGTTACAATTGAGGTCTGCTATCCAGTCAAGGATGCAACCTTTGTTGTGAGTGGGAGTCAGTACGAGGTGTGAAAAGCCTAGTTCGGACAGGGTATCCTTCATGGTACAGGCATTCTGATCATTGGGGTCAAGAAGGCCTAGATTGAGATCTCCCAAGATGACAATTTTCGATTTGTTCTTAGTATTAGATGATAATAGGTATGAAATGTCATTTTCAAAAGAGGTCATTTTCAAAAGAGGTGGTTGGACCAGGTGGGCGTTAGACGAGATGCAGACTAATGGTAGATGTCCGAGAGGTGGCTAGTTTGGCAGTTAAGCATTCAGCTGAAGGCATGGGAAGGTTGCTAGTTTTTCTCAAGCCTAGTGAAATTTTGTGCATGAATACCAAGCCTCCTCCTTTCGAGATGCTGGCGTCCCAATCTTCGCGAATGATTGAATAGTTGTCCGGAATAGCAAGGGCCAGTGAGGGGCCTGAGGCTGTGTGTAGCCAGGTTTCCGTGATCGCAATAAAGTCAAGGTCGTGAGTGGTTATATCTGCGGTATCTAAGACATGTGCCTGAAGGGATCTGGCATTAATAAGGGCAGCTTTTATGGGTGGTAAGGTGTTTTGTTTTATTTTGTTAGGAGGGTAGTTGGGTGATTCCTGGTTGGTATGGGTGACTGAGGTGCTTTCTATAAGTACCTTTAGTTTATAGTGATGACTTGTAAGTCTAGAACTAAGTCTAAGGTTTCTGGCGGTTTACAGGGCATGTCTGAGTGGGCGATGCCGTTGGTATAGCTTGGAGTGGCTTAGCAGTGGTGGTATCTGAGAGGATAAGGATGTTGTATTATCAGGAGGACAGGTTTTCTGAGGGTGCAAAGCTTTGTGTAAAAAGTGTGGACTAGTGGGCCTGGTCTTAGGGGGTCAGTGAACTCCTGGTCATAGCAAGGTGGTAAGAAGCTGGAAGGTGGTATTGAACCTAATAATGGTAAATTAGGTGATAATGTTAGTCGGATAGTGGGGGCCATGTGACCGCTAACGGAGAGCCTATGTTTCGCTGGATGGCGGGTTTGGATGAGTGTTTCTATTGGTAGGGAGCAATAAATTAGATAACTAAATAAGTGTTTTTTCATGACTATGCTAGCTGTCCATTGACCGTGAATAGGGCAGCTCAGTAGTAGCACTATACACATATTTTGCTGAGTAATTCATTACAAGGGTTAGATCAGTATCGTGGCAATACAAGTCTAAGCACTGAATACCGAGTGGGGCTAATCAGGTCAGTACTTGTGTGCAATGAGACAGGTAGGCATTAAGGTTGTGTTGTATGAGGCGTCTGGCAATGAACAGCATATAGGAGGGACACAGTGCGGTGCAATGGGCACAGTGCGCTACAATGGGCCAATGTAACAAGGCTTTGCAATGAGAAGCAAGTTAAAAGTGGCAAAAATCAATGCAATAATCCATAGTGAGGCGTCAGTGAGCAGCATATGTGAGGGACACAGTACAATGCAGTGGGCCGCAGGTGACCAGGAAATAGCAAGGTGTAACAGTGAGGATCAGATTAAAGATGACATAGTTCAGTGCAATAGGCCATAGTGGGGAGTCCTAGTTAGCAACATATATAAAGTGGCACAATTCAATTCGATCCGCGGTGGGTGATAAGAGTATAGGGAGGGCTTTACAGTGAATAGCATATAGGGGACACGGTACAATGTAAGGGCAATAGGCTACCAAGATATGGCAAATGTTACAATGAGCAGTACATAAAAGGCTCACAATGCAGTAAAACAGTATGACTCAAAATTAGCGTGTAATGCAGTGGGTCACTTTGTTCAATAGGGGCCACATCGTGTCATGATTGTGCAAACTATAGTGATGGGGCAGAACCCGTAAGGTCTAGTGGTAAATAAGTGGCAATACAGAGCATGGAAACTCATATTGAGCGTTTAGTAACGGGTATATACTAAACTAAAGCTAGGCAGAGCTAGACAATGTTTTCCTCGGTAAAAGCAAAATGAGGCCAGGCATCATGATAGTTGTTGGGCATAAGCTTGAAAGGAGTGTCAAGATAAGGTGAGCTAGTACATTGCATTGGACTGATGACGCAGACGGAGTGCTAAAAGCAAAAATCACAATTCAGGCTCAGTGGGCAGGTGTCGGGGACACAGCGTGCTAAATGCAGAGATCACAATTTAGGCTCAAAGGGCAAATGTTCGTGGCATAGAATGCTAAATGCAAGTATCACAATTGAGGCTCAATGGGAAAATGTTCGCGGCACAGAACGCCAAATGCAAGTATCACAATTCAGGCTCGGACGGCTGAAGTCGGAGATGTAGAAAGCTAGTGCAAGGCACAGATAGTAGAGGTGAGCTGGGGTACAGTGTTCAGTGCTTAGGACTGAAGAAAGGCTACATAAGTTGCAGCGTGATAGTATGGAGCACAATAAAGTTTGCGCAGCGGTACGTGGAGAGCATTTGACGTACCTTTCAGTGCAGCGTAGTATACGCAGAAATACTGTTTGCATCACGGTGAGGGGTGGTCTTGAGTACAGCGGTCCGGGGAAGGAGAGTTATCTAGGAAGCGATGGATAGGGGTGGAGGACACGGTACAGACCTACACGGACAGGCACAGGCAGGCGAGTGCCTTAAAGGGATGTCTTAGTGGGAGGTTGCGGCTCGTGCCATCCGGAAGTGCTGGTTTGTTGTTGTAGAGCAAGCTCACCAATGAGGAGCATGCGAGTTGCTAGGCAACCTAAGCAATGGAGCTGGCGGCGGCCATTTTCGCTAGGTCTGCCCTTGTGGCTGGTGGGAAATGGGAAATGCCTGCAACAATCAGGACATGTGGAGGCACACTCTGCCTGAAATATGATAAGGTGCTCCTAGAAGGGGCACCACTGATGGTGAAGGAGCAACTGTGACATGCTCAAGTGGTGACACACTGGCCTCCAAATGAGAGGCAATCTTTGCAGAGAAAGCGTCATGAATAGTTTGACACCAGGTAGCATCTTGTGGTGCCTGGGTAGTAGTAGGCTGCGTGTTAGAGTTAAATTCCCAAAGAATTGAGAAAAGCGCCTTGGGGCTGGATTTTGGTTGAAAAATGCAATTCTTGTAATAGACCGATTTTGCCTGAATGACTGCGGTTTAGAACTTTTTTTATTGCGCGATTGCGATGCCCGAGAGTGAGAATGACATTGTTGAAGCAATGCTTTGACAGAGTTTCAGGTTTAATAAACCTGGTGGTCATGGGGGCATGGTCCTCTATAATTGCGTTGTGTGTTTTTCATATCTACTGAAATATCAGAGGAGCTTTCGTAGTTCGACATGTTGCCTAATCTGTCTTCGAGCACCTGAGAGTCTTTCGGGGGTGCGTTTTTTAAATGATCTAGTTGTGATAGAGTCTAGGTGTAATATCGACTCTTTGAGGCATAATGGGCAATGTGATGGTAAAGTTAAGCAGAGAGTGATCAGACCAGTGACAGAGTGCTAATTGGGCTGGAGGTGCAGACTTTGTGTGACAAAACCCGGTCGAGGGTGTGACCCCCTACATGAGTGGATTCAGTGACCTGCTGAGTGTAGCCAATGGCAGAAAGGGCAGCCAACAATGATTGAGCGACCTTGTCGGAGGAGACATTTGCCCATAAGTTAGTCACCCAGCAGGACCACAGGAGCCTTATTGCTAGTGGCACTGCTGAACAAGTGTAAGAGTTGTTCCTCGAACATGGGCAGGTTGCGAGGAGGCCGAAGAGAAGAATGACGGTTAGCGTGGTGTTATTATTGATTTTAACTACCAGCGATTCACATTCATCAAGGGGCTTGTGTGGGCAAAGATGATGGTGAAAGGTTGAAGGGCTACCCCAACCCCCGCCTTTAGCATCCTTGCGATCAGCCCTCAGTACGACATAGCCTGGGGGGACAGCTAAGGTGGCCTCATTTGATATACAGTCAGTGAGCCATGACTCAGTGATGGCCATGAGGTCGTATGCTGATAGTGAGAGCAAATACTCCACTTCCACCCTGTGGGAAACCAAGGAGCATGTTAAGGAGCACGGCAGCAAGAGACTGCGTGACCAGTTCTTTGCCCACGTATGGTAAGGTGGTGAACATTTTAGTGGCAGTGTTCTCAGATTCCAGAGTGTATTCCTTGGGCCTGTGACACATCTTGACAGATTAAAGTAGCAAACAAAAGAAAGAAATAGATGACTAGGCCAGAAGAGGCGTACCTAATTCAGTCAAGCTGTAATCTTGCGGTATAGCTCAAACTAACTCCGGTGTAGAGTGTCCACAACCCGGACGTAAACCGGCGCTAACCGGCTTATGTAACGTGTCAGTGCTGATGCACCGCCGAAGGACTTAAGAATGCAGATGAGCCTGGGATGTTTAGTTCGAAAGAACTACAAAATGCTACCCATTGGACAAACAAATGCAATTGGCAGTTTACGGTCGCCGCCGACTACGGTGACCAAAAGGAGGAGAAAATTCTCAAGCACTGAAGCTGTGCAAAAGTTACAATTAGCGGATGGTATTAAAGCAGGTACTTAAGTTCTTGGGTACAGGCAATAATTTTAGTAATAAAGCCTACAGTTTGCGCAAGTTAACTGGCATGTAGAAAAAATTTCGAGAGTGAACTGAGAAGAAAGGTAATCACTCAAACACTCACGCAACATACCAGGAACCGACAACAGACGTACAAGCATAACATTGTTTCCCACACTATTTCTTTTTAGAAGTAAGGATTGGTAATCGGTCTATTAGGCCCTTTTATTTTGACAAGACACCACTAGGGCTGCGTTATTGTTATTTGATGGTTGTAGCTTGCTCCCATCTGTAGATTTAGGATTATAGAGGCCTTTTCCAAACCCTTTTTTAAGTTCAATAAACACCCTTGAACTGTTGATACCATGCCTTCCTAACACCAGGGGACGGCAGCCACTCCCTGATCTTGACCCTGTGGGTAGCTACATGAATGAGGATCACATGGGGAGGAGGAATTAACCTCTGAGGAGATGTCATGGCTTCATCGGGTGAGACATGGTATCTCTATTTCACCTTGGAGGTAGCCATCTGTGAGAAACCAAAGGGTGTCCCACTTGCTAGTCCTCGGGATCTCTCTCAGGGGGCCAGGTCACAGTGATCGCCTTTGGATCCAGACTCTGGGGGTGGACCAGTGTGGGAGGATCACATGGGTAAGGGATCTTAGGGGACTGGGGGTGAGACAACCGATGGTGAGACATGGTATTCCCCCCCTTTCCCGTGCCCATACTCCATGCTATTTTATAGGATTCTCTGACATCCCAACTCCCCCCCCCTCCCAACCTTTTCTACACAAACACTGGGTCGAGGAAGAGGAGGACTGAGAGAAGTGGCTAACCCTTACATATCCCATTGTACATGTCCCGTTAATAAGGTCAGTCAAAGTAAGGCACTTGACCTTAATCACATACATCTGATACCCATTAACTCCCCGCACATGAATAAAAGCCACAACATGGAGACGTACTCTGAGCAAGGTGGAACACTAGAAGGAGCAGATCTTCCGGGGTGAAGGCGTACCCATTGTAGTAGGTTAACCGATCGAGGGACCATAGTGAGGGGATGGAAAACTCAGGAGGTTATTGCCTCCGGGAAACCGTGAGAGATACCCAGAGAAGGCCAAAACCTAGACAAGAAGAAGCCTACATTGCGTTTCAAGGATGCCAGCGACCCTCCAGGGTGAATGGCACAGTTGGAGAGGCGAGGCTAAGCCTGTGCCTTGACTTGACAATCAAAGCAGCAGAGAACAGAACAGAATGCACACAACCAGTGAGTTAGCAAAAGACATGAAGGCTGGTTTGTGCCAAGGAAAGATTAATGCTGCAACAGTGTTTCTCACAATTGAAGGTTGCGCTCATGCAGATGAGACGCGAAAGAAAGCAAACCTATAGTGAACTTTAAAGTCTGCGGTAACAGTGAAGCCAGTGGTACAGAGTAGCGGTTCGGCGAAAGGAAACAACCCACTCGAAACTCTCAGTGAAATGTTTGTTATAAAGCAACAAAGTGAATTAACTTTGAAATACGTGATAGTCAAGAATAACCCTGACGAAAGGGGATGTTAAAAAGGTGATTGCTTTAAGAGAAAGTCTGAAAGACAACAAAATGGGGCTTACTACAAAGAAATGGAAATGGCCAGTCACGAAGTCAAACGAACAATGTTTATTACGGTCATGAGTGGGTCTCATCACCCCACGATGCATGCATACAGACACCGTGGCGGGAGAGAGTCCAGATTCGCCGAAAACAGGCACATATATACATTCAGGAATAACATACGATATACTTGTCCAGCCCCTTCATGTGATAGGGACCACAGGGTTCATTACCTTTCCACGTAGATGGTATTACCAGGACAAGGTTCTTGCATTTTCCCCCGTTCTCCTCCTGACAATTTACTGTCTGGGAGCAGGGCAGAGCAGTGTGTGGGGGCATATTGTGTTCTCTGACATTGCATTTTGCTGTACAGCTCATTTATGTTGCTCCTGAAGGTCAGTCTGCTGTAAAGCTTGCGAATAGGGTTTTCTGTAGAAGAGCATGGTTCAGATGTACATTATTACAATTAATGGTCCAGCGTGGAGAACATGGTTGAGGCAGGAAGGCACACAACTTGTAGATTAGCTACGCTTCTGCAAGGATTTCAAGGTTCTACAGTGTAAGACAAACACGCTGTTATGCTCACCTGGTTCCCACAGGGGCGTCGATCGGACCCGGACAGCTGCGATCGCCACCAACGTGATGCGTAGTGAAGAGATGACAGTCTGGACTGGCCCTCCTAATCTTGTCTGCTGGACTCTTAGAAGTATTCTCCTGCAAGTGGAGAAAGGGATTTAGCCGCCCGTGGACTTTAGTGATGGCCCCCCAACTGTTCTCGTTCTCCCCACTAATCACCTCCGATATCCCCTCTTGGTAACCTCACCTTATGTTTTTAAATGATGAGCTCTCCATCCTGCATGGCATGCAGGGGCGCGTAGATACCAGTTACTTCACTGGTTTGAAGGTACTGGAGGAGTTCCGGAGGAATATTGACTCCAGTGTCTCGTTAGGTTGCAGCTGGGTCCAAAAGAATATTGCCTGGAGGCAGCTGATGGCGTTCAGGTAAGAGTCTGTATTACCAAATAGGGTTGTAACGGTATACCGGTATAGACACCGTGAACAATTTAATTATCTTTAAATAACCGTTACCTTGTTTGTAACGGTATACCGAATCCCGATATAAATTATGTTTTTGTAGTGCACTTTACAATGAATGCAAGCAGGGGTGTGAGTCACTGGGCTGGGCTGGCTGGCTTCTGTTCAGCGAGTCTGGGGCTGGAGGCGGAGTTTGCCCAGGCCCAGGCTTCACAATGAATGCAAGCAGGGGTGTGAGTCACTGGGCTGGGCTGGCTGGCTTCTGTTCTGAGCCTGGGACTGGAGGCGGAGTTTGCCCGGGCCCAGACTTTACAATGAATGCAAGCAGGGCTATGAGTCACTGGGCTGGGCTGGCAGGCTTCTGTTCAGTGAGCCTGGGACTGGAGGCGGAGTTTGCCCAGGCCCAGGCTTCACAATGAATGCAAGCAGGGGTGTGAGTCACTGGGCTGGGCTGGCTGGCTTCTGTTCTGAGCCTGGGACTGGAGGCGGAGTTTGCCCGGGCCCAGACTTTACAATGAATGCAAGCAGGGCTATGAGTCACTGGGCTGGGCTGGCAGGCTTCTGTTCAGTGAGCCTGGGACTGGAGGCGGAGTTTGCCCGGGCCCAGGCTGCTTGGAACATTCCTGACGCATGTGTAAGACAGACACGGGCCTGCAGCAGAGAGGAGGTTACAAAAATAAGTTTCTGAAGTTTCTATCAACACAGCATGACTTCAGTCACCAAGAAGAACTCTGAAAAGCCAGGCAGCTATTAGACTGAGCAGGGAGCAGATTTACTTCAGACAGTGCCCTCCTGGATTCTGGAATGGAGGCCCACTGGACCTGCGCAGGGTTGTTCAGTGCCAGAGTTGTGGCCTGCTCCTTGACGATCGTGGGTGCAATGGCAGCACCTGCAGGAGCCTATATACCTACGTACGTGCAGCAGCAGGTAAGGTACCCCTACCTACCCTTCCTTTCCCCCTTCCCAGCCCTGTTCGCCAACCCCAGTTACAAACCAGCCACAGGTGTAACTGTAATTCCTATCCTCAGCTCAAACAGGGCTAGGCGCGAGGAGGGTATTGGGAGGGAAAGGGGGCACGAGACAGGCATAGGCAGCCTCAGCGAAGAGAAGAGAAAGTCAGGATGCAGCTTTCCCCTTGTAGTCTGCCGCATTAGACAGAAAATTAATAATGGGGATCAATTTCTGCACTCTGCCTGCAAAGCCCCGTGTGTGTGTGTGTAGTCTCTTCTGTTTTAGGGGGCATGGTGAGGGGTAAAATATGGGGCACTGCACTTCTCTCTGATGCCAGTTAGCATGAGAGGAACGGACATGGTGGCGGCACATTATGCGAATGCGCAGGGTTCTCACTCATGTACTGACTCAGTTTTAAAAACTAGCAAGCACGTATCTCTCCAAGAAAATGCATTTCGTAATGATCCTGCACAGTTTTTATTATCCCCCTCGCCCCCCCTTTCAAAACTATTTGAAACCCCTCGCAAAACTAAAAGACAAACATTTAGAGCGGCACAGCACACTTCACCTGAGCAAATCGAAAGTGGCCATTTACTGTGTGGCCTTAGAACTGTCTTTTAATTATACAATTGCTCGGTTATTATGAATGCTATATGTGGCATAGTGCATTCTACCAGAAAAGCAGTTAAGTCTTGGAATGTACTAGGGAATGGTGGTACAAAGCATGTTTTGACCGTACCCTAGCAGTTTACTCTGTATGTTATGTTCTGCAGTGGGCAAAACCATTGTTCTGATCGGACTCTACCCCAGACCCCCGCCCCCTCCCCCCGGCCACCAAAATGTTGGGCTATTGATTCGACCTGGCTAACCTAAAGAGCCGTGGCCGGACCAAAAGACAAAGGGGCTGCATTACTAACTCATTTCACTGTTAGCACCTGTATTCGAATGCATGCATACATGTGGGGTTAGCACTGCGTACCAGGGGAGTGATTGGAAGTGTAGATGCGCGCCAGGGGAGTGATTGGAAGTGTAGAGGGAGCATAGGAGACTGCTCATTCTCACAGCAGTTCTTAAGTCCTCTAATGACTTGCCCTGTACTTGCCTTTAGCCTCTCAGAGGTCCATCTCTTCTTGATTGGCCTGCATTTATGCCATGCACAGATCGCCACCTCTGGTGGCTTGGCCTGCAGAGCTGTCTGAAGTTTTTTCCCCAGGCTAACACTCCTATGATAGCACGTGTCTGTTGAGAAATTGTGAAACAAATAAAACAATTTGACTCATCGTGATTTGTGTCCCCTGCCAGCTGCGAACACGGCCATGTTACCCTGACAGAGGCAAGAGCCAATTTCAGCTCCTAGAATTTCACAACTGAGTGTTTAGCCCCGAATATAAGAGTGGGCCCGCCCAAGGGGGACGAGAGTAAAAGCAAATAATATACCCGAGAGTTTCTGACAAGCCTCTCTCTATGTCTTCTGACTGTCTCGGAAAGGATACGCCAGCCCATGTCCCTAGAGCAGGCCCCTGCACCCGCCGGCACTGTATAGGTATTGCTGTTGTGTGGCCATATGCAATGCATGACTGACCCTTGGAGACCCAATACGTTGCATGCTGGGACATGTAGTTTAATTGCTCCTACCATAATTACTGATGTTTAAGAAAAACAGGACTGGCTGAGGCTGTACGCAACTAACACAGGGCTAGGCAACTGGCAGTTCTAGAAATGGTATGCTGGGAAGAAAACTCTGTGGGGTCGGTGATGCACCTGCTGCTGTCAGGATCTGATAGTGGGGTATCGCAGCCTTTTGTTATGTTGTGTTGTAAAGCTTTCATGTTGTGCCTTCATGTGTCCACCGTAGTAGTCTCTGAGCATCCAGGCAGGTCTGGAGGTTGGCATATTGTGCGCCCATTGCCCGGGGTATCCAGACCGTACTCTGTGAAAGGAGAAGGAGTGGATAGGGGCCATTGGAATGGGGGGGAGGGGAGGTGGTGAGGGGGAGAGGAATGTTTTGTGGCAGCAAGGCTGCATGTCCGTCCTGTGGATCTGAGAACTTGTTCTTCAGAAGGGGGATAAGAGACGCACGATTCAAATTAGGTTTCGGGGGAGACGTGGCCTGCGGGGTGTTAACAGCTGTAGAAACCACTCCTGGGCACCAAATGCTCTACTCCTGTTGCCCCAGGGCCAGAAGGTGCTCACTGCTTTGACATTCAATCTTTTGCCCGCTCTCTATCAGTAGGGGACACTCGAACTGTTGACAAAGCCCCATGGGCACTTGGAGGAGAGCGCCTCCTTCCTGAGAGCAGGATGTTGGCCTGGGCCTCTTCTGTCATCGGCACTGGTGGCGTGAAAGGGCTCTTTATTCCGTGCCCGGCGCTGCTGCTGGCAGGGGCGAGTGGCAGCTCTCCAACTGGAAGGGAAACCAGGGTCATGGGGGATCCGGCACCAGGCCCCCGATCTGACCCGAAGCCATGATGCAGCGAGGGGGTGGCATAGGAAGCGGGGAACCCCAATACTTGGGCAGGGCTAATGGGATCACTGGAAAATAATGCTAGGTGGTGTGTCAGAGACGTGTGGTTGTTCTCCTGCAGGTGAGCGCTCCTTAGGGCGCTTTTACCCAGGGGGAGGGTGGTCGCCTCTTTAAACAGGGGATGGCCTACACTGGCCATGCACAGGACTTCAGGGGTCTCGGTCCTTTCCTGCGGCCGTAGATCCCTCAGATCAGGTTCCAGAACTCAACCTCTTCATCCCGAGGTTCAAAAGCACTAGAGCAGGGGGGGGCAGCTTTCCTGTTGCTGCACCAAAAATCTGGAACTGTCTTCCCATGCATATCAGAAACAAGCCACCCCACCAGCGGTGCAAGAGCCTAATCAAAACTTGGCTCTCCAACAAGTTTTAACAATCCATGACAATGAGATCCTCATTCTTTCACTTCACCCTTCAAGGATATTTCCCTCTGCCTGCATTGTTCTATAATTATGTTATGCCCCGAACTGCACTTCCAGTATTGCACTATAACCATGCCATGCCTTGACTCTGAGAGCCTCATTCTCCCACTTCACCCGGCTATCTTCCTCTGTCTATATTGACCTATATCTATGTTATAGCCCCGCACTGCCTGTATTGTATTATAACCATGCCATGCCTTGAACTGTGCCGCTGGTGGCTTAATCAACCACCCTAACCCTCACTGCACTGTACTTTCCCCTGTACCCAGTTAAGCCTGTTCATGTAACCTACGCCGTGATACCTCCGGGTTTGGGCGTATAACAAATGTAATAAATAAATAAGTGGGTGATTTCAGAGGTATAGGGCAGAGTTAACAGCTTTTAGCCTTCAAGCTTGACCAGAATAGTCTCATTGGAATGTGTAAAGAAGTTAGATGCCCCCACACAAGTATGTTTGCCACTCCCCCACATTCTCTGAAGTTAGCGCCTCCACCAACATTTAGCCCCCCCGTCCCCCACCCACCGAAATGTTACCCTAGGTGCACCACTGGAAGGAGCAGATATGCACACTTGCTGTTGGCAGAGAGGTGAGGAGGGAAGACTTTCCTGAAACCGGCAGCATTAAACTTTTACTCTGTTTGTGCACATGCAGAAAAATGTACTTGCACTAACACAGTAAAACTTGAAAGCTGCTATTTTCAAGACTTCCATGCCCGTCTGCCTCAGCAAAATCAAATGCTCACATAAGCCCCCTCCCCACGGATGCGAGCCTACATATAATGACATTATGTGTACTTTTTCACACCCGAGGTTAGGGTCTGTGCAATTGCTTTTTCTTCAGCATATGTGTTATGTGAATGTCACTAGAATAGCATTTTGGTAGTCAGTCTAGTCATTTATTTCTGTGGCATGACCTTATCGGTACAAGTGTTATCGTGTACAATCTACTTTGTATGGCATGACAGTATTTTACATCATTTGAGATTTGTTTTTCTTCATATTGATGGTCTAATTACCATTAGTGCGACTGAGACATAAGTGACTTCTACTACAACACTTGCATGACTCCACATTTCTTGACCTCCTACCTCTCTAAACTTCTATAAAGGTTGTATATTGTATGACCAAGTTAAGTTGGACCACCAGGATCCCCGTCTGCTGCGTTAAAGTAACATAAATTTATGTAAGAAGAACTAAGGCAACTTCTTGGTGGAGACTCTTGTTTGTGTTTTGTGTCTTGGTGAAAATGTGTGACTTTCCCTGGCAAAATATTATCTAAGATAATGGTTAAACACGCGTGTGTGCTATACCGCGATAACCACGGTATACCGTCATTTCGCATGCAGGTTATCATACCGTCAAAAAATCAATACCGTGACATCCCTATTACCAAACACTGTCCGGTAAAAGTTGCATGAGTTTAACTTGCTGTTTTCTCTCCCTTTATAGGTGCGGCATAGAAAGATGCAGCGAATTAAAGGATAATACCTCCGGTGGTAAAGCAGGTAAGCCTATGGTGGCAAAGAGATGTCTTTGTCGGTTTTCCCGGCTCACCTTGTTATTCCTTTTGTTTTCCCCCCAGGTGCTGGGTTTCGACGAAGAAAATGATGGAGGCAGCGCTGAGTTGAAAGATGCGGTCGACTGGTGAGTATAACGCGGCGTTGCTGCTGGTGAAGCGACGCGTGCTGAAATAATGTCCTTTCCAGGCCTATGGCGCCAGGACTGATTTCTATGATGAGCCTGGCGCCTAAGGCGCCAGGACTGAATCCAAACTGCCCCCAGCCGGGGCTGTTGGGGTTTTAATGAGTATCTGGATGCCTGCTCCCGGGGCTGATGGACTCGATCCGGATGCCCAGGGGTAGGCATCATGACACACGCTCAACAGAATGTGCATTCCTGTCTCATAAGTGTCAGAAAGTTCATGCCCAGGTTTCTACTGCGTTCAGAGTGAAATCGCAGAATGAGCAGGGAACATTGCATCCAAGATGGCGACTAAAACAAAATGGCAGCGTGACCACCATTATTGTGTGTGGCAATAGGTTTGTAGCGTGATACGAATGTGCTTAGGCCAATATGCATACCATATAGGACACTAAACTAAATATATTTTCACAAGACTTCTTTGAACCTTTCGGATTATGTTGTGGAACTACCCAGATCAAGAGACACAGGGGCAAATACCATGAGGAAGAGCTGAAGTGAAAGCCAGAGTGGTCCTGCAGAGGTTTGTGGAGAAGCCTCGCACATTCGAAAGTCTTTGACATCAGTGAAAGGTCCTATGCTGGCTGAGGGAGACTGCCTTTTTTGTTATTTTATTTTTTTATTTTTTATAACCTGAGCCAGGGTGTGCCTTCCTGTTGTAAGGAAGGCATGGTATCAACAGTAAGACAGACACAAGTGACCACAGTTCAAGCGTGTTTATTTTACTTCAATTGGGTTTGAAAACGCCTATCAAATCCTAAATCTAAAGATTGGAGAAAGCTACGACCATCAAATAATAACGCAGTCCTAGTGGTGTCTTGTCAAAGTAAAAGGGCCTATACTATTAAACCTATTGCCAATCCTTAACTCTAAATACAAATAGTGTGGGGAAACAATGTTATGCAAAAGAAGTGTTCAAGAAATGATATGTCAGGATATTCAAGCCATTGGTTTCCCTTCCCCACATTTTCAGCACGGGACAATGTGGCACACTCTAGCTTAGCACAGTCTCTGGGTTCCCTAGCACAAGGGTACAGTTCAAAACTTCAACATTCTGGCCTTCTGTGCCAGTCTCTTTACCATTCAAAGTCAATTTTCCAGGGGTCCTGATGCAATACGACAAACAACAAAGTTCCTTTCTCGTTAGGGTTTTACATGTACACAATTATTTTCTTAGGTGATTTACTATTCACCTGGGATCCCCCTCTGCCGGGCTCTGATCCAGTTTAACACAATGTTCTTTGGATTTTCACCAATTTTCTCGGGTGATTCACTGTTCATCCTGGATCCCCCTCTGCTGGGCTCAGATCCACTCTGACACAAAATCTTCAATCAGTCTCTCTCCGCCGGGGTCAGACCAACTTTATCTACTTTGCCATAAATATTCTTTATTATATCAACATCAAAGACTTTCGATTGTGCGCAGGCTTTTGCTTGACCCGTCACAGGCCCACTTCGATTCACAATCCTTTGCCACTCTTTCACTTGTGTCAACTCTCTGCTAAATACCTTACAGAGACCTACGATTGTGCACACACGTGATGCCAGACCACTGTCAAAGGTATCTTATCGTGGTTTCAAAGTTCAATCACCTTTACTTGCGTTGGTTATCACACCTGTTTCATACAATGTTCGTTCAAAGCGCTCGCCATACAATGTTGCCGCTTGCAACCTTGGCTTCAACACAGACCGGTCTTGTATTGTCTCCCCAACTCTCCGGCTGTGTTGATTTCACTGACGCTGCTTTGTTGTTGGTGTAAGGGACAGTACCACAGCAGTTGGCGATTCTCCCTGCCTTGATTATCGATGCGGGAGGGCACCGGGTATCTCTGGCACACAATGCAGGATTCCTCATCCTGGTTTCCTGTGCTTTCTATTCTCGAGGCTTCGTGAAAGTAACAGTGTTTGTTGAAAAGGTCAAGGGAACTTCCCTCCTTGCGAACCCCTTCTGTTTCGCTGTCTTTCTCCTCTTGTTAAACTGCCATCTTGAAACTGCTATTTCGTCTGTGAACTTCAGTCCTGGCAGGAGAGTATACCAGGCAATTGCAAGTGAGTGAATACAAGAAGCCCTGGCAGGAGAGTAACCAGGTAACAACAACTGTGTGAATACAAAAAGTCCTGAGAAGAAAAATCAGGATTGTGAAAAGGATTGTTTTAACCAAGAGTTGAAGAAGTCTGTAAAGGGCACTAGCTGAGTGGGTGGTGATGTTCTGTGAGTCTGAAGTGGAATGTTATGGCTTGCTTGTGTGTCTGCATTCCAGATTCCAGGGAGTCAGTTACAAGAGAGAGTGACTGAGAGAAGGTAGCCTGGGTGGTGGGGCTGGTCACCAGATGTACCAACTGCCTACTTGAGCTGTGACCTATAACTAATAAAGCGGACTTACCTGATATCATGGCGACTTCATGTTCATCATTTAACCTGCAAAAAAACCCAGAGAAGAAACATCAGGACTAAGGAAATAATTGTGTTAATCAAGAGTTAAAGAAATCCTGAAAAGAAACATCAGGCCTAGAAAAAGGATTGTGTTAACCAGGAGACAAGGAGACCCTGTCAGAAAAGTATACCGGGTGTCCTGAAAGGGACAAAATTACAAAGCCAGACAGTTTTGTGTGTCTGTGTTGTTGTTGGCCAAGAATGGCACAAAGAACTGTTGTTTCCGAAACATCAGAGTAAAGAGGAATCCAGGGGAAGGGAACCACCCTCTGGAGAAAGGACCTTTATCCTTGAAGATTATTTGTGTTGGAGCCATTTATTCTTCCTATATGAACACTTTTCTAAACCACCCAGGGTTAAAGACATTTATATTTTCACCTTAGAATGTATTTTATAGTGTGAGGTTCAGAATAGAACTTTGGAAATGGAACCGTTTTTTTGTTTAGGCCATTCTGACACAAACAGATCCTTCGTTTTGGTTTAGGTAGTGAAATTCCTCTTAGAGCAGGGTCAGAGAGGCATTTTCCGAATCCATTTTATTTTCCAATAAAAGTCTTTAACCAAAATCATGGCTACTTGTGGCCGAGTTTCATTCCTGACTCCTCACAGTAGCTTTCTCACATCCTTTGATCTCAGAGGTGCATATTTCCACACCCCTATTCAAGAATGTCAGACGATTCCTCGAGCTTGCTGTGGGGGACAACTATTTCTAGCTTTGTGTACTGCCTTTTGTACTCCGGTCAGCCCCCATGGTTTTCACAAAGTTCTTGGCTCCCATGGTGACCCTTCTCCACACCCATGGCATCTGTCTCCACCCTTACCTGGAGGTCTGGGTCATTCAGGCCCCTTCAATTTATCTTGCCATCCAGAACATGACTATTGTATGGAAACTCGAAGAGCACTTTCAGATGGATTGTGAATCTGAAGAGGTCCTGCTTGACTCCCACTCAGGTGTTGGAATGTTAGGGGGTCTTTTCATCTCTGTTCAGGGAACAGTGTCCCTACTCTGCCACGGAGCAACACAGAACCGATTGAGAACCATATTAGGCATGGAGGACATTCACCTCCTTCAGGGCTTCCCGTTAAAGTCCTCCCAAACATCTGATCCTCACAAAAGATGCAGTCAGACAGGGTGTGTTGCAACACTAGTGTCCTTGTCCATTCAGACGAAGTGGCCCGGAAGGAAGGTGAAAGATCCTTAATTGGAGGGAACTTTCGACCATTTGAAGATCCCACTGTTCATGGACACCCTATCTCAAGGGAAAGGCTGTCCAAGTCCGGTCAGACAATTAGGTGGCCAATGAGTACATAAATCGCCAGGGCGGCACCAGTCCAGCTCTCTCCAGCTGGTGGCTGTGGAGATTAGATCATGTACAGAGGCCAATCTCTTGTCTCTTCAGGCCTCTTACATCCCAGGGGTTGAGAATAATGGGTGTGTTGCAAGCAGGAAGGAACACGCGCAGCCCTAACACTATTCAGGAGCGTTGCGTTGAAGGGGAAGAGGAGGGACAAGAGTGCGCGGGAGATGACAGGCCTACGTAGTGTGCCCAAGAAAGAGGGATAAAGCACCCCAGCAAGGCGGCAAGGGCATACAGCACAGAAGAAAGGCAGACTGATAACCGCCTTATCACCATCTTCTCCTCAATTCCCCCTCCTCAAACAACGAAGTAGCAACGAGCCAAAGAACTGTGGCCACAATACGTAAACACTGAAAGGTATTGAGAATCTGGGCGTAAAGGGGCTGAGAAAAATGCATTCTTTAAATCGATCACTGTGAAGTTGGTCGACCTAGTAGGGACATTATAGAGAATGGTAGCAGGATTCGGTAGCACTGGTGCTCCGCCTCAACAGTGTTATTCAGAGGGTGCAAATCCTGGACCATCCTCCAACTGGCCCCCTTTGCTTTCTTCACAAGGTAGATGGCCGTGTTGCATCTGGACACAGATAGTTGTTTTATGCCTTGTTTCAACAATGCTATAATGGTCTCATAAATCCCTTTGCCAGCCTCTCTAAACAATGGGTACTGCTTGACACATGGTAGTATTGCACCAGGTTTCAATTTTATCTGTACTTCTCCAACACTCTTTAACAGCCCCACATCATGAGGATTGCTGGTACATAAATCGTCCAGCACCTTCTCCAAATCCTCCTTCCAATATGACGATATATTTCTAACGATGAGCATGGTCTCTGGTACTTCCCTTTGCTCTATCGCTATCTGGGAAAGCGCCCCAATCTGAAAAACCAATTCTCCTGTGTTTTGGCATCCTCAAACAACTGTTCGTCGGACAAGTTCCTTAGCGATAAGGTCGGATCGATGCCCAAAAAAGTGCATCAAACTCAGCCTTCTTCATCAGTGCCTGAGGGAACCACTATGTCGTTCTTGATAACTACTGCTTATCAGTATCCACCAGGTCTGATCTCTGATTCTCGGGACTCAACTGAACATAGCCATTACTCCATGAATGAACAAATGTATAGGCACTCCCCTTAATGCGCTATCACTATAGTATGCATGAAAAAGTGCTGCTTCTCTTACCCAATACAACCCTCGTGTCACGCTTAATATACCTTCCTCCGTGAAAGCAATCGTTGGGTGCAGTTTACTAAGGAGATCTCTGCCCAAGATTCATTGAGGTATTTGCACATTACAACAAGGGAGCAGATACATTTTGTGTACCTACCTTCATACGTAGATCCTCTGTGTAAGGAACCAACAGGATTTCCATCGTTTTGCCTGACATGAGGAACTCGCCTGGCTTGATGCAAAATTTAGTAGCCCCTGTATCGACCATAATGAAAACATTTGGTCACCTACCTTTACACCTATCTGGGGTTCCATTCCCGGGTCCGCAGTAACAGACAGCACTGGACACATTAGAGATCCCTCTGGGTTTGTTAGCACCAGGGAGCGTCAAAGGATCCCTCCAAAAACACTTGCTCCAGTGTAGTGAGTAACCGCTCCTTGGGGTAAAGGATTTTTCATCCATGCCTGTACCAGTGCCTGTGCTGGCACGGTCGGTTGAAACGCATATGTCTGTGCAGCGCCGGGTTCTGTTCAACCCGTACCTGCTGCGATTGCACGGACGCTGGGGGATGGTCGGGGCTTGCATTTGCTGGGTAACTACATTGAAATGCTGTGGCCTGTTCCGACAATCTTGTGCCACATATCCCATCCTTCCACACGACCAACACTGAATCCCATACACTCCTCCATAATTACTTCCCATCACCCGTTAAACCGGGGCCCCATTCCTCCGAACCCACCAAACGACCCACTTCCTCCAGAAAATCTTCCCTAACCCCTCGGAAACCCTCTCATCAATAGTAGCATACCTGTCCATCCAACCCAGTGCCAGAACTGATACAATATGTCCCGATTGGCCCTGCTGTCCCTCTGTGGAGCTGGTAATTACTGCTCCTTCCAAACCGATCTTTGGTAGCTTTTTCTGAACAAGCTTGGCCTCTGTAGTTTGTGCCTGCTCCATACTTCTTCCTTTTCTTGCCTCCTCTTACAAAAATGCACAATATGCACCTGAATTTATGCCCAACGCTTGGCCTCCATCCCTACTACTTTATCTAGATCATGCTAGACGCCCCTTTTTTAGAATATGGTAAAACAAAACCACATTCCTATTCCATGCTCCTCCTGTCTCTTTCCTCCACATCTCCTGAATTAACTGAGTCTATGCAGCAGAATCATCCAATGTTCATTGTTTTAGCCAAAATAGAATTTATATCTGGTGTATCAGGATACATAACCCGCAGGGCCCCCATACCTGTACCCTGTAATTATTGATGGTTGCTCCATCATGGGTGTTCGTATTCAACTGAACTCCCAGATACCATGATCGCCTCCAAAGCTCATCTGATCGTTCCCCCATTAGAGCCGTGAATAAGATTTTCATGTCCCCTATGGCCAACATAACACAGTCAGTGTGCTTCTCCAGTGCATAAATCCAGTTCCCCAACCCCTGCAGTGAGCGAAGGGAGTGTCTCATAAAGTTATTCCAGTCCATGTGTGACCACGGGACATAATACGCCTTTTCCTGACCCTTCTGGAGCAACAGAAATCGAGTCACACTCGCTTTTACTGGGGCTCACCCTGTCTTTTCCTTGCTACTCACTATGGCCATATGAGTACCATGGCGTGTCCTACGACCCCATGGTGTGATCTCGGTCACTACTACTGGAGCTGGAGGTGGCACTGTTACACCCTGTTTTCCCTGCTCAATATCTGATTACCATTCATCCTCGTCTCCTGCTCCTATTGTCACATTCCCTGGTAGTTCTGTGGGCACAAAAGCATATACTCGGTACTACGGTAGGGTGCCTGTTTCCGTTCTCCTTGCTCAAATCCTGTACCAATAACAGCAGTTTTGTCCTCAAGGTCACATTGACCTCCTTGATAACTGGCCTATCCAATTTAACAAGAACTTGGCCATGCCTCCACCTTCCTTCTTCTACATCATTTACCTCCCCATTCACTTCTTCCCGCTCTTCACCTTTCTGCTGTCGTAACAGCACTACCTCTTCCTCCGCTAGATGCAATGCTTCTTCCAGTTTTTCCCGTCCTGCTTTTCCACTGCCATACGCAGCCTATCCCCTATCCTACCGGTAAAAGACAGTCTCCCCTTTTTTGCCCATTCTCTGCCCTTCATCTTGTACGCCAGTTACCGGTCTCGCTCCTCACCCTTAATCTCTCTGCTAACCTAGCACTCGGAGGAGATATTCCCTTTCTGCCCTCTGCTCTCAATCTTTCCATGGTCCTGATCGTTGAAGGAGTTTCCCTTCAACTTTTCTCAATATCCCATCTTTTAGAAATCGTAGCTGATGGAGACGTTACCTCTATCCGTCTTGCAACCACTAGAGTGGCCGCTGGAGAAAGAGGTTCAAACTTGGGGTTGCTATTCCCTTCTGCAGGCAATAAAGGATAGCTCCCATAGAGGGCCGTTGCGGAAGGAATTCCTGCACCCTCCTATGTCGACCCTTCCTCTGTAACCTGAACATTATGGGCATTACCCCCTTCTCATACATCCACCATAACTCCAAGATATTTAAACAATCTCTACCTTCGAACCATTGTGCCTAGTGAATAAGAAATTATACAGATTTTCCAACATTCCCTTATCATAGGTCCCCTCATTAGGCCATGAATTGAGCATTTTACCCTTAGTTTCCCACAGCCATTCTCAATGGTATTTTAAAATATTTACCTTATAGCCAGGGAGTACCTGACACAAGTGACTCAATGGAGTCCTCATACTCCAAAAGTAGTCTAACTGTAACAATTTCACTTAAAAACAACCTAAAAACGAAAGACGAGCCCGCGGCACAAAAGTTCACCCGAAGCAACCCTCTTGTTCCTCTGCCCAGTTTTTTTTAATCTTCCCCACAATTACTCACCTCGCTTGCTTTCACCACGGTCAACTCACTTAGCTATTCACTTTTAATTAGACTTCTCGCTCTTACATAAAAGACAGCAAATTATCAAAACACAATGCTGGCCCAAATCCTCTTTTCCTCATCAATATATCTCCTTGACTTGAGTACAAAAGAGTGCAGTGTTTTCCACTACAACAGTGTTTTCTCTCTTTTCATTACTGTTACATCATTTCCGACTACAATGCTGTCTTTCCCTGATTACAGGAAGATAATATTCACTACTTGGACTAACCAAGAAAAGCGAGGTGAGGGCTGCGTCCGCACAGTCAATATTGAATGAAGGGTGACAAAGGTATACTCCAGAATGGTATCTACGGGTGGACTTACTATAAAGATGCCACCTCACCCCAAGGTGAGGGCTCCAGCGAACAAGACGAGCAATCCAAAGGTTATCATAGTAAAACCTTGCAATGGACTTGCTGGTGGGGATACCACCTCATACAAACCGAAAATCACAAACAAGGCAAACAATATATAGAAACAATACTTGCGACATGAAACAGTTCATTCACTCCTCCAGAACACTCAACTTTTCAACCCTCCCAACCTCGCCTGACTTCACACATACACACCTACCAAAACCCTCAATCATTGGGAGGATAGCTCCTCCCTCAGTCATTGGGAGGATAGCTGAGGGGCAACGTGCTCGCCTTGGAAACAAGACGACCCAAAGCACCACAGGTTTGATACCCTAGTCCGCGCTTAGAAACCTCTGGGTATTAAGCGTGTTATAAATAACATATCATATCAAATAAAAGAAATCTCCTCTTTTTCCCCTATTACTCTCTTGTTTACTCACCAAAGTGCACTCCCATGAAAATGATCCCCGAAGCGTTCCAAAGTGGTGCTCCTTCAATTTGCCTTGAACAGCTGGACCGTGGCACCACACCTTTGGGGAGCAAACGGGCCTTTCACAAATATGGCACCTTTTAGACCTCTCCTTTTATCTTTCACAGAAGAACGGTCCCCGCAGAGACACACAACAAACATAATTCAACTGATCAAGGACCTCTAACCCTAAACGTGATGCACATTGTCTTTGCAAGGGCACTTCAACAAGATTAGGAGGGAGAGGAGCAACCAAGTTCCTTTTGAACTGGCGATAAATATCTTATTCGCTCAGACTTGCTGGTGTCCTCATTTCACACTAATCTATTTGACTACCAAGTCAGCACGTATGGCCTCTAAGCATATCCTGGTAATTCTTGAGAACCTAATTGAAACCCATAAACCATTTGTCAACTCTGCCCTTAAGCATCCTGTGCACCGGGTTTATTACTCTGCCCCAAATTGACTCTACCAGGTGACCGGACTTCCCAGGACAATGAATAACAGGCTTCCATGTACTTGAAAAGATTACATCTCCTCTCCGCAATAGTACCATGTCATAAAAACCTGAGCCTGGTTGTAGCTGAACGTCTGAAATGATTGCAGCTGCCCGCTGCCTTTCCCCAACCTTCATCCTTGCTCAACCAGCTTTCCCAAACACAGTTTAACCCGCCACCCCAGGTTCCTGGGCCTTCACAATCCTTAGTTATGAGAGGACTTGTGGCATAGAAATGTGTGTATTTCACCATGTACTCCAACAGTCCCAGACACATGTCCCTAAAGACCTCCATGTATATATACATGTATGTTCAAGACTACCACTTTACCAAGAAATTGTATACCATTAATGGGGAGTTTCGATTACTTATGCTACTATAAGATTGATCTATTGCCAACTACATTTATTGATGTAGTGAGTGATAAATGGCCATTTAGAATTACATTTTGACCCCCAAGTAGCTAGCTACATTGAAAGGATATTGCCTTTTGTTTGCTCCTTGGTTTCCGTTTATTTTACCACAATCTAAATACATACTAGTCTTGGTCTTTCTTTTTTTCAACATGCCCATTTCTTTATACCTTTCACTTTATTGGATGTCTGACTCAACTTAATATTGGACAGTCTTCCTTCTATGTTAGTTACCCCATTAGGTTTGCTTCTTATGTCCTCTTTCTATGAACCTCGAGGGTAGCCATGACTCCCATATAACTGAGTCCTTCTACTGTGTTCAGCACTAGTCTCCATGACTATAGCCAACAAAATTCTACCGCGTTCTTTGTCACAGCGGTTTCCACGCATCATACTGTTGAAATCATTTCAGAGGTGTAAGGAACTCATGGTGGCAACAGTAAAGACAGACACAAGTGATCACAGTTCAAGGGTGTTTATTAAACTGTATGCAGGTTGGAAAAAACGACCTAATCTAACTCTAAGATGGAGCAAGCGTCGATCATCAAATGAAAATAAGGCAGTCCTAGTGGTGGCGTGTCAAATTAAAAAGGGCCTATACTAAGAAACCTATTGCCAAACCTTACAACTAATTCAAAAAGGGTGTAGGATAGTTTTCAAGAAATGTTCACAAATATGTCAGGATGCGGCATATTTCTCCACGCTTTGAGCATGGGGTAAGGTAGGATCTTGGAGCACAGTACACTCTCGAACTTCCCCAGAACAAGACAACAGTTCCGCTTGCAGCTATCAGGGTTGTTGATGGCCAAGTCTTGTTTCTCTTGAAAGTCTCTTGCCTTCGAAGGCCTGACGGGTTCAAATAACACAAGAAAGGTTCCTTCAACAAATTAAAGTTTGTTTTCCTAGTTTTACTTGGGGTGAGGATTCTTCACCCCTGGGTCCCCCTCTTCCGGGCGCCGACCCCTCTTTACTTTCAGCCTCCCTCCACTGCGTTCACGATGGCTTTTCCTTCTTTCACAAATCTCATTTTCTTTTTAAACCGTTCCAGTGGACTTCCCTCTGCCGGGTTCAGCGTTTTCAACACACTGTTTCTTGGGACTTTACACTTTGCCCCTTCCTTGTTAGCATCCCTCTTCCAGGTTTACTCTTGTCATCTCACATTCACTTTGCTTTCAAGGACTGCAGAATTTACTTCCCTTACTTTCTCTACAGTTCTTGGGTCAAAGGCTTTTGACTGTACAGGGATGTTGCTTGACATCATCCTGTATGACCACTTTGACCTAACTTGGCGGCTCTCCTACGGCCTTCTGGTATCTGTAGTTTCACTGAGACGGGGATATACCAGAGTGTCTCAGGTTAGCTTCCACGTGGTGCCGGTTCCCTCTGTAGCCGCTCTCCCCTTAAAACTTTTACAGTTCTTTGAACTTGGTTCAACTTGCCACTTTGCGACTTTCATTCACCATAGTCCGGCTCTTATCGGCTCTCCCCTCGGCTCACCGGCTGTGATGAACCGCTTGGCTTTCCTCGTAACTGGAGTCAAGGTCGGTACCACGGTTGCAGGTGTTTCCCTCGCTGCCGCTTATCAGTCGTCGATATGCTCTGTGTACCGTTGACATCTGTTGCAGCACATTTGACTATTGTCCTCGGTTTTAGGATTCCTCTGCAGAGGTTTTGCGGGTCTACGTCGAAAATAGCACGGTCCTGTCTCTCCTTGTCAACCTCTTGATAGTCACTGCCTTTCTCCTCCTCTTGAACTGCCGGACTTGGATAGCTGTCATATTGTGCGGTCTGCCTTGCTCGTACTGTGCTCTCTTGCTCCACCTTTTATCCATCTGGGGAAGGGAAAGGGTTTTAGGTGTGTGTGTGATTCTATTCATTTGCCTGACTTTGCCTGACCCTTGTATTGGTACATGTCAGGTACACAGCTCTGGTGTTAGTTTATCTTTTGTGTGGTGCGAAGTGTTCGCGTCGGAAAAGGGGGGGGCAGTGTTTTAGAATGTCCTCCGTGAGAGGATGGGGGAAAGGTGTTGAAGGAAGGGAGATGGCGCGTCTCACCTGTCAATGTCCCACTCCTCGAGGACCCCCCCCAACCAGGTGATCCTCCCTCACTGGTCCACCCCCAGGAACTGGATCCAATAGCGATGGCCGTGTCCTGACCACCTGAATGACAGATCGCCACGGACTAGCTAGAGAGACACCTTCAGGTTTCTCAGAGGTAAGAACACACCTTTTTGTTAACATACCACTTGTAAGACACTCTTAGATCTTACATGATCTTTTTGTCATATATACACACGTGCTCCTCTGGCAACGCACCTTACATTGTATTTACAGATACTGACTCGTACCTTCGTCCCTGCCCTCGCTTTCATTATACTATTGCGTTCAGAGTTAGAGGTTCCCCAGTACTGAATGATTGGAGCAAAAGCAGAGGTAAGAAATGCCGGTTTTGTCACTGTGCCTATTGGAAGGCTTTTGTATATTTGTCAATATATATTGTGTATTAAGACAATCTACTAGCGGCACACTTCATATTGTACCGATAGGTCTTACTTTGGTTTACAATTGAGAGGAACACTCCCACGAATCATCTGACTTACCTCTGCTTGGAACGCTAATATTTTGGATTCATCTCATAGCGGACATCTTTTTAATCTCAAATATTGGATCTACTTGCACTAATAAGGTAATAATGATGTTACCCTTTTCTTTAAAGGCTCTCTTACTTTGTTATAATACTTCTCTCACTACATTGTTCAGTACAAGTGGATTGATTCATCTCTTATCCCTTTGTCTTTTCTTGTTTCCACAGTTTTTTGATTCTGTAAGAAACGGTAGTGACTTTCCTGACATTTTCTATGAACCTTACAGATTATGCTACAGTTACTTCCCCATTCAGAAGGTACGAGTATGTGGATTGATGGCGCCAGGAAGTCTGGTCCCGCCGCAGTTTAAAAGGAGACCTGCCACTTTAATAAGGAACCACAGAGAACTCCATTGAGCAGGGAGACCCTTTGATCCACAACAGGCAGGAAGATGGGTGGGGCTTATTATTATATGTTTTTATCCCTTTACCTTTTCTGTTGCAAGGCGCTCTGGTTATGACACTTTATGCTTTAAATATCATATTGATGTGTCCTAATGTTTATTTATAGAGTTTCCCAGAGTTAAATTCACATAGGTACGTTTGTTCAGCATCTATTTGCCTGGAGAGCCAAATCTAGCTCCTGGTAGCTGTAGGAGTCAGGCTAACCAGACACTTCTAGGCTACAAGCAGGAACTAAATAGCTCCCAGCTACCCTCAATGTCAACCCCTGTGTCACAGTGGTTTCTCCATTGCAAATCTCCTATCTCACTTGTGCATATGAAACTCTTTGCGGCCTAACTTTTGGCACTACGTGGCACGCCACACAGATTTGACATTGTTACTACGCGCATGTGAATCTAAAATGTATCAACTAAACATAAAGTAACAATAATACAAACACATCCCACCCTTATTAACTACACTAAATACATGCTAAATCGCAACATTGCGCCAACATAGCTGTCACCCCAGTCACCAGTATGCCGTATTATCGACCACCCCTACAGAACCTGGGAGGGGCCTACCATAGTAAGGGCCCTCATGCCATGGACATGGTGCAGAGAGCGGTGGGCAACACCCTAAGGAAAGCAGTATGTGCAGATCTAAAAGGTAAAGGAATCAAGTGGACATGCCGATAAGCACAGGACCGTGAGGGCATGCCAGCCAAGTCCTAAGAAGAACAGACTGTGCCACGTGGTAGGGGCAACATCGTACTCAGAAAATAAGTGCTGAAAACTGCTCAAGGCCAGGAGAGTCACAGCAACACCTCCATAAGCGCACGCTAGAAGAGGACAGAGGAAAGATGTCGGAGAAAGACATCTCAGCGACAGTACCAATGCCATCGCCACAAGCATTTCCGCCGACACACAGTGAGCCACTGTCACTTCAGTTACCTGCGGCTTTCGACCTAACCGATACAACTAATCTAGACCCCAGATGGGCACGATGGATCAGAGACTTTAAGGTATACATAGGGGCACTAGGCCTTTTGGAAGATGAAAGAAAGAGAAATCTGCTTACACTAGCGGTGGGGGCAGCAGTAAGGGACATCCTCTATGAACTGCTAGACAACAAGAATGCCTCTTTTGATTAATTAAAAGATGCCCTGTCCACATACTTCACACCATAAATGAATGTTGGACTATGAAAGGCATATATTCCACACTACAACACAAGACCATGGAGACACGACTCAGGGTCTAGATCAAACACTGCAAGTTTCACAAGTACTCCAATGAGGAGGCATTAAGATCATGAGTCATAGCAGGATGTAAATCTTTGCTGTTTAGGAAAACAAGGGAGAAACGGGTACTGCCGAAACCTTATGCAATTTTTTTTTTCTTCCTTTATTTGTTTTCGTTTTTTACAAACTTACAAAATATTTTTAAAAAAAAATAAGAATAAAAAAAGAGATTCATAGTTAAAAGAAAACTTTGCAAATGCATAGTTTACATTTTACAGAATACCATTTCTTAAGTCTGACAGCATAAACAGAATTATAAAAACATCTTTGAAAAACATTTTTTTACATAGTGATATTAAAACAGACTTTACTCTATTTCACATACATGTTCTATGAATGCTAACACTCTTATTCTCATGGACATGGATTCACCATGTAGCATTTTAGTCCATAGAAGTTCTCTCAGAAGCCATACATTATGTACAAATTCTTTAAAATACATTTCTCTTTTATCTAGCAATCCTGGGCATTCCGACATAAGATGACATAGGGTTTCCAGTTCATCCTCATCTTTACAAAATCTGCATGAGCCTACAACCCCATCTTGTCGTGCCCTTATACTTTTAATTTGATTAGTTGACAGTACATTCATACGAAATCTCATATAGCCAATTTTCATTTTCTTACTAGGAAATTTCAGTAGATAGTGTTCCATTTCAGTGACTCGTTTTCCTGCTGTTAATACTTGTGTATATAGTTTTGAATCACCAATTTTCAAACGGGTTTTTTCCCAATCATTCAGCTTAAGTCTTTCTTTTACCATATTGGGATGTTTCCCCTGGATGTCCATTGTCATGCCTATTTCTTCAAGTAAAGCTTCACATTCCAACCTTAGACTTGCTATGTATCCATCAGTATCGTTCACTCTAAGCTGAAAATATAGTGTATTTTATTTTAGAGAATTCACATTTGCTCATGAGGCAAAGTTTCTTCCACTGGATCAGACCGACAAGAGATTGTATGCCCAGTTTGTATCTTATTACCTCAATTGGGATGCATTTCGGGAGGAAGAACAGTGTTGATTTCCAAATTCTGCTTTCTACCACTTTATATTCAATCTCCATTGTTTTAGGCCAAAATTCAGTTCCGTACATAATTGTTGGCAGTAACTTGCTTTTGTAGAATTCTCTGCAAGGTTTAAGGGAAAATTTACCATATTTATTGTTAATTCTCTTCATTTGATTTAACATACAATTAGCTTTTGAATTGAGATAATTTACCAGAAAGGTCTTACTAAACTTAGCCACTACAGGGTGCCCCAAGAATTGAAAGTTTTCTTTAACTATCAGTTTATTGTTGTCCCAGTTCCACCCAAACTTGGTATTTTGTTGCTTTTTCCCCCCTTTTGTGAGTTTAATAACAACTGATTTGCCTGGGTTGATCTTTAGTTCCAATCCCAGCATATATTTGCCAAAAGATATTAGTCTTTTCAGGCCAACAGGCGTAGTATCTATGAGTAGAAAGTCGTCTGCATAGCTTGCCCAACAAATTTTCAGGTTGCCAATTTTAGGAGAGACCAGTGCCGAAGCGTCCAGGGCTATTCCAACTCCTGCGACGTATAGATTGTACAGAGTTGGTCCAAGGATGCATCCTTGTGTAATTCCATTGTCAGTGGTACATTCTCTAGACAGGAGACCATCCGAATCTAATCTTATCTGTATTCTAGATTCATTATGCAGAAAAATAATCATGCTCAACAAGCCCTTAGATATTCGGTAGTCATCCAGCTTCTGCCAAAGCAAGTTTCGATTCACACAGTCGAAAGCCTTCCTTAAATCCATGGATGCTACATAAATTGGGCATCCATGGACTTCCAGGCGAAGGACTGAAGGCAGTTTATCAGGAGGCCCCCACAATCTGTCCCCATATTTTTACGAAATCCTATTATTCTGGGATCTAAGATGTTCATTTCTTCTATCCAGTCATTTAAACGTTCCAGTACAATAGAGGCAAATATTTTGGAATCTGTGTCCATTATACTTAGGGTTCGATAATTTACTGGATCTTCCCTTGCGCCCCTTTTGAAAATTGGAACCATATAAGGGAGCTTCCATGAGTCAGGAATAGTATGAGACACTTATGTCCTGAAATTGGATATATAGAATCTTGGCCAATAGGTGAGAGGAGTGTTTCAGAATGTTGTTGGTAAGTTTGTTGGGCCCCGGGGCTCGAGAGGTATTAGATTTTTTTTAATCTTTGCCTCAATTATGTCAGTAGTGCTATCCATTTCTCCATTTTTTGCGTATACACTACTACCTTTTCAGATGTAAACATTTGTTTAATATATTTTAGCCACGCATCTTCAGTTATGGGATTTGTCATTTTTCTCCAGTTATCATCTTTTTGATTTATGAGATCCCAAAAGGCCCTAGTGTTTTTCCCCTGCAAGCTTTCTAACATCTTTTCCCCATCAACCTGGAGTATTCGGATACGTTCCAGTTTTAACCAATTGGTGTATCTCTGTTTTGACTTCCTAATTTTTTCTACACCATTCATGTCCAGGTCAGAGCTCTTGGCTATTTTCCTTATCTCCCTTCTAAGTTCATTTTTTTTGTTCTAATTTTAATCGAGTATTCGTGTTTATATTTTATGTTTTGGTTAGCCTCAGGCGTAAGATTTGCTTCTAAAACATTTTTCAGATGTACAGGGAAACCCTTTACAGAATATCTTGCAATCTTACGCTCTAGCTCACAAGTGTTAAATTCTGTTAACATACATTTGTTGAAATTATTGATTCTTTTCTCCGACCACCGAACACGGTTACCTCCAGTATTCACACTTAGGTCCATTAGATTTCTGTCCTTCCTATTGGAGTAGATCGAAAGCCATTTTAATTCCAACAATAACATTGAGTGGTAACTCGTGCTTGTTTCTCGCACTTGTGTATTCTTTACTTTAGGGAGAAGCTTGGCGGATAAAAAGATGGAGTCAATTACAGAGCTTACACCCCTAGCAGCCCAACTGGCTTTATCGTTTTCCAAGTGTTGTAACCCCCACCCTGCAGCCCAACTCATCCACCTTCAACTTTCTTTCTTTTACACATTTTGATGTTAAAGTGGTCAGTCGAGAAACAATCCAATATTTTACTTCGTTCAAATTGCAATTCGCATTTAGATCCACAGCAAGTATGATACTAGCGTCACCATATTTAGAGAACCATTCATGTAGATTTATGTCCAATTTTGCCAAAATGCTTTTGAGATTAGAATCCATAGTTCTATAAACACAGGAATAGTTTCTTTCATATGATCCACTACTCGTGTCCAAACTGTTCCAAGAATTTCCCCATGTATATCGCACATGTCTTCACACTTTGACATTCCAATTTCTTTTTTGACAAGAGTAGTAATGCCTTCTTTGGGTCTATCCAGCACACCTTTTATGGCCAGGATAGAAACAGTGTCAAAACCATCCCAGAGAAGCTTTTCTGTGAGCCATGTTTCTTGTATAAATAGGAGGCCCGACAATTTGAGGAATTCACAAATTTCAACATTGCCTGTTAAATGCTTGTTTCCCCTAGAATTCCAACTCAAAATCTTTAATGTTGACTCAGTCCTAAAATGGTTGGCTTAAAGCTCTCAATTGCGCAATAGATTCTTCTAGGACTTCTGCTACCCGTCTGAATGTCAAACTTTCATTTTTGTCTATATAGTTTCCATCCTGCCTTTCAGGTTTTTCACCATTCCACCGTGTTTGCTTTTTACCTTCGATCACTTCTTTTTCAATTTCCCATGGGCCTACATCATAACCATATTTGTGAAGGCTCTCCGCCTCCTTCATTATAATGTTTCTAATCAGGGGAGAGTATATCACAAGCCTGACATAGTCATACCTCCACCCATGTCTAAAATCTACAAGTTGTATGTCCTCAGATGTTATTAAATGTAGTTCAGAGATTTCATCAAATAACTCCAGTATGTTTCTCCCATTTAGGGATACAGGACCTCCCTCCTCAAACAAGTATTGTAGTATCAATCCCGGTGCATGTAGGTATTTAGGTTTACAAAGTTTACAAACTCCCAAGCCATAGCTTACATCTCCCCCTCCATTCATTAGTTCATTATAATTCTGTTGGTTACCATTCTTAGGGTATTCTTCACTAAATTCATCCCTTGCATCTCCCCCTTCATACTCTCTACATCCCTCTATTCTCTTACTCCTTTGTTCCTCACTTCTTATACCTATAGTAGGTTGTGGTTCATTCCAGTTCTTTTCCTTCAATATATCCCTTACTATGTTCCTGACACTTTCTTTGACTGTCATTTTCTCAACTTGTTTTTTACTTTCTGGATTTACATACTTCTGTTTATCATTACTACTTGCACCCATTTTTATTTCTCTACCTTTGGGATATCTGTATTCCTCTTCTTTTTCAACTTCTCCACTTATTTCCCATATGCTCTCCCTCCCGTCACTGTTCGGTGTCGTGTGCTGTTGTTTAGGAAGCATGTGAACAGGGGGTTTAAATATGTCATATACAGCTCTTCCTTCCTTTACCGGAGTAGGAGGTTTGGGTATGTCAACCGTGTGTCTGCCTTCATTTACTTTATTTATTATTTGCTCAGACTTCTTACCCTTAGTTAACTCCTTAGGTGTTATATCTCCATTTTTAGGCTTAGGTCTTCCTTCATTGGAAATGTTAGTCATTTTGTCAGACTTTTTCCCCTTCAATGCGTCTCTAAGTCTTATGTCTGAGTTTACATATTCAGGACCATTTTCGTTGGAAATTCCTACCTTGGATCCCGCTTTCACTTCGCGCTCATCATTTTCATTGATGGCTTGTTGTCCAGTAAGACCCTTTCCTATATTACGCAAAAATTTTAGTGAGGATGCCTTTCCAGTTTTTAGTTCAGCCGCTTTTAACACTCTTTTTTTTTTCTCCCTTTTTTTTGAATTTTTTGAGACTACTAACTTTAAGTCATCCGCCTCAACTTCCATATTCGTACTTTTTACCACCATTTCTTCTATTGGGTGTGTAGAGTGTCCTGCGTCTTTATTGTTATTATCATCCTGTGGGTTGATCATGCTAGCTTTCTTATTATTTACAGCTCCTTTTTCACTGTTCGCTTTTCCTACTGTAGAACCTATGTTATTCTCCAAAGGGGCTTTCACCACATTTGCACCTCTGGTTTCCATCACCTTTAATCTCTGATATTTGCCCCAAGCATACTGTTTGTTTAGTAATTTCACTGTGAAGCCACTCTTTAAGTTCACATAGTGTAACAGGTATGAAATTCCTTTCCCTACTTGCATTGTTAGAGTTTCCCTCTTTGATCCATTCTCTTCCCACTAGATCCCGCTGTGAGCTGTCTATATCTCCCTCCCATCATAGCCAACTGTGTTATTCTTCCCTTTGTGAATATAAAAGGGGTGTCTGACATAGGACTAGTTTGTGAGTCTATAATTACTGCGCTAGCGGCAAGATTTTCAATGCATTGCTTCTGAAGGCACCCCCCGTCCCCCCCATCCTCAAAGAGAAGCTGGGATTGGGCAGGTTCCAATTCCTCCCATTCACCTTTGTCTCCCTCCATTTCTTCTGCCATTTTAGCTAATTCAACATCAGTACTTTGTGGAGGTTCACTCTCTGAGCGAACATCTAAGGTGTCTATTATTTGGCTTGGTGAAGGTGGTAAAGGCATTCAAAAAAGTACTTCTACGTGTGTTGAAAACAATGGGGCCAAGTCCAGTATCCTTTTTAAAACATATTATCTATTTCTTCATGCCTACTTTAATACTGGGGAAAAAGTTACTATCTTAGAACGTATTTCAGAAAAGGCTAGGTAAGGAAAGTGCGGATATTTCCTAAGTCTACAGGCTAAGAAACTAGTTTGAGTTCCTTCTTTGTACACACCTTTTATTTGATGTGTGGTATTTTTCTGTTCAACTAAAAGCACAACACATATCAATTGGTCATCCAACAAGCTGTATTAAGTGTAATAGGTTTCCTGACCTAAACTATGCAACAGCAAGAAGATAAATGACCAATAGATTGCTTCACTTTTGGCAGAAGTATAACAATCTACTCAGCTCAATTCCTCTACCATCAGGTCACACATGTATGCGTGTTGAACAGGCAGTGGCTGTCCAGTTTCATTCGAACTCAAAAGCCTTTTGATTAGCAGCTACAGTCACTGTGGTTTTCACCGTAATTGAATCTAATTAGTTCGATATCAGAACCGTTTAAACACACGTGTATGCAGCTTAGTTAAGAAGAGGCTTTCCGGTTGCATTTCAACTTAAACATTAGTTGTCCACCTTATGGCATAACCCCTGTTGTGTTTTCACAGCGTTGAAACATTCACTTTCTCTGCCGGAACCCGGCTTCAGATTGATTGCAATGCGACAATTCTACGAGGCTTGTTTGGTCATTAGCAGGGAAAACAGTGTTTACTTTTATCACATACCTCAAAAAGGCTTCCATTAGGAAGGTATTGTAGACGGCGAAAAGAAATCAGTCAGGCCTTTCATGTCAAAGCCTCGCCACATGTTAGATACAGGGCGAACAAACGAGCAAGCACTCGTTGCTTACAGCCACCAGCCCCCTGCTCCCGGCTAACAGGCTAACAGGCACTTCTGGGCACTTCCTTGGTGCGTGCGCGCAGGTGCGCGTGGCCCGGTCTTGTTATGGAATTCTGGGAGCAGGGGGCGGAGCTTATCTAAAACAGAATGAATACATAGATATTTAAAATATTTAAAGCTTTTTTAGCTTATAGTCTACAATAAGCTACAATTCTAAGCTATAGAGGTGTATATCAGAGTTCAGTGTGTCCATATATGAGCAGAAGGACGCTCACCCTTAGAGCAAATAGACAAGTCCAGTCTTCACAAGCAGGGTGCAGCAACGTAACGTCCAGGCTAACGGGCACTTCTGGGCACTTCCTTGCAAATATTACCGATGGCCAACGCAGATTTCGTCATTGAGCTACAACTGGAGACTATGACCAAACAAAAACTACACGCGTCAGCAAAGGAACAAGCCACTCTCAACAAATTATCACTGACACAGGGTAACACCAGTAACCCTATACATAGACCGGTCATGTTTCAAATCCATGCACAAAGGAATGTGTCTGGCGCTGGGACAAATCTGCTCAGAGGTAACCACTTCAAGGCGGTGTGCTGAAATATTCCGCCAGCCTCACAGCCAATCTCACTCCAGTGAGCTCAACAACGATCTCATCGAAGCAATAGCGCCTGGCAATTAGCGAACGGAAGAAAACACTGCTATTACGGCCCGGAGACAAGCATGTACCACTCTTGGAGACAACGCAGATCCCCTAACGGAGAGACCAGAGATGCCCGAGAAGAAACATGTGGTACATGAAAGCCAGATCACTGTTGGGAAGTACATCTAGTGCATCACCCAATAATCAGCGAAAGAAAGGGTATATGTGGTGTGACGATTCGCAAGGTGTCTTTACTTCTCCCCAAGGGGAGCCCTTTACATGAGTCTAAGGAGGTGTGGCCATTACCCAATAGTCCTCCTATGGGTGGTTTAATGTGGAATGACCTCATGGGGAGGGTCTCCCCTTCTGAGGACAAGGGTGATCACCTGGGGTACAGCCCATTGATTATTCTCACTCCCCAACATTCTCTAGCCATCCACACTGTTCAAATCCATTTTATTGAAAGAAAACTTATGTATTGTTGCAACACAGGAGATAAAGCTAAAGCCAAAAGTACTAGGACGAAGAAATGCACCGGGGACATGAAGGTTATTGACTGTGCTAGTACTGGTACAAGGTGGTCCCGAGGAGACATGAGCATTACATTATGAACAGAAACAAAGGACTTTTACAATTCACCTGGGCGAGACTGGCAATATTGTATAAATATAGATGATGGACTACCCTGTCAAACCCAGCCGAGAGAGGCAACGGGTATGTAAAACAGCAGGAGTTTCAACCGCTGTGGGCAGATTATAGTTGGAGAGGAGCGGAGGATGCCAGAGAAGCACGGAAGGAGTTCTCTGTGGGCCAACTGACGCAAACCCAAATTCGAGGCAGGAGAGAAGAGCCGAGCAGCATGCCAGAGCGCGGAAACGCGGCGAGAGAGAGAGAGAGAGAGAAGCCCAGTGCATCCGAGAGAAGAACCCTAGTCCTGGGAAGTCCCTATGGCATGTTAAAATGCCTCTGAAGGAAACGGGAGGTGCGAGAGACGGGGGTGGAAGCTAGATGGGTCGGGAACCCTAACACTTGTATACGCTGCATCTGCGGAGGGCTTCCTTGTCACAGTTGTGAAGCCCAATGACTACCAGAGATAGGTCGGAGACCCTAACCAGTACAAACACAGCATTTTGTTATGCCTGGCTACTGCCGCCGCAACTCGGCACTCACAAGCTGGAGTCTGTACTCCCACTGGTGCTCCCATCGCCTGTTACAGAGCTGGCCCTCCTTGCAGGTTTTCCGTGTCGGCGACATCCCCGCTTTGCTTGCCTAGTTTATTCCTGGCGATGCCCTTTCTTGCCTTGCATCCTCTGCCTCGCTGAGCAGGTCTCTGTTTGGCCCCGCCTTCTTTTCACCTTTTGTTAACCCTGCCTTGCCCCATTCCTGCTCTGCTCCTCTTTCCAGAGCCTTCCTCTATGTTCTTCTCGTTGGTCTTTGTTCTACCTTTCTTTGTGTTCTCCTGCTCTGACTTCCTTGCAGGTGGCTTCTTCCTTTTCTTCCGACCAGCCTCCATTTCCTGGCCTGGCTCTGACTTTCCTTCCATCCTTGGGATGTCCTGGTTCATCTGGGTACTCTGCCCAAAGCCCATTGTAGTGCTCGCACTGTCTTCACACCACGGAAATACAAGAAGTAAAACCCGTGGTGTGCGGAGCTGGTGTCCAGCCATCCCTGAGTTCCATGTTCTCACATATTCTGAGGGTGGCAGGGGCTGTGTTCCTCCTGCTACTTACTCACCCAGAACAAACCTGGAATGACGTTGAATCGCACTTCCTGTCAAGACCCCAAGGACCTGGCGCTCTAGCGATCAGGTATTTGACACATTTGAGGAGGGCTTTCTTGTTGCAGTGGCAGTAAGAAGCCCACTGATTACCAGAGAAGGGTCTGGGACCCCAACAAAAGGGAACTGAGCAAGCAAGGAGAACGTCCTTGCTGCAACGGTGGCACTAAGCCCATTGATCAACAAAGAAGGATTTAGTATTTTGCTAACAGCAAAACAGAGTGGCAAAGTGTGTATCAAGCTGAAGATTGTGAGAAAGGAGTCATTCACCCAAAGAAGGGGCAAAAACTCTTGCAACATACTCTGACGCCAGGGGAAGAGAGCTATTCCCCCTGGCCTTGTTGTGAACTATTCCAAGCAATACCAGGGGAACGTAGTCTTTCTCCTGGTCCTGAAGTGGGAATTGTGCTAAAGACACCAATGGAAGGGAGTCCACCCCCTGGCCTTTTTGTGAACTGTGCCATGCAAGTGAACGTCCCGACTCACGCTGCTGCCACACTCTTGATGCTCCCATCTCTGGTGACCTCTCCATCTCTAATCCTGCCACCAGCCCCCCTCTCTTGGCCTCGCCACTCTCTCCTTTCCTCCTACCTGGAGCCCCTTGGCCCTCTATCCCAGCCACCCCCTACACTGCCAGCCTTCTTCACCGTCATTCGACCAATGAAGCGAGTGACAGTTGCTGATTTTTCCTCCACCTTCATCCCTCCTCCCCTGCTCCAAACTCTTCCTCTGACTCTGCCCTTGCTAATCTGCAGCCTGCCACATCCTTGCCCCTGCCATGAGGATCCGCCTAAAACCTGCCACCAAGAACAACAGCTGGTACGACACTGACCTTGCATCTCTAAAACGCAATTGCAGAGTGGCTGAACGCAAGTGGCATACCTTGGGTTAATCCTCTGACAAACTGGCCTGCCGCCTGCTTCAAAGGCTATATCGCCTCTCTATCCGATCCACAAAGCAGGCCTACATCCAAGCTCGCATCACTGGATTCTCTAATAATATGGCCGAACTTTTCAAAATCTTGCCAATCCACTTAGTCTCCACCTCTCTCCTTCCTTCTCAGGCCCTCTGCACCGCCTTAGCCTCCCACTTCACGTACAAAACTCAGGACATCCTGTCCTCACTCTCCTCCACCCCATCCCCTCTTGCGCCTGCTCCGCAATCTGTCTCAATGCCAGTAAGACAGAGATCCTCCTTATCGGGACACCTGTGTCCCTTTTTCCTCCTACCCTTTGGCCACTGTCTCTGGACCCTCTACCCTCAACATCCAGTGAGGCCGAAAAACCTTGCGGTTATCTTCTACCTTGCCCTCTCCTTCACCACCCACATAATGGACCTTACCAAAAAGTCCCACATCCAGCTCCTCCTCCTCATGGGCATTCTTCCTTTTCTCACCTTCCCCCAGTAGCTCAATGTCTCCAGAGCTCTGGTCCTCTTAAGGCTGGATTACTGCAACAGTTTCTTTCTCAATCTCCCTCTCTCCTCTCTTTGCCCCCTCCAGCTAATCCAAAAGGCTGCAAGATGTATCCTTGGCATCAAGCCCAGGGACTGTATCTCTCAAGCCTTAAAATCTCTCCACTGCTCCCGGTGGCTGCAAGGATCAAATTCAAGACCCTCTGCATCATCCACAAGATCTTCTGGGCGCCTGGGACCATGATGTCTCCAACGTTCCCTCCCTAGATTCTTCCCTGCTCGAACCATACGCTCCTCTAATGCCAACTCTCTGTCAAACTCTTCTCTAAGCAGAGAGTGGGGGGCAGATCTCTCTCTGCGGATGGTGCCTCCCTTTAGAACAGCCTCCCTGCCCCTCTCAGATTTGTGCTGGACCTCGTTAAGTTAAGGAAACTGCTCTCTACCTCTACCGCTACCTCTTTCCCTTCCTTGCTAATCACTCCACTGCTGCTGTGACTTGTGGCATGATCCTCAAGAAACTCATAGGCTCTCAGGCCCTTTCTCCCCATCATTACCAGCAGCCCCCCTTACTGCGTTGCCATGTGGGCCGCTGCCTGGTTGCTCCACATACCTCCAGTGAGAGCTGCCTGTACTAGCACTTAGCCTGAGGTGCTCTTCCTGACTCCCCTTAGCACTTCCATCCACCCCTCCAAGCACTTGTCCACTCCTCTGCTCCCCTTCCATCTTCCTCCACTGCACTTCTCATCAATGCACTTGCATGGCCGAATGCCACAAGGCCTAGAAGGACCATGATTGTAAATATATAATTGTTGTTTTCTTTTTGTTGTCATTATCTCCCCTGTTCTTTTCCCATTTAGCCTTGTGGCTCTTTGACACACAATTCTGTTGTATAAAGTGCCTTTAAAATGACCAATAAAATACCAGGAGAAGGGAGTCATTCTCTTGGTCCCGAACTGGGAGTTGTGCTAAAGACGCCAGGGGAAGGAAGTAATTCCCCCTGGTTTTATTGGAAACTGTAGATTGTCTCCTGGACGTGGAATTGTATAAAGGCTGTGTGAAACCTGCAAGCCAGGGGAAGGGAGTAATTCCTCCTGGCATTCTTGTTGCAAGAGCACATTCTTTTAAACATTTATCCTAGTATCAGAAGAAGGGAGACATTCTCCTGAAGAAGGGACTTTGTTATAATATCCTTTAGTTGTAGTGTGAGTGATAGAAGTAGGTTGTGACATAGGACGGTGGAGTTTGATTTGGCAGATGTTCTGACAGACCCTTTAGTATTAGTTTTGAGGCAGGGAAACCCCTCTTGGAAGATGGGGATAGCGAGGGCCTTTTTATGCACAAATAAGTCTATAACAACCACCATGCCACCTTTCTATCTTTGACACCCTTACAGTGGGCACTAGGAAACACGGCAGCGAAAGAACACAGCCCAGTCATACTAATGCAAGTAATTAACACTCCTACGGATTTTATTTTTAGACGTGAATGTCATTTCCGAGGAAGCCTACAACACCCTCTCACAGGCACCTCATTTGAACCCATCGGAAGTGGACCTATATCTGTAGGGATCAAACATTCCCCTGCCATGTAAAGGTATGTTCTCTTCTGTATGCACGTACAAGTCACATTCAGCCAAAATGCAACTAAATGTGCTCAAGACGTTGAGGGAGAGCGGATGCATTCTCAGCTTCAAAACCGCATTGGACGTAGGACTGAAGCATACGCTGTCTAACCTCAAGGGACACAAATACATGTCCCTGAAGGGGAACGTCGAACAGGCGTTCCTGGCTTTATTCAAAGGTCTGGGGAAACTCAGAAACTGCCAAATCAGACTCCATATAGATGAGTCTATCAAACTAGTAGCACAAAACTATCGGGGTATACCAATTAACAAATTACAGCGAAGTAGAGAAGGAAATAATAAATTGCTTGATCAAGACATTATAACATTATAGAGCCTGTCACAGGGCCTACACCATGTGTATCACGTATTGTACCTGTCCCTAAAAAAACAGTTGATGGATTCATCTGTCTATATGTAGACATGAGGAGACAAAATGAGGCGATACAGAGGGAACAACACTAGGTGCCGAGAATCACGGAAATTATTCATTTACTAAATGGGGCAAAATTATTTTCCAAATTGGATCTCAATAAAGGTTACCACCAGCTGGAACTGGCCCCCAGAATTCTGATATATAACGACGTTCGTGACACATCAGGGTCTGTACTGATTGAGCTTTGGGGTCTCTTCCGCTGCAGAAATATTCCTGGAGGAGATCCACAAAGTGATACGTCGCATACCCAGCTGCCTAAATTATAGGACAACATGCTGGTTTTCTGACAGTCCATACAACATGACACCACACTCCATCGTTAGCCCGCTTAACTCTGAATAGGGACAAATGTTATCCTTTTTAAGGGTTCTCTGGTCTTGGCGCAGTTTCAGACCAGAGTCCACCCATTACAGTTCATGCAACTGGGAACCTAGTTTTTGCTTTAAATAGCTCTTGATTCACTATATAGTAGTTCTCTTGTTTTGGCCCATTTTCAGACCACACAGTCTACCCACTATAGGTCACGCAACCAGGAACTTCCAGGTTTCTTTCAAAGTTCAATAGTTTTGTCAACAGGTAGTTTCTTAAGTCACAACTTTATCATATGTGGTTTATTAATCTGTATTCTGCTTTATTCAAAGTTTCTTGCATTCAGATAAGTAGTTCAGTTTGCCAAGGATGTTACTTTCATTTATAAATGTTGCTTTCGCTTACGTAAGTTACTTTCACTTCAGTATTCAATAACGGTTACTGTTGCTTTTAAATAAGTGCCTCCTTGCTTGTTTTATTCAATGTGGTAAATCAATAATTTATGTTTTCTTCATTCATTTGTTCAATAGGGAGAGTCTTTTATGTTTCATTCAGTTCGGTATTCAATAAAGACCTCACCAAGAACATGGTATAGTTTAGATGGATGCCACCCTTACTTTTTTCACTGCACTCTCCATGTCGGTCTCACTCTCGTGGCACTGCTCAAGCAGTCCGCCTCCCTAACTGGCCACTTTACCCTTTCACTTAGCCACTGTTCCTGGATCTATGGCTTAGCTAGTGGTAAACACATCTAATTTTTGCTTCTGACCTCATCGTAACTGCTGCCTCTGAATGCCTGCCATACAAACTATCTACTGTCTCTGATCAATGCTAACCCCACCACATACGGATTTAGATGTGCTTTACACCTGTGCATCTTCCATTTTGTACTGCATTTGTGTACTTACTGGTAAATTCGAATTCAGGTGGGATTTACATCTGCATCTTTCCTGCCTACCTCGGTTGCTAGGCCGCTTGGTAAGTTTGCCCGTGAAGAAGTGCAGCCCTTCAAACTGTCCCTCTTTTTCCTCCACCTCTATTGCACTCTGCCCACCCCCCCAACTATTCTAACTGCTACTCTATCACCTATCCCTGCTCTCTCAGTGTCTGGAAGAAAAAAGCTTAAAAAAAGATATCTTGGCCTATAATCCTGGCCTACCTATTGCTGACCCCTACGTTAGTACTACTTCCAGACAAACTATCACTGATATGCTCTTCTCTGTCCCCTCCCCAGACCTATGGACCTCACATCTGATTCCTACCCCTCTTCCCATTTTCCTCTTCACCCATTAATGGTGGTACTCTTGGCACACTTCTCATGAGTGCATCTTTAATGTCTATCACAATGGCACTGTCGTAGCCCAGGGTCCTCAACCCAATCGTCTTCTATTTGACCGGTGCCTGCCGGCCCTCATCAACTTCCTACCTTCTCCTGCTACTCCCCCTTCCTCTCTCTCTCTGCACCTCCTTCACCACCTCTGACTGGTGTACCACCTTCCTTTATCCCTCCTCAGAAAACTTTCAAAGGTGGTGGCCGGCTCCACTTAGCCACTCTGAATGCTCTGTCTGCTTTCAAACATTCTTCTGACATCTGCTCCTCCTCGAAGACTTTTATCTCAACATCCTTGATCTCACTGAGACGTGGTTCAATGCCAGCTCAGTCACTGCTTTTGACTTCCTTCTCCCTGACGGCTACAAGATCCTCGCCAAACCTCGGCTCAACCTATCTGGTGGTGGAGTAGCCCTGATCTTCCCTGAGTGGGTCCCTATTTCTCTCATACTCTTGCAGCCCTACTTCTCCTTTGAAAGTCTCGTCTCCGACCCTCTCTCTCACCCTTTGCATTATCTTATCTACAAGCCCCTTAGCCCTCTGTCTGTCTTCTTTTCAGAATGGGCTGACTTCACCTCCTTCATTCTGACCTCTACCTCTAAACTCCTCCTCCTTGGGGACTTCAACATCCATCTTGACCCCACTGTTTATGCCTCCTCTCTCTTGTGTGATCTCTGTACCTCTTTCTCCCTCACTATTCTCCCCTCTGGCCCTGCCCACTCTGTCGGACACACTCTTGATCCCTTCATCCCTCCTGATCTCCCGCTCTCCATTCCTCTCACTACCCTGCTCTCCTGGTCTGATCACTCTCTCCTCTAATGTGAGACCTCTCGGCCCCCTGACGTAGCCTCCACCAGCGCTGCCAGCCTCCTTCGCAGTCATCGATCCAATGAAACGAATGTCAGCTGCTGCGTTTACCTCCATCGTCATCCCTCCTCCTTCCTCTTCTCTTGATTCACCCACCGACTCTGTCCTTGCCAATCTTCATCTTGCTATCACCAACACTCTTGACATTCTGGCCCCTGTCATCTGAAACCTGCCTCCAAGCGTAACAGTTGGTACGGCTCCGACCTCGTCGCTCTGAAACATAAGTGCAGAGTTGCTGAACGGAAGTGGCAGACCTCAGTCTCATCCTCTGACAAACTGGCCTGCAGCTTACTACAAAGGCAATACCGTCTCTATCCGTTCCAATAAGAGGGGCCCACATCCAAGCTCTTATCTCTGGAGCCCGTAACAACATGGCTGTACTCTTCAAAATCTGCAAGGAACTAGCAAATCCATCTGCAGTCTTCACCTCACCTCTTCCTTCTCAGGCCCTCTGTACTGCACTGGCCACCTATTACACCTCAAAATCTCACGCCATCCTTCCCCTCTCTCTTCTTACCCTTGCCTGCATACCTTCCACTGTCCGCCTGCCTTCCTTGGCTTCTCTTCCACCACCTCCCACAATCCCGCCTTCTCACTTATCACAACAGATGAGATCTCGAGAGTAGTCTGCTCTATGAAGGTCTCATCCGAAAGGTGTCCCCCGGTTCTTCTAAAATCATCAAGGACTACATCTCCTCCCTCGCTCTGGCTTTTGCTGACTTCTGCAAACACTCCCTAGCATCTGGCTCTTCCGCTCTTCTCTCAAACATTCCCTTGTGCACCCCCTCTTATAAAAGTCTTCAGCCGACCCCTCATGTCTGGTCAACTACCGCCCTATCTCTACTACAACCTTCCTTGGGAAACTCCTGGAGAGGTTGGTCATCCCCCAATTGACCTAACGCACTGAGCTTGTTGGTTGTTAACATGACTATCAATCTGGATTCCGAACATCCAGGGGCACGGAAACTGCTCTCTTAAACACCCGCAAAGAACTGTCTTGCCTCTAACTCTCCTGCTGTTCTCATTCTCCTTGACCTCTCTTCCGCCTTTGCCACGGTCAACCATTCTGTCCTCGTAAGGTGTCTCCAAGATAGGGCCTCATTCTAAATCTGGCGTTCTGGAAATAAGGGGGCCGGTAGCAACATACTGGCACTCTTTCCGGACTTCCAGACTGCAACTAAGCTTGCAGGGGCCGTTGCTCCTGGCAGGTCTGACCAGCCGGGAGTACCAGCCCGTCCAGGTAGGGTTTTCGTGGAAGTACCGAACCGTTGGCAACGGTGATGGTGCTTCTGTGTCCCCATTCCATGGGACTCCACGGAAATGGGGACTTACACTTTCCGCCGCCTGATATCCCGGGCATACAAGTACCAGTGGCACTGGGATATATCAGGCGCCGGAACGGTGTTAAGAGTTCGGCGGTAAGCCGCTGGTGCTACCGGCGGGTTACCGGTGAACTTGTAATGAGGACCATCCTCTTGGTATCTCAGATCAGGCACTGGATAGGTTGACCTCCTTCCTCACTGACCGCCGTTCCAAGGTGCTTCTAGGCTCCTCCTTCTCCTCCTCCATCACTCTCTACATGTGACATGTGGTGCTCCTCCACCACTCTCTCTACATGTGGTGTTCCCCAGGACTCTGTCCTCTCGTCATGGCTTTTCAACTTCTACCTTGCTCCTCTTGCTCACCTGATCTCTGCCTTCTCTCCTCATTTCCAGTGTTATGCAGATGACGCACAACTTCAAGCTCCCCTCTTCCTCCTCCTCTTACCCCGCTATAATCTCCGACTGCTTGTCTGCTAGTCAGTCTTGGTGCACCACCAATGATCGCTGTCTTAATGCCAGTAAGACTGAGATTGTTCCTATCGCGACACCTGCTCCGTGCTTCCCCCCCCCCCCCCTCCCTTCCCCCTCCACTCTGGCCGTCCTCTATGGCCTTACCTCCCTCTCCTTCCACAGAGGCCAGAAACCTTTTTGTCATCTTCGACTCTTCCCTTTTCTTTACTCCTCACATCTTGGACCTTGCGAAGAGAGCCCACTTTCAACTTCACCTCCTTAAGGGCATTCTCCCTTTCCTCACCTTCCCCCAGAAGCTCAGTGTCTCTAGAGCTCTGGTCCTCTCCAGGCTAGACTACTGTAACAGCCTCTTACTCATTCTGCCTCTTTCTAAGCTCCATCCTCTTCAACCAATACAGAATAGGGTTGTAAGACTTATTTTTGGCCTCAATCCCTGGGAATGTATCTCTACAGCTCTAAAATCTCTCCACTGGCTGTCAGTTGCTGCAAGGATCAAATTCAAGACACTTTGTATCATCCACAAGGCTGTTTGGGGCCTGGGACCATGCTACCTGCAGTTCTCTCTCACAAAATACTCCCCTTTCAGATCCCTTCAATCTTCTGGCTGTAACTCTTTGCTGATCAAACGCTTCTCCAAGCAGAGAGCTGGGGGCAAATATGTCCTCAGCTTGCTCCCTCCTATGGAACAGCCTCCCACTATTTCCGTCTTGAACCGGTCCACCTCAAGTTCCGCAACCAACTCGAGACTTTTCTCTTCTCCTCCTCCTTCCCTCTTCCCCTTCCCGTGCTAACCATCCCCTCTGTCACTGAGATTGGCGTCCATGTCCCTCTAGAGTCCAATAGGGTCCTAGCCTTCTGCCCAATCGCGTCTAGCACCTCCCACCCCCCCCTCCACTGTCCTCTGGGCCCACACCCGCCTGTCGGTTGTTTTGACTACGCTCTGCACTTACCTGTTGGGCGGTTGACCTCCCTCTCCCTCTTTGCCATGCACTTACCTGCTGCCTCCCCAATGAGCACCTCAGGCACTTCCTCCCCCAGGGGCCCCTAATAGCACTTACCCCGCTCCACTTCCCCTTTTTTCTTTCACTGCACTTGCACATTCTGAATGTCAAAAGGTAGTAGAACCGCTTGCGTGTTCTATGTATTCCTTGTCAATTTGTTTCCTTGTTTCATTCCTCTGTGCCTTGTGACGCTTTGAAATACTATCTTGCTGTTTAAGCACCTTATAAATATCCAATAAATATATCCTGTCAAGCAGCGTTTGAGGAAATTTGAAAGATGGCATCCAAAGGAAAATATTGCATACTTCAATGCAAGCCAGGAGACATAACTGACTGTTGATGTTGGTCCACTAGAATAAGGGGCCATATGTTAACATTTCTACCTGTTCCTATACGGAAAGGTATTCACCATCGCCAAGCGTTCCTCACCATATACAGTACGCCCCCAATCCTAGGTTGTCATGTGTAAATTGAAATCTGCATCCCTTCTGACCCTATCCACCTTTATATTATCCAATCCCTCTCTATGGATTGTATTGCATTGTTTACCAGTTCTCTTCAAGTCTCCTTTTTTAATGGAGTTATTCCTGCCTCCTTGAAACATGCAGTGATCTCTCCCCTGAAAAAGCCTCGGCTTAATCCAGCAGTTCCAGAAAGCTATCGTCCTATCTCACTGCTTCCGGTCCTCATGAATCTTATGGAGGTGATTGCTACCCTTCAATTGTCTTAAGTTTCTTGAAGGTGAGGGTCTCCTACATCGACAACGTATATTGTAGAATTCCCCTGGCAGCCCTTGGGAGTCCGACAGTTTTATCAATCATGGTACAAACGAATATTGCCACCCCCTAGCGGTCTGTCATACACTTCTCCCCCCCTCCCATTTGCCTCACACTTTGTTAAACTTTGCAGGGCATCCCATGGCATTATAAATTCATCTTTCCAAGGCCATACTCATCTCTGCCATCCAACTGGCCATCCGTGGGCGATCCGGAGCACCCCACTGTGAGGTATGACTCTCTTGACCAGTCCTAAGTCCACCTGCCATATCCATTGCACCATGTTGCATTGTGCGCACTATGGCATCAAGCGTTCTAATTTGGAATGCTGTCACGCGCACTACGCAGATGACGGTTTATTTCGTTTCTGCCACCTCCGCGAGACGGACTTGTGGGTTGGTCTTTTGGTTTGAAATAAACCTCTGTTTATTCACTTCAATCTATGAGAACGGTCTCATTGCGATCTTCTACACGTAGCCTTATACCTGTCCAGCTGGGACAGCAGCGGTGAGTGGATCGGGCCGGGTGGGCCTTCCCTGAGGTTTTTACCCCTCCCTATCGGGGCCTGGGTCGGGGCTCAGGAGGTGGGAGCAGCCTGGGGTCTGTCTCAGATAGTTGGAGCGGGCCAGGAAGTAGCGCTGTGCCTGCACTTCCCCTGATCAGGGCCTTGATCGGGGCTTGGGAGGCGGGTCAGACGTCAGGGTCCGGGAGAACAGCGGTGCAGAAACTATCCGTATTATTAAAAGTGCGAGTAACCTACTGGAATATCTGCTGTGGCACCGGCCTGTGTGTTAGTCGTGTGGTGTTGCTACATTCTGTAGCACTGCAGCAGACTGGTCTTCCATGATGTATATGGGTTGCAGCTGTCTGCTGGTCATGGATATCCTATAACAGATTTTAGCAGGATGTGAGGAGGCGGATTCATCCAACCATCCGGCTAACGTTACCACGTGAGGGGAGGCGCTATATGAGGAAGAGTTGGGAGCAGTGGAGAAATTTGCTGGCCAGAGGATAAATGGCACTCGCTTTAGGAACAATATATTAATCGCTCAACTTGAGCCTTGGTTCTGCATCTGTGTAGGGGGGGCAGTGGGAGGTCACTCCTGCACCCACATCACCAAGGGCCATCAGTGGCCTCATTACATTGTACTGCACCCAGGAGACATCTACTGGCCGGAGGATACATTGCACTCTTTAGGAACATTATTTTCTTAGCTTAACTAAAGCCTTGGTTCTGCATCTGTGTGGGGGGCAGTGGGAGGTCACTCCTGCACCCTCATCACCAAGGGCCACAGGGGCCCTTTGCACTTTACTGCACTCCAGGGATTGGAGGAAGGGGGCAGTGGGAGGTTGCTACCTCCTGTCGTTACTACTTGCCATTTTGACATTTTGTTGATCCGGCAAATATGCAGAACCTGGACCCTCCTCCCAAATTCCTGGCAAGGCCCCGGAGAACCAAACATTCCATGGGAGGATTGTAAAGACCTTTTTAAATGTTACTTTGTAGAATCGGGCTTTGAAAGATTCTCTGGTGAACGGAAGTTCTCTACTATGATGTGTTGTGTTTGTGCAGATGCTGTCAGGGTCATAAAACAATTGCCAGATGTACAAGTACTGAATGGGGGTGGTGGCAGGGATGGGGATTGGGATGGGTTCTGTGGCAAAGCTATGGCAAAGCTGGAAGGTCAGTATGGAAGAGAGGTACATGTAGTATTAGAAAGGTACAAATTCTTTCAAGGAAGCAAGGGATATCGGAGACGGTGATCTCATTTGTTGCGGATCTTAGAGGTTTGTTGGCATCATGTGAATTCACTGGTACGGAGGATGAATACATCAGGGACCAATTTATGATGCATACCTCTAACCCCAAAATGCAGGAGAGATTATGGCAGGCAAGAAATCCTCCTTTATAGGATGTGTTAGCTATTGCTAAGGGAATGGAGCTAATGAGCAAATGGTTGATGGAGGTGAATGCCAAAAGTGGTAAGGACAGAATTCAGGTGTTGAATGAGAAGAGTGATGAGGGGGAGATTTCCAAGGATGAACCTACATGCAGTGAAAAGATGTAATACACCGAGTGGACGCAGTACCAATGCTCATTAGGGCACACACAAAGGTCACTGCCCAAGGTGTGGGTTTGAAAAACATGCTCTTAATCCCACAGAGTGCCCTGCAATGAAAGAAAAATGTAGAAAATGTGGGATTATGAGCCATTTTTCCCGATTCTGTAAGGTGAATATGGACACATCGGTAGGGGAGAAGGGTATTAGATGCTTCAATGGGGAAAAACAGATGTGGTCAGGCAAGGTTGTTCATATTGTGGGGGGAGGTTGATGATGGAGATGATGGCGAATACAATCCCCCTGAAGTGGAGATTGTGGGGGCGGGGTGTGCCATTAAAGCTTTGGCGGACTATGGGTCACCATATACCATTATATCTGAGGTAAAATATAGAGGAATTTGGGATGACAAACACATTACATAACACTGACATTCAACCCAAAGCATATGGAGAGGACAGTATTGACATACAGGGTTGTGTGCGGTGCAATGTTGCATATGATGATCAAAATATTCACACAAGTTTGTGGCTGCAAATGGCGATTGTTTATGGGGATGGAAACATCAATGTAAGCTTGGGTTTTAACTTCATCCTGGGAAGGATTTGCAAGTACGAATGGTGGGCAAAGACAAATCGGAGAGGTTTATTTGGAGGTAGGCAAAAGTTTCAGCAAGGTGTTACCCAAAGGTATTGGGAGGTTATGTGGATATACACACAAAATTTAAATTGATCGAAAAAGCCAAACCTAGTGTGCATAAGGTGAGAAATTTACCATTGAAAGTAAGAGAAAAAGTAAGAATTGAATTGTGCAATCTATGTGACCAGGATGTTATTGAGCCCATCGAGAGCAGCGTGTGGCTTTCTGGGGTCCAACAGAAGGCCAAGCACTGCGAGTCCGCTGGCACCGGGAGCGCCGACCGGTCGGGCTCTATGGGCGCCAGGCAGGGCGCATCCTCCCCGGTGCCATCAACCACGAGCCAACGCTCTGGCTCGGGTAAGAGGAAGGCTGAGCACCTGGCGAAGCTCCTGGAGAGACCCCGGTCGAGCTCGAAGGCCCCATCGGAGGGGGAGCGAGGCGGTGACCCTCCCCCCAAGGAGAAGGCGGTGAGCGCACCTAAGGTGGTGAAAGCCTTAATCCATCCGGCCAAGGCCTCTATCGAGACAGTCGCGGAGGCCCTGGCTCAGCCTCTGGAGGCTACACCAGTGGTGGCAACCTCGGGGCCCAGGGTCTCCCTGCCACCGCGGAGGGAGTCCTCTTTCATGCCCATCGACAGGACCCCCGTGAAACCTCTGACGGAGAAGAAAAAAGGGGGGCAGGAGGTCGTCGTGGACTCGGCCTCAACCTCTGAGGAGGAGCTGATCGAAGTCTTAAGCCACGATGTTGGCGTGGAAGAAGACCAGCCCGTCGGGAGGGACCCCGACGTAGGAGACGACGAGAACGTCGAGGGTACCGACGGGGCTCCAGACCGCCCGTCGGACTCCCCTCAACCAGTGCCGCAAGACAACTCGGCGGCCATTTTGTTGGCTATACAGTCCTTATGCTCGGAGATAAGGACGAGATTGCCGTTGCCACCAACGCAGGAACCTCTCGCGACGGGGGACACGGAGCCAGGCCCTTCTGGGAGCCCTCCTCCTAAGAGAAGAAGGATTCATCCTCCACCTCCTTTTCAACCATCGCGCCCTGCTCAGCCCTCCTCCCCGTCCACGACCCGTGGGGATGATACGGGGACTGACACGGCCGCGATGGGCACAGACGACGAGGTTTACGACGAGGATCTCCCGTCGTCACCTCCTCCCCGGGCTTCCCCGCCCGACGAGATTGGATCGTTTCATGCCATGATCGCCAGGGCATCCGAGCTTTTCCAGCTCTGCCCGGAAGAGAAGGAAGGTTTCCTTTATCAACGGCGCAAGACCAAGAGGAAGACGGTCCTCGCTGTACCTCTACTGGACGATATCTGGGATGAGGGTCTCGCCCTCCTCAAGAACCCATCCACAACGCCTGCGAGAAGGGATCGGTACGAGAAGAAGTACCGGGTCCCGGACGCGGCCCCCTTGTGCCTTCGGGCACAGCCTACCCCGGACTCGGTGGTCTCCGCGGCGGCCAGGAAGAAAGCGGGGGGGCCTCGGCCTCTACGTCAACCTCCCCACCGGACGGCGAGGGAAAGAAGTTGGACACGATGGGACGCAGAGTCATCTCATCGGCAGCAACGACGATTAAGGCTGCTAACGCCTTGGCTATCGTAGCCCGCTACGACAGGGAGTTGTGGTACAAAATCGCCCCCCTGCTGGATTTCGTGAAAAGGGATAAAGGTAATGAAAGCCCTAAAGTAGGAAGTCTGGTTAGAATTAAACTACCTCCAGTGATGAGAGATGGACCTTGCAAATGGTCCAAGCCAGTGAGTGTGATTGAAGTGTACAAACATGCAGTGAGAGTACAAGATGGAAGAGTCTGGAATATGGAGAGGGTATGTGTGATGAAACCATGCAAAAATGTGATAACGAATGAGCTAATACACGGAGGACAAGCAAGTTGTAGTGGGAATGAGAATGTGGAAGAGAATGATAGGCAGGTGAGATTTATGTCGGATTGCATTAGGGAACGTGTAGGAAATACATCTAATAAGAATGCAATGTCGAAATTTTCCTTGCCAAGAATAAAATCAGATCTTTCGCGAGTGTCAAGAACAGGAAGAATAATCCGCAGACCGGATCACTTGGAAGACTTTATTTAAGGATACAGAAGAAGTTTCATCAGACTGTTTTAAGTGACGTGTTTAAGGAAGGGAGATGTGTAGCATCAAGTCACTCTCGTGATGAAAGGGTGAATGGAATGCAATGACGGCATGCGGAACGGAGCTTCAAACGGAAGCGTCCGTTACTGCCTCAGCTGGTGGGGCCTGTCTTTGAGTTGAGTAGAGGACGTAGAGCAAACACCAAATTGACTCCATCCTGGTTGGGGAGGGAGACTGTTGTTAGGAAAGACTTTGGAGAGGTAGTGGAGAACATTAGGAACAGACAGATAAGGAACAAAATAGCTCATGACAGTCATGTGAAAAGGGATAAAGGTAATGAAAGCCCTAAAGTAGGAAGTCTGGTGAGAATTAAACTACCTCCAGTGATGAGAGATGGACCTTGCAAATGGTCCAAGCCAGTGAGTGTGATTGAAGTGTACAACCCAAACGGCATACGTACACACCTAAATAAACCATTGGGGGTAATAAATGCAGTTAAATCTCTGGAATCTGTATGCAACTCAATTTGGTGGTAAGCTGACTTGAGATCCAAAATTGAAAATATTTTAGATCCAGAAACACCCACCAGTAGATAGTCTATCCTGGGTAGTGGGAATCTATCTGCTACCACCATACTGTTAAGATGTCTTAAGTCAATGCATATTCTCAAGGACCCAGAGGCTTTTCGAACTACTACTATGGGGCTCACCCATTCTGAGGATTCAATTCTTTCAATAACTCCTTCATCTTCCATTTTTTTTAATTCACTTTCAACACCCTCCTTGAGTGCCAGGGGAATGGTGCGTAATTTCGCAATCTTGGGAACTGCCCCTTTTTTTAATCGTATTTTGTGAACAAAACCCTTCATACATCCAAGTTTGTTTCCCTTCTCACTCACACTCTCACCATTCACTGTTAAGACCTGTTCCGGATGACTTGCTTCAAGTCTGATTTTTAGTTCAGCTTGGTCACCCCACGATAATAACTCCCCTCCTTTGTTGGCAACATAAATATTCGTGGTGGCTTCTCTATCTTTAAACTGCAATTTGGCTTCAAAGTATCCTATTATTTCTATGGGTTTGTCACCATATGCATTCACCTTAACTTTGTTTTCTCTCAAAGTACAGCACTTAAATCTCTCCTTCCATACCTGTACTCCTATTAATGTGTAATCCGCCCCACTATCCATGAGCATCAATATTTGTGTCCCTTTAACCAACACCATGGCGCAAGGCTTTTTCTTCTTCACTTGCCCATCAATGGCATTCACCATGAATACTATCTCTCTGCCATTCTCAACATACTCATCCTCCGCATTATTTACATTGACATCAAAAACTTGACCTGAATTGGAATTAACATTTCTACAACATCTAGCGATGTGTCCACGTATACCACAATTGTTGCATATGACATGTGTTGCAAAACATTCCTTGTCCGATGCTACATGTGAGAAACTCCCACACCGGAAGCACCTTCTTGTTGGGACATCTCTATTTGTCACTGCTTCTCTTGGACATCTGGAAAAATTAGCCTCTCGTGAGAAATTCCTATTGTCTTTGACCCACACTTGGCGATTCCAACTTTTCCCCGCTGGAAGTCTACTCTCCTGTCGATCTTCGCCTTTTTTCTCATACTGTAACTGTTTTTTGGAAAAGCTTGAGCCCATCCTCGCCTTAACTTTTGATACTTTCTGAACTGTGCCCTCTGTTTCTTCTAACTTGGGTTTTTCTATGTTCATCTGATTGTCTGCTTGTAGTAACTTTATGCATTTGTCAGTATGTTCCACCATCTTCGCAATCTCTATCGCTCTATCCAATGTAGGATCTTTCTCCTTCCAGAGTTCTTTCCTAATATTATCATTGCTGCATTTGATCATTAATTGATCCCGTATGTGTTCTTCTTGACAGTGAGTAAATCTACACTTCACTGCTAAGCCCCTCAGCGCTGTAATAAAGTCTTCTATGTTCTCTCCATTCTTTTGTTCCCTGGTGGCAAATTTGTATCTCTCTAATATAATGTTCTCCTCTATTTTGTAATGTTTGTCCAGCTTGGCTAGTGCTTTCTCATATGGACCTGTGTCTGGTGCATCTGTAGGCTCTGGTAATTTCCTTAGTACTTCCTGGCCTGCCGTTCCTAGGCAATGAAACAATAAGGCTTCTTTCCTTTCATTTGAATAATTGGGGCCAAATACTGCTAACGCATATTTATGAAAACCTTCCTTCCAATCTGTCCATCGTACTCTAGGTTCTCCAGGTGAAGGCAAGAAAAATACTGGGGCCGGAACATTTGCCATCGTAACTTGGTATCAGAGCTTGTATGTGCTATGCTGTGGTACGGTTTAACATTTCCCTCATTACAACCATTCAAATACCTGCATCGTGAAAGCTATGCTGCAGTACTGTTTCAAATTTCCCACATTCAACCGTGTGAAGCTTTGCGTTATATGACTCACCCGCCAATTTGTACAGCGTTGCTCTGTGGATCTTCTGATGTTGGGTCACACCCTAATCCAGTGTCCCGTAGTGTGCTACACTGATTCCTTCTCACCGGGTTGATAAATCGCTTCCGAATTGATCTGTTTCCGTATGTTTGTTCGCGATCGTTGGCCCGCCTACGTGTTTCTATTGTTGCGTGAGGACGTCGGTTGTGGCGTCCGTTACGTCGTAGGGTCCTTTTCTCAGTTACAATAGTTGCATCCTTGAAATTGTATTCCGAGCGCTAATGACGCGTATTCCGGAATGGCGTTGGGACTCACCTGCAGGTATTTGAAAGTAAACTTCTTGCCCAATGTCATTTCTTGTACTTGATTGAAGTATCGTTGGTATCTGCGTCAAATTGATTCCTTTCCTTTTAGTAGCCCTGGATAATGTATCGCAGCCTGACCGATAGCTTCCTCTTTTCTTGACCAGTAGATGTAGAGTTATAGGTTGATATTGTGCCGGGGGTCGTCTCTGGAAAACCTTTATCCTCGTCGCCAGTTGTTATGTTCCGATTGACACCAGCACACGGATTTGTAGTGTAATGTTCTTTATTACTTCTTAGTAATATGGTCAACGACCCCCGGGAGGGTTTCAACCACCGCCCACCGTCAGCCTTTCTTTCACTCTCCTCTTGCCTAGACTCTGGAACCCCCGGAATGGAGATCCACATTCTAAGCGCATGCAAACCATGACAGTGACACCATGTAATGCTTAAATGCCTAAATGATACACTGATATCCTAACACTATCGTAGCCCGCTACGACAGGGAGTTGTGGTACAAAATCGCCCCCCTGCTGGATTTCCTGCCAGACGACAAGAGGGCGGAGGCCCTAGAGATCTTGCAGGAATGAGAAGTGGCGTCAGACCACGCCATCACGATAGCGACGGACATCGCTGACACTGGATTTCGCCAGTTGGGCAACGGCGTGTGCCTTAGACGGCGCGGATGGCTCAAGGCAACGGACTTCCGTCAGGACGTGCAGACCAGAGTCTTGGACATGCCGTTCGACGGGAGCAACCTGTTTGGGAAAACAGTGGACGATTCCCTACAAGCCATCAAGACGGACACGGAGACGGCCCGGGCTCTTGGTGTTCTCCAGCAACAACGGCTGCCCTTTCGGAGCGGCGGAGGCCAGCAGGGTGCCTCCAAAGGTTCCAGCGGCGGATTGTCCAGCTATCGTCAAGCGGCCCGTTCGTCGTCACAGGAAGCCTACAGGGGACGAGGCAAGTCGGGCGGACCCCGCCGTCGTCGCCAAGGAGGAAAAGGCGGCAAAGCCTCGTCGAAGCAGGACTGAACCGGCCGTGGGGTCGGGCCCCCACCGAAGCACCCCGGTGGGAGGCCGGCTGGCGAGCTTCATCAGCGTGTGGGAGTCCATCTCCACCGACCGTTGGGTGCTGGACGCCCTGGCCCAGGGTCACGCGCTCGAGTTTCTAAAGAAGTTCCCACGCGCCCCCCCCCCTGTGGCCAGGAAGGAACATCACGTCCCTCAACTTCTCTTGGAGGTAAAGGCGATGCTCAAGAAAGACGCCATCAAGCTCGTCCCAAAGAGGCTTCGGGGCTCCGGAGTTTACTCAAGATACTTCCTCGTGAAGAAGAAGACGGGAGGATGGCGTCCCATCCTGGACCTACGATGACTGAACAAATTCATCAAGGCACAGAAGTTCCGGATGGTCACCCTCCAGCACGTCCTGGGTCAACTGGAGGAGGGTGATTTCCTGTCGTCGTTGGATTTGGAGGATGCCTACTTCCATATCCCCTTCCTAAAGGGACACCGAAAGTTTCTCAGATTCGTGGTCCAAGGGCGTCACTACCAGTTCAGAGCCCTTCCCTTCGGATTGAGGTCGGCACCCAGGGTGTTCACCAAGTGCCTCGCACCGGTGGCGGCGCGGCTGCGCCTGGAGGGGATCCACGTCTACCCCTACCTGGACGACTGGCTCATCCGAGCAAAGACAAAGGAGCTCGCCGTGGAGCACACGGCGAGGACCGTCCAACTACTCACGGACCTGGGATTCTCCATAAACTACGCCAAGTCCCACCTGGTGCCCGCTCAAGACGCACTGTTTCTGGGAGCAAAGCTCGACACAGTGGCGCTTCTGGCCTCTCCGTCGGAGGAAAGGACGAGGGCCATCTTGGGCAAGGTGCAGCGGATGCTGGTTGCGGACGCGGCCAGGGTGAGGTCCATCAAGTCCCTCCTAGGAATGATGTCTTTTTGCATTTATCTCATCTGCCTGTGCAGGCTTCGGATGCGCCCGTTACAGGAGTTCCTGGACGCTCGCTGGATCCAGACGACGGGCAGCTTCGAGGACAGGATCACACTCGACGAGAGCTTCCGACGAGCGATCCGGTGGTGGGGCACCCGCGTGCATCTGACGGCGGGCATGGACTTCCAGACCCCGGACCATCAGAAGACAGTGACCACGGATGCCTCCCTGGAAGGGTGGGGAGCGCACACAGAAAATATGCACGCAAGGGGTCTTTGGCTGCCGACGGAGAAGTCCCTCCATATTAACGTCCTGGAACTCCGTGCAGTGTTTTGGGCCCTCAGACCCTTTCTTCCGTCCCTCAAGGGCAAGGTGGTGAGGATCTTCACCGACAACACCACCACCATGTTCTACATCAGAAAGCAGGGCGGTACCAGATCCCCAGCCCTGTCCAAGGAGGCTCAGGATCTGTGGCATTGGGCCGTCGCCCAAGGGATGTTTCTGGTGCCGTTTCATCTGGCAGGGATAAAAAACACCATCGCCGACTCGCTCAGCAGGGAGCTGCGCTCATGCCACGAGTGGGAACTACGACAGGATCTAGTGGACCGCCTCTTCCGACGGTGAGGCACACCCCAGATCGATCTGTTCGCGACGGCGAGAAACTCCAAGTGCCGGAGGTTCGCCAGCAGGTTTCCCCTGCCGAGGAGCATGGGCGATGCCTTCTCGTTCCCCTGGGAGGGCCTGTTCCTATATGCGTTCCCTCCATTGCCACTGCTGATCCGGCTCATCAACCAGCTCAAGAGGTCACGGTGCAGGATGATCCTCGTTGCACCTGCGTGGCCGAGGCAGATATGGTTCCCGGACCTTCTGGACTTGTCAACATCCCCGCCAATCAAGCTACCGGGCTACCGGTGGACGCGGATCTTCTCTCCAGGGAAGGAGGCGCCATCCTCCACCACGACCCGAAGTCGCTGAACTTGCAGGCCTGGCTCCTGCAGCGTTAGAGTTTGGAGGTTACGACATACCGGCCGACTGCAGAGAGGTTCTTGCAAAGGCCGGGTCGTCCTCAACTCTTAAATGCTACGGACACAAATGGAAGAGGTTCTCTGTCTGGTGCCACGCACAGAAGATTAACCCTCTACGGATTATGGCTCCTCAAGTACTGCCGTACCTACTGACGCTGGCCAAGGCTGGGCTGGCGCACGCTTCCATCAAGATTCATCTTGCTGCGATCTCCCGATACACCAGAACCACGGGACAGACGTCTTTGTGGTCTCATCGTCTGGTGAAAGAATTCATGAAGGGACTGTTCAGATCGTTCCCGCCGGTGAAGGCCCCGGCCCCGGCGTGTGAGCTCAACGTGGTGCTGACCAAGCTCATGGGACCTCCGTTCGAGCCTCTGCACTCAGCTCCGTTGAAGTTCCTGTCGTGGAAAACAGCGTTTCTTGTGGCCATCACCTCCGCACGACGGGTGGGAGTGATCCAGGCCCTTTCCTGCAAGCCCCCGTACTTGACTTTTCACGACACGAGGGTAGTGCTCAGGACGCACCCCTCCTTCATGCCCAAGGTGCCGTCGGACTTCCACCTCAACGAACCCTTGGTGTTACCTGTTTTCTTCCCGTCGCCTTCGTCGCCGGCTGAAAGGACTTTGCACTCGCTGGATGTGGCTAGAGCGCTGAAGTTCTACGTGGACCGCACAAAGAGATTTCGGAAGACGTCACAACTTTTTGTGAACTTTGGACCTGTCAATCAGGGGAAGGCTCTCTCGAAGGCTTCCATTTCCAGATGGCTCTCCGGCTGTATCATGTACTGTCATCGGTTGGCAAACCGACCGCTGCCTGGCCGTCCAAGAGCCCATTCCACCAGAGCGATCGCAGCTACCACGGCGTTCCTATCTGGTGTGCCCTTGCTGGACATCTGCAGGGCTGCTACGTGGAGGTCGACGCACACCTTCACGAAATTCTACTGCGTCGATCGGGATTCCAGGGAGGAGTCCAGGGTCGGCCAAGCAGTGCTGCGCAACCTGTTCGCCTAAGGTGGGCCTGGTGAGGAGGTAAGAATTGCTTAATGTTCAGTTTTGGATGTAATGCTTAATGTTGAGCCTTTGCCACCTCCCGTGGTTGTGCATATGTGTACTGCTATGTATTCTTTTATTCATGAGCATGTGAATCCATGCCAGACCCCATGCTGGAGAAGGAACAAGTTACTTACCTGTAACTGTTGTTCTCCAGCATGGGTCTGGCATGGATTCACATGCGAACCCTCCCGCCTACCCCCTCTGCGGCTCTTCACTTGGTCATACTGCCACTTCACGTGCTACCAAATCTGAAGATGGCTGCCAGAGGCGGGGCTTAGGGAGATGGCAGTCATTGGCTGTGGTCAGTATGACGCAGAGATCAGTGATTGGTTACTACTACGAAAGACAGATCAGAAACGAAACCGATACTGATTTTTCTTTACCGAGGATTCCCAGCTTGACGACGGGGAATATTCATGAGCATGTGAATCCATGCCAGACCCATGCTGGAGAACAACAGTTACAGGTAAGTAACTTGTTCCTTCCTCTCACTAAGAAAAAATCAGTAATTGTGATTAGTGCACAGTGACAACATTTCTCAAACAACAATAGGCTTGGTTGCCTCCTCATATCTTTTTCATGGCAATCATAACGGTCTCTTCCGATATGTTCTTTAACATTATTTTCCCCGGTCGGACATGTATTTACTCACAAAGTCTGTCCACATTACATCACATTCCTTCGATTTCGCATGTAGGGTCGCAGTGATTTTTTTCCATTGTACATATATTCAGAGCAACGTTGACCCACTCCCCCTTGCTCGGCAAATTCTTAGATTTCCACTGCATTACCAGGGCGGCGCGTGCCGCTAGCAAGAGTGGGGCAGCCAGACCCTTGACCCTTGTTCCTTCTCCATTCCTCTTTGCATCGTTCAAACCCAAATATAGTAAGTAGGGGGGGTGCTGTGACGAGCCGGTCAAGATGGCCGCCTAGCCCCAGAGCTCTGGGACCAGCAAGCTCCTGCATTAGAAAATCCTGCGGATAGACCGTGCTGCTATAACAAGAGAAGATTGTGGAGGGTGTCCAAACTCCTCCGACAGACATCGGTGCAAGTTTTGGGAAAATCCGCACAACCGCTGCAGAGATACATCATCTCGAGGCGGGCGCAGTTCCACTCAACGGCCCGGCGTCTTCGCGCCCTTTCCAAACCCGTAGGCCGAGGCCCCACGAATCCTTACCTCGCTCGCCGCCCGACCGGAGCCCTTATGGAGGCGTGCCCGCAATGGCGAGTCTCCTTCCTTGCCCTGGCTGACTTCGGCTGATAGCCCCTACGAACACTAGGAGTCCGGGGGGGGGTGATCGTGCGGATCCACGGACCCCGCCCACGGCTCTCCACTGCACGGAGTCCCCTGATTCCCCCTCCCCCCCCGGACCGGGCCCGCTGGGACCTGCTGCCCATCTCCTTGTCTCACGGCCAGATGGGGGTGGGTCGACGGGGCCGCGCGTCATCTGCTCCCGTGGCCCTCTATGTCCTGACACTGAGCCGGAGGGGGGCCCCCCCCTGAGGATACCAACTACGTGCCCCCGCAGCCGACTCATCACTCCCCGCCTGCCTGCTCCTTCGGGCTGGGTGCACCCTGAGGAGAGGCCGCCTCGCTTGCTCGGGACACAGCCACCCCGCTGCTTTGGGCGGGAGACCATCACTCCGGGCTCTCGACCTGGTGCCGGGTGGAAGCGGGCCCACTGTTCCCCATAGCCCTGATCCATCCCACGGGCTGGCCCGCTCCCTGGCGCCGGGAGTGACACAAGGAGCTACGAACTCCAGCACATGAGGTACGTGCATTTCTGCATATATACGGGGCTCTCTGCAACCTCTTCTAAGCCCCACATAGCCTTATAGCTCAGGAACCACCTCTGTTGGGCGGTGCTGGGGGCTGGACATCTCCCCTACCTACTGAAAGAACGTTTGCCCACAAACTGTTGATATCATACAAGATCAGTCAACAAAAATAACCCAGAACTAAGCAAGATACTACGGAGGGGGGAAGGAAACCTGTTCGCCAGCGAGGTACAATACTTAACCCTTACCCCCTGCATCCTAGCCATATTCCGGTGTGTTAACAAGCAGAGACAAATACTCCACTGCGACCAGACATAAGCCTCACTGCTCAGATACCCACCAGTAACACGGTCAGCAAGTCCACCCCCTGTAAAAATGGCAGGAGGGGCTAAAAATGACAAAAAAGGGGCCCCATGGATTCCTTTGCTAACTCCTCAAGCCAGGAACAAGACAATGACCCTGCACAAACAACCAAAACACCCACCCCAGAACCCCTTACACAGGAAATGACCCCATACATGGCCGCCATGGAAAGAGGGTTTGCGTCAATCAACACTAAACTGGATGACATGTGGGGGAAAATATAGCCTCCATCCGTGCTGATATAAGGAAAGTTAACTCCAGAGTCACTGAGGCTAAAAACAGGATTTCCACACTGGAAGATACAGTTACCATACAGGGCCAATCCATGGAAAAAATCCAAACAGACGTTAAGACACTACAAAACAAGTGTGAAGATTTGGAATCCCGCTCGAGGCGCAATAATATTAGGGTGGTCGGGGTAGCAGAGCGCAAACCCAATATCCCCATGGAACAATTCCTGTAAGACATGCTCCACTCCTTATTCCCAGAGGCACAGTTCTCCAAACAGTTCCTGATCGAGAGGGCACACAGAGCACTTAACGCCCCCCACCCACAGACCAGGGGCGCCACCACGGACAATAATAGCAAGGCTCGTCAATTACCGTGATCGAGATCTTGGGCTCCGACTGGCACGCGAGCAAGGACTCCTCTCCTTTCAATCTAACCGAATTCACATATATCCAGACTTTTCGAAGGGAGTGCTGACAGCCCGAAGATCCTTAGACCAAGTGAAAAGAGCACTGAGAGACCGCAAAACAATATATGCCATGATGTTCCCGGCATGGTTCTGTATCCAACATGCGGGCAAAACTCAATTCTTCGACACGCCAGACGAAGCTATGGCATACATAGAAAGGCATATACCGGAGATACCCACAGGGACCCGACTAACGCTCCTCCAACTACTGGCCAGGACAAGGTCACTGACCCCACCACCATGGTGAGCAGGTAGGGTGGCACCGTGCCTATCTGCATGAACACTAAATTATGGTCCCGGACACGAGGATGGGACACACAGCCCCCTCACTCCTTTTAGTTTTTCCGCAAGAAGCGAATGGTTGTTTGGGAGACACCGCCCGTTTGGGGGGATGGTGAGGGTGGGGGAACAAACAGGCCTGTTGCCTGGGTTCGACAATAAAGTGCGGTAGTTATGTTAAACCGCACCACCATAAAGTTGGTCTGGTTACAGTTAATTGGAATAAAAATACAAAAAACCTGACATCGTCACAAGGGGGAAAAGAGTTCTGAAGTACATCATCAGTGCACATGCCGCAGAAGGGAAATAATGGCATCTCTCCAAATAACTAAAAGCACCAGATTACTATCCTGGAATGTAAGGGGACTCCTTAATCCAATCAAAACCAGGAAAGTAATAGCATACTCCAAAGGACACCAAATAGACATCCTACTATTACAAGAGACACATACCATGAAACAAATGAAAAACTCTCTGGGCCGCTAATGGGGAACGCAGGTATTCACTACAAATTACTCCACTCAATCGAGAAGGGTCCTGACCCTAATACACTGCAGACTAGGACTCTGAGTCCACAATTTCAAGATAGACGGAAAAGGTAGATTCGTCATACTTTGGGGCACACTTCAAGGTCAGGAACTAATACTTGTAAACGCGTACGGCCCCAACATAGATACCCCGGAATTCTATCAACAGATTATAAATCTCATAACCCCTGCAGAAGAAGCAATAATAATATGTGGAGGAGACTTCAATACCATCCTTGACCCCGCCCTCGACAGAACATCCATGGGCCTGCGAGCAAATACTAAAGCAGCACGTACCATAAAACAGGCCATGAACACGGTCCCATTGACAGACGCCTGGAGGGAAATGCATCCCATCACCAGAGATTACACATTCCATTCATATGTCCATGGGTCGAGCTCCTGGATAGACTACTGGCTCTGTTCCACACGGTGTATGGCACAATTGAAATAATGCACAATGCTCCCCAGGACACTCAGACCACTCCCCAGTGATCCTTGAAATCCAGATTGGCGCACCCAACCCCGAACACCGCTTGTGGAGGATGTCCCCGGACCTCCTACGAGACCCCTCAGTACATGAACCACTCCGCATAGAAATGCAGGACTACTTCGATCGCAACAAAGACACAGTAGAATCGAGTCATACAAGCTGGGAGACCTTTAAGGTCTGGCTCAGAGGGCACCTTATCTCCAAAGTACATGGCACACTGAAGGACATACGTTCCCAACTGGCCCTATCCGAAACCCAAATTAAAAGAGCAGAAGAAGCATACACCAGATCTCCTACTGCGACAACACTACTCACGTTAAATAAGGAGCTAAATACGTTTAAGACACTGGCAGAACAGGAAGTGTGGTACACGGCCCAACCAATTAGAGCCAGGAAATATGGCGAGGGAAACCAGTCCGGCAAGATGCTATCAAACCTTATCAAGTCCGAACAGGGACACAGACAAATCACCAGCATAATGGATGACCAAGGCTCGTCCTATGTGGACCATTTGGAAATTGAGGTGTTCCAACTCTTCTACAATAACCTCTACATAAATACGGATCTAGTAACAACAGCAGAGCTGCAGGGATACCTCGACTCCTTCCCCCTCCCAAAACTTACTTCGGAAGACAGTGGAAACATGGACTTGCCCCTCACCCTCGAAGAAATAAAACAAGCAATCAAAGACCAAGTCCGGTAGGGCACCAGGGTCAGATGGTCTACTAACAGATCTATATAAAATATATGCGGACGAACTGGCCCCGTGGCTACTGGAGGTATGGAATGCAGCCATGGAAATCGGAACACTCCCACCGACAATGAGAGAAGCCATTATCACGGTGCTGCTGAAACCACATAAGCCAGCTCACTCCCCAACCTCGTACAGACCGCTGTCCCTCATCAACATGGACACCAAAATATTTGCTAAGGCCAAAGCCAATAAGCTGAATCCCTATGTGACTAAATTGGTGCACTCCGACCAGACAGGTTTTATACCAGGCCGCTCAACTGCCTTGAATCTCAGACGCTTCTTCGCCATCACATCTCAACTGGATCATCGGGTACAGGTTGTGGCAGTTTCATTAGACGCAGAAAAAGCGTTCGACTCCATCTCCTGGGAATTTATGTACGGAATCATAGGGAAGATGGGGTTCGGACCAGGATTTCTTGGAACTCTAAAACTACTATACCATAACCCCACGGCCAGAGTACACCCCAACATCGGCCATCTTCAACCTAGGCAGAGGCACGAGACAAGGTTTCCCACTCTCCCTACTAATATTTGCACTAACAATAGAGGGAATGGCGGCCCGTCTATGCCACAACCATGCCTGGAGGGGGATCCGCATTCTGGGAAAACCTCAATTCATTTCGCTCTATGCAGATGACACGATGCTATACATCAGCACCCCGGAGACTCACCTACCACTGGTGGTACGAGACATTACTGAATTCACCAGAAAATTAACCAAACCAAGTCCGAGGTAATTACCCTCACTGAGGCCACAAGCCAGTCTGCAGCCATGGAGGGCCTACGTTGGTCTCCCACCACAGCAAGATATCTAGGGATAATAATGGCAACAGACAAAAAAACACTATATACCAACAACTACGCCCCTTACCTAGTCATTGTTTCCTTTAGTACCTCTGATGGGTATATACAATCAATTCCAGTAAACGTATTATGGGGGGCAGAGTAGAACGTGTATCCCGTTTCATTGGGGTGGGGCCCTCTCCATGCATCACATAGCCTATATTTTGCCATCATGTCCGCAACCCCAGTGTGTGCCCCATCAGCTGGTTCCCTTGCTTCTGGGGTGCCTGCTCTCCTGTCCAATCTAGGATCAGCCCATAGGTTAAAGTCACCTCCGAGGAGGACGTGACCCGCAGCTTCCAACATAATTTTGGGGATAGTCTTAGTAAGGAATCAGTCCTGTCCCGAATTGGGGGGAGTACCCCGTGGCAAATGTAACGGTTACCTTCTTTATCGAGCCTACCACAAGCAATGCTCGCCCCTCTACGTCTGCCCATATCTTAGTGACCATGAACTCTAGTCTTTTTCTGATAAGTATACCAACTCCACCCCTTCTCAGAGGCCCGGACCCCCAATACTCAGTCCCCACTCGCACACCTAAGATCTTTCGCTCCTCACCTCGGGCATATTTAGTTTCTTGTAAGAGCAGGAGGTCTAGTCCTGCTCTGCGAAATTCCCGACATACCAGGGATCATTTGGTCGGTGAGTTGAGCCCTTTCAAATTTAGTGTTCCCACCCTAATGAGACCTCTCGTCTGTGAGTCTGAATTACCTGCCATTTCTTCTCAAGTATGTCAAACGATCCCTCAAAGGGGATCGGCAACCGAGTGAGCCATGAAACAACAACCCATGCACCAATCTGTAACACAATGAGGATTCTGTTCCCACCCCTTCACCCCCACCCTGCTTCCCTTTTCTCCCCTCGCCCTCCCCCCATGCCCTCCACCCAGTCGGCATCCGATCGGACCCAGTTGAAGGCACTGAGCCAGTACCGGATCCCAGGTGGGACCATTAACTCACAGTCCCCAGCATGAAACCATCACAAGAACGTTTGAGCTCCCGTTTCCCGCTCCCACCCCTCCCAGAACAACACATAAACATCTTGAGAAATGAACATTTGCTCTGCATAAGAGCCCGGTCTCAATAATACACTCATTTTCCCTCCAGCGGGTGACGTCCAAGTATATAAAATCGTCTCTGTGCCAGGACCTCATGGAATCGAGACTGGGGCGATCCCGATCCAACGAAAAACCTCTGCTGCGCCGCATTTCCCTAGTGTCAAAGGCCTGCAAGATTCTATTTCAACCAAGGCCAAGTGGCTTGGGAGAATCACTACTGCAAGGTCCTCGTGTCGAGTGTACCCTCAGGGCAATGCTTTTCTATTGGTGCTGAAGTCCCATCGATGGTGAGTGTCGCGAGACTCTGGATAATGTATTCGATTACCAGCCAGGGTCAGTCTTCGCCCTCTGGCGAGGTGTTTCCTGTACGAAATTTCCTCAATCCCATGACATGTCTCCTCCTTTGCCCTTGAATGCGCCACTGTCTACTACTTTGTCCTTCTTCCCCTTGGTCTCTAACCTCTTCACAGGTGTGCAGCAATTCTGATATGCAGTTCTTGATGTTTCTCTCGGACCGCAGCTGTTCTTTCATCACCTTGTGTTCAAACGAGAGGGGGAATGGGTAGACCCACCTATAGCGTATTCCGCGTTCTTTCAGCCATTTTGTAAGGGGGCTACAAATTTGCCTCAGAGTGAGAGTTAGGGAGGATAGATCCTGAAAGATCGTGATTCGTGCTTCACTAAGGGCGACGGGACTGCTACGTTTGGCCTTCTCCAAGATCCTGGCCCTGTCCTGGTAGTTGTGGCATCGGGCGAGGACCGACCTCTGTCCACCTGCTGGACCCCCCGCTCTGTGTATTCTGTCTTTAGTTCATCGATTGCTTCGTCCTTGAATAGTAGCTTGATTATGTCATGGAGCGTATTCCTAAGGTCTCTCTCCGACTCACCGTCATGTTCCGGGATGCCGAAGAAGCGTAAATTGTTTCGTCTCTCACGATTTTCCAAATTGTCCATTTTAAGATTGAACTCTTCCACTTTGTTCAAGTTTGGCAATTCTGTGCTTCATTTGGGTCTCGAGGATGTCCAGAGAAGTCTGATTGTTTTCGACTCCTTCAAGTCTCTCTTCGATCTTAGCCATCCTTTGCCTGATCTTGTCGATTCTCCCACCTATATTGGCCCACATATTCTTAATTTCATTCAGGAGGGCTGCAACATCTCCTTTGGTGGCTGCCGCTTCGGTTTCGGAGGTATCCATGTTTGTGTCTTGGGGGGCTCCAGGAACAAGGGGGAGCAGGGAGTAAGCGAACTTGGCTAGTTTCAGCTTTATGTCCATATATCTATAGACTCGCTCTCCAACAGAAGCTTGGATTCACTGCTATGTGGTAGTGAATACAAATCTCATGATGTCTGGTAGGTGCTACAATCTTTGATTCACGTTGGGTGCTATGTCACTAATTAGCTTTTTGCTAGGTCACTCTGTGTCCATATGTTCCATCTCTTTCCCCGGATACAAATGGTCGGCTCATCTATGGGTGGGTCGTGGTGAGCTCCCTTTCTAGAAGACTGGGGTCGGAAGGAGGGCACACGCCTCTTCTGTGAGGGCCCAACTCTTCCGTCGCAGACTCAGTTCCGATCTCACAATGGTGGTGCAAATGAAGGTGGGTGTGTCACTCTTAAATGGGAGTGATGGTCGGAATCTCTGAGCGTCGGATAGGGAATCATGGTGGTAGGCCAGCTGGCTATCTTCAGGAGGGAGATTCTATTGTAAACCTGCTTAGATCAGTTGGGGCCGCTGACTGGCGTCCAATATTGCCGGTGGGCCAAAGGAGGGCACATGCCCATATTGCGGGGGCCCAACCCTTTGGTAGTTCCACACTTACGCCACACTAATATGTTCAGCTGTGGGAGCGATTTCCAAAGTATGGACTTGCATGTAGTAGCAGTCACGGGTCAGAGCATTTCAGAATGGTTCCAGGAGTAAGCCCCAGCTTGTGCCCCAGTCGCACAAGTAATATCCTTTAATGTGAGCAAATGGTTAGTAGGACTGCTGTGGAACACAAGATTGACCGCTTCACCGTGAAGGTCGGTAGTATCTGATTGCAGACCTCCCTGGAGGTCGGCTTAATACCCTCGTGGTTACTCCCCAGCTTCCAATAGTGTCCGTTGTATCAGAGCAGGGCACACGCCACGATGTCGGGGGCCCAACTTGGTGGTGTCTCCTACACACTTGATGTGGCGCTACTAGAATTGTCATGTCCACAGGGTGCCCAGAGGGTTCCTATGCCTTGTGTCCTCGCTGGTCCTGTGTCCTTGATGGGGGTGTAGCCTAGTCTTCCTCCAGGGTGAGTACTGTAATTCTGTTGTTATAGGGTTTAGTTCTGTCAGCCCATGTGCTTTTAGAGTACACGTGAATGTGAGTTGTATCAATATTTTCCGGGGACGGGTATGGGTTCACTGTGCTATTGTTTCTGCTGTCTCTCTACCATGCGCTACCGGAAGGCCATAGATGCTTTGCCCCCTTATGTGGTATGCAAGGTACTTCATGGAGTCTGTCTTGTATCAAATTCTAGTGAACATTTGACATTATCCCCTGGTGTGCCGACATCGGCTGGGCCGTAATAGTCATGAAGCACTCGCCACATGGAGCTGGTACATACATTGTAAGTGTGGCAAGATCCCGGATGAATCAAAGACAACACCACGTCAATGTCCCTTAATTATTAGTGGGTATGTTTGTCAGTACTTTTCAGGAGTAAAGTAGGGGCAGAGAGGTGGAAAAGCTCATAGATATCCTGGTATCAGCAGGGTGTGCTCATTAATTTATCGTGCCGAACACCTGGGGTCTCATACATCATTTTAGAACAATGGGAGCTCCTGAGGTGCACATGTGTCTCTCAGAAAGCCTGTTGGACTCGGGGCGTCAGATTGTACTCAACAAAAGTACGAGGAAAGACAGAGGGCCTTGGGGGGTCTCCAAGCACTCGCCGACATGCACCCGTGTGAGCGTTTCAATAAGGGTATCCGGGTGGATGAGGCGCAGTGGGGGCGTAATGTGACCGGTGCTGTGGCATACTAGTGGGAGTTTGGGTCCGTTGGGTGAGGGACCTCTAGTGGTGCGAATGCTGTCTGGGATGTGCGCCACTGCTTGCCGGGTGATACTCGGTCCGCACTCGGGAGGTACTGTCCCTTCGCAGCTACTTACTGCCACAATCTTCCGGCCTCATCTGCTTCATTCCCCTGGATGTGGGGGGGTCACTGCACCTTCCCTCGTGGCGTTGGCGCGTGTGTAGAGCACTTTCTCCGATCCGATCACGACTAGTGATCAATGTCGCCTCCCAGGGATGCGGAGAGGGAGGAAACGTAAGGCAGTTCACTGATGGTGTTCCTCTTGGGGTGCTACGGTGCCAGGTTCTTCCGGCAACATCCCGTTACATTCATGGGGGTGCAGAGGGGCCCCCACGGACCAGCGTCTCTGAACAAAGTGTCCCGGGGGGGTTGTCACTGCTCCGGGCATCCGCCAAGCGTAGAGGGCGCGTTGGTAATGTCCTTTCCCGCCGAGTTCGGCCGCCACTCCCTCCTCTCTTACCTCGTTCCCGGGCCTTTTTATTGTGCACATAAGATGTCGGACCGGGTAACTCTGTGCCAGTTCATTCAAACGTGATTTCTTGGCTGTCGCTGCACTGTTTTCGTCTGGATTTTCGACCACTTTCAGGGGGCGACATTCCAATGCTTAATTCACCAAAGTGTTTCTGGGTGGGGGGGCCTTCAAGTGGGGGCTTAGTCCACTTTTTGGGCCATGGGGATGCGGAGCTCACACGGGAGATAATCCATCCGTGTGCCCTCTGGTGGCCAGTGTGTTGGGGTCTTTTGATTGGAAATAAACCTGTTTATTCACTTCAATCTATGTGAACTCTGTTATTCACAACATCAGAATTAAAAAGGTTTTCTCATATTTTGAGAGTCCTGTTTTCCCCCCATTCCCCGAGCAACACACATTTCAGATCTAATGAGACCTCCACTTTCAATACATTGGTTAGTCCTCCTATACATTTCCCCCACAATCGCTGAACCAAGGGACACTCCCACATGATCCACATGATGTGATGGAACAAGCCCTCAGGTCTCCCAAATCGCAAGTAACAATCATCATCAGCCCAGCCCCAATTCCCTTGACCTTTCCGACAAGGAACTGTTAATTTCAAGAGCCCTCGAGAATCGAAAGCGTAACACCAGGAAACCAGGCCGAAGAACCCTTGTTGTGTGTCGGAGATACCCGGGGCTCCCCCGCGTCATTATTCAAGGTGGGGAGAAGCAGCAGCTGCCGTGGTACCGTCCTTAGCTCCAAGAACAAAGCAGCGTCCGTGAAATCAACACAGCCAGTGAGTTGGGGAAACCGATACAAGACCGGTCTGTTTTGAAGCCAAGATTGCAATCAGCAACATTATATGGCGAGCACTGGAACAAACATTGTTAACACGCGTGCGATGAAAACACGCAAGTAAAGTTGCACTTCTGATGAGTGTTTGAACTTTGAAAGGAAAAGATATAATACTTTTGACAGAGTGGTCCGGCACTGCGTGGGTGCTCAATTGAAGGTCTCTGTAAGGTATGAAGTGACAGAAGTGAAAGTTAAGAGGTTTTTTGAAAAGAACAAAGAATTGTGAATCTAAGTGGTCCTGCGATGGTTCGAGCAAAATCCTGCACTCAGTCGAAAGTCTTCAATTTTGATGAACTAAAGAAAGTTTTGGAAAAGTAGACAAATTTGGTCTGAGCCAGATGGATGGTAATCAATTGTAGGTGTTGTCTTAATGTGTGTCTGAGCCTGGTGGAGTGGGACCCGTGGTGAACAGTGAATCACCTGAGAAATTTGGTACGTGAAAATACTGAGAACATTGTGTCAAAGTGGGTCGGAGCCCGACGGAGGGGAACCCGAGGTGAACAGTGAATCACCTGAGAAATTGTGCATATGAGAATCCTGAGAAGAAAGGAACTTTGAATGTTTGTTGCATCAGGCCCTCTGAAATAAGAGACTTTGAATGGCAAAGAAGGCCCTGATGCTGAGGTTTTGAATTGGTGTCCTCGTGTTAGAGAAGCCAGAGTGTGTGCCAAGCTTGAGTGTGCCGCTTTGCCCCGTGCTGAAAACGTGGGGAAGGTGAGCCAACGGCTCAAATATCCTGACATATTATTTCTTGAACGCTTTTCTTTTGCATACCATTGTTTCCCACACTATTTGTATTCAGAAGTAAGGATTGGCAATAGGTTTATTAGTATAGACCTTGTATTTAACTAAGGCCGCGTTATTATTATTTGATGGTGGTAGGTTGCTCCCATTTGAGATTTAGGACTAGATAGGTGTTTTTCACACCCAGTTGACGTTCAATAAACACCCTTGAACTGTGATCACTTGTCTGTCTTACAGTTTGGTACCATGCCTTCCTTAAAATACATACATACGGAAACCCCAAGGTGAAAATGCCACCCCGAATTGCTATGTGTGGTCTGCGGCTACAAGACTAATGATTTTACGAGCCGGCACAGGCCAGGGAAAGATGAAAATCCAGCAGGCTATCTAACTCGTCACCCCACTGGGTTGGCCACGGTGGAAACATCAATATTACCTACATAAATTATGTTATTCACCAGAGGAAGTCATTACCACTAGATTGGGCTACTCTTCAGAGAGTCAGAAAAGGATAAAGCTGCCTCTATCATTGCCAGGTGCCTCATGAGTGACAGAATGAAACGTGTCAAAGAAATGGCACAGGCGAAAGCTGAGGCTGTACAGGAAGATGTGACCAGTCTGTTACTAGTGCGAGATGAACTGACAGCCACGGAAGATCACGTCATCTTCAAGGGATACAAATTAGTGATACCACAGACATTAAGACCACAAGCTACTGCTCTAGAGGAATTGTCAACCAAGAGAATGCTACTTCAAAATGTGTGTTTTCCTAAATTGGATGGGAGAGTGAGGGGTACCCTACGAAACTGCCAAGTGCTGTGTGACATCCCCAGCTCCTAGTCCCAGCCCACTGAAGATGTCTGCACTGCCTGGAACTGTGTGGGAAGTGGCGTCAATAGACTTTATTGGGCTGGTGAGAGATGGGACATAAGTTCTAGTGTAAGCCGACAAGTACTCTTGCTTCCATGAGGTGCAAATTATAAATTCAACCGCGGCGACAAGTGTCATTCCTGCACTGGATCGGATATTCACTGCGCATTGCATATCACAAATTGTCAAGTCTGATAATGAACCACCTTTTACAGGTCAAGACTTGCTGCATATATTGGGTTCAAACACTGCAAACCAGGAAAATGGCATGGTCGAAAAGCTTTATGGCCAACGTGAAAAGAGCATTCCAGATTGCCAACATGTGGATTGGCCATTGAAATTATATGAAATGAAATTATATTTTATTTATATCGTGCTCGTAGACAAGTGTTTCAGTGCACAACCAGGCAAAAAGGGAGGGGAACAAGGGAGAACGAAAAGAGCAATTTTACTAGGCCCAGTGACATCTAAGAAAGTGCAAGTGCATGGAAAAGGGAAAAGGGGGAAAGTACATGGAGGGGGGAGGAGTGGAAAGTGCGGAGCAGAGGAGAAAACAGAATAAATATTGAATTAAATAAATAAGGGCGATAAAACCATGGTAGTGCAGCCAGCAGGTAAAAGTGAAAGGGGAGGGGGCAGGTGAAAGTTGGTCAGATAAGGTATATCTGATAAGTGCAGAAGAAAAGTGATAGTGGGACTGTATGGGTACAAATACAGACCTCTAGTGCAGATGTTGGCCTGGAGGCAATGAAGGAAGGTGGCAGGGAGAGCAGGTACCTGGGCCCGAATGACAGAGGGTGGCCAGGTGCACAGTGCCAAGAGAAGAAACAGATCAACAGGGGAGAAGGGGGGCAAAGGCAGAGGCAAAGAGAAGTGTCTTGAGGTGCTTCCGGAACCGGAGATGGCTTTCCTCAAGTTTCAGAGTGGCAGGGAAGCTGTTCCAAAGGGGGGCACCAGCCGAAGACGGAGATCTGCTCCCAGCTCGTTTCTTTGCAAAACGACTGACCCTGAGGGAGTTAGAAGTAGAGGAGCGAAGGGCTCGAGAGGGGAGGTATTTACAGAGGGATAGTTGAAGGCATTTTGGACTCCGGCCTCAGAAATCCTTGTGGACAATGCAGAGGGTTTTAAATGTAATCCTTGCATAAACTGGGAGCCAATGAAGGGATTTCAGGGCTGGAGAGATGCAATCCCAGGACTTGAGGCCAAGGACAAGTCTTGCAGTCCTGTTCTGGATTAGTTGTAAAGGGCGTAGAGTGGAGGCAGGTAGATTTAGAAAGAGGCTGTTACAGTAGCCCAGTCTGGAGAGAACCAGAGCTTGGGAGACAGTGAGCTTTTGAGGGAAGAAGAGGAAAGGCAGAGTACCCTTTTAAGGAGATGCAATAAAAAGTTAGACTTTTTGGAGACGTCAGAGATGTGTGCGGAGAAGGAAAGTGTATTGTCAAAGATAACCCTGAGGTTCTTAGCCGCGCAGGTGGGGGTAGGAGGAGAGCCAAGGTAGGCTGGCCAGAGAGTGAGAGGAAAGGGTGGAGATGGTGTACCAATAAGGAGGATCTCGGTCTTGTTAGCATTTAGACATAGAT